>NC_084627.1:36423741-36738741 GCF_033978795.1 Nerophis ophidion
TCGTTCAACTTACGTGTAACCAGACAGCTGCCTGGAAGGGACCGCCCACAGTGGTGACAACGGACGTAAAGTGCGCTGAGAACGGAAGTGAATCAGATACATTTCAAAGTAAAAATAAAATGGTATATTTTAATCGCAAATAATGTGATCTTAATGAATTCATTTATGCAAACGACACGTGACCTAAAAATATAAACATGTACCTAAATAGCTCGTCATTGTAGAAAGTATTTAGCAGAATAATTTGAAAAAAAAAAAAAAGGATTAAAGGCCTACTGAAATCAGATTTTCTTATTGAAACGAGGACAGCAGGTCCATTCTATGTGTCATACTTGATCATTTCGCGATACTGCCATATTTTTGCTGGAAGGATTTAGTAGAGAACATCGACGATAAAGTTCGCAACTATTGGTCACTGATAAAATTACCGGAGTTACCGGAAGTAGCAGACGATGTGCGCGTGATGTCACTGGTTGTAGGGCTCTTCACATCCTCACATTGTTTACAATGTGAGCCTCCAGCAGCGAGAGCTATTCGGACCAAGAAAGCGACAATTTCCCCATTAATTTGAGCGAGGAAGAAAGATTTGTGGATGAGGAAAATTAGAGTGAAGGACTAGAAAAAGAAAAAAAAAGACGATTGCAGTGAGAGCGATTCAGATGTTTTTTGACACACTTACCGGGATAATTCTGGGAAATCCCTTTTCTGCCTATTGTGTTGCTAGTGTTTTAGTGAGTTAAATAATACCTGATAGTCGGAGGGGTGTGGCCACGGGTGTGCTGACGGGTGTGTTGAGGGAAGTCACAAAGCTGCAGCAGGACAGAAGCTCTGCTTATCTCCGGTAAGAGTCGACTTATTACCACAATTTTCTCACCAAAAACTGCTGATTGATATGTAGTTGGTATCCATGTTCGCTTGACCGCTCTGATCCATAATAAAGCTTCACCTCCGGGAATTTTAAACAAGGAAACACCGTGTGTTTGTGTGGCTAAAGGCTAAAAGCTTCCCACCTCCATCTTTCTACTTTGACTTCTCCATTATCAATTGAACAAATTGCAAAAGATTCAGCAATACAGATGTTCAAAATGCTGTGTAATTGCGCGATGAAAAGAGACGACTTTTAGCCGTAAGTGGTGCTGGGCTAATATGTCCCCTCCAACCAATAATGTCACAAACACGCGTCATCATTCCGCAACGTTTTCAACAGGAAACTCAGCGGGAAATTTAAAATTGTAATTTAGTAAACTAAACCGGCCATATTGGCATGTGTTGCAATGTTAATATTTCATCATTGATACATAAACTATCAGAGTGCGTGGTCGGTAGTAGTGGGTTTCAGTAGGCCTTTAAAATGATGTACATATTCATTAGATTATATATTACTGATATTTAAGCATTTCCAGATGTGTAATTTGTTTCCAAATTAGAATAATTGAATATTTTGTAATATGGTTATGGTTCTAATTTATTTGTACATGTACAAAACCCAAAACCAGTGAAGTTGGCCCGTTGTGTAAATCGTAAATAAAAACAGAATACAATGATCTTCAAATCTGTTTTAACTTACCGGTATATTCAATTGAATAGAATGCAAAGACAAGATACTGGAAAACTGTTATTGTTGGCAAATATAAGCTCATTTGGAATTTGATGCCTGCAACATGTTTCAAAAAAGCTGGCACAAGTGGCAAAAAAGACTGAGAAAGTTGAGGAATGCTCATCAAACACTTTTTTGGAACGTCCCACAGGTGAACAGGCTAATTGGAAACAGGTGGGTGCCATGATTGGGTATAAAAGCAGCTTCCATGAAATGCATAGTCATTCACAAACAAGGATGGGGTGGGGGTGACCACTTTGTGAACAAATGCATGAGCAATGTGTTGAACAGTTTAAGGACAACATTTCTCAACGAGCTATTGCAAGGAATTTAAAAGGTTCAGTTCAGAGAATCTGGAGAATCTGGAGAAATCACGGCGCATAAGCGATCCCTCAGGCGGTACTGCATCAATAAGCAACATCAGTGTGTAAAGGATATCACTACATGGGCTCAGGAACACTTCAGAAAACCACTGACGGTAACTACAGTTTGTCGCTACATCTGTAAGTGCATGTTAAAACTTTACTATGCAAAGCGAAAGCCATTTATCAACAACACCCAAAAACGCCGCCGGCTTCGCTGGGCCCGAGGTCATCTAAGATGGACTGATGCAATGTGGAATAGTGTTCTGTGGTCTGACGAGTCCACATTTCAAATTGTTTTTATAAACTGTGGACGCCGTGTCCTCCGCACCAAAGAGGAAAAGACCATCCGGATTGTTATAGGCGCAAAGTTTAAAAGTCAGCATCTGTGATGGTATGGGGGTGTATTAGTGCCCATGGCTTTGGTAACTTACACATCTGTGAAGACGCCATTAGTGCTAAAAGGTTTTAGAGCAACATATGTTGGCTTCCAAGCAACGTTAGAATGGACACCCGTGCTTATTTCAGCAAGACAATGCCAAACCGCGTGTTAAAACAACGTGGCTTCATAGCAAAATAGTGCGGGTACTCGACTGGCCTGCCTGTAGTCCTGACCATGATTATTTGGAAAAAAATATATGTTTCTCAGTTCGAACATTAAATATCTTGTCTTTCCAGTCTATATGGTAAATCTTTACCATATATAGAACTACCTGCTGATGTCAAAAATGGGGGAAAATGTCACTGGAGGAAGTGTCAGGTTCAAACACTGATGACATATATTAAACAAAGAGCCAAGGAATTAAATAGAGACAGAATTAAGTTTGGCTCAATGAGGAGAAACGCGTAGACCAGTACCCTTGTACAGAGTCCCACCACTGTCTGACATAAGATTGTACGCCTCCTCTTTTATTCTGACTTTCCCTGATTACATGGCAACAGCTGTTTCTAAAGGAAGGGGGGTCGTAAACAGCCGTCGCCTTTGGTTACAAAACAGTTAAAAGAAAATGTGCCTGGAGGGGGGTCAGGTCCTGCTTCCTCTCCGCTTTGTAGATCTCCGGTCAAGACAAAATTTTCCTGTGGATTACAATACATCAAAGAAATCGACACCTTCTTGTCGCTTCCCATCCTACACACGGTGAAACACAAAGTTTTGTGATAACTTAGATACAATTTTTCTGACAGGAAGTAAGAAGGAAGGCAAGATTGTTTTAGAAATATGTCCGCAATGCCTCCATGTTTATTTTTCCGGGACTTATGCAGATCTATATCGACGCATCTTTTTTCCGAGATGGCGCCGCTGTAGGAGCATTGTGCTCTTGTCTCATCCTTTTATGTTCCGGATGTTTTCATGTGGGGTGTTTTGGCCTTTTGGTTCAGGACCCTTTGGGACTGTGTGACAAGGAGTGGCACATTTGTGACTTCTGCTGTGCTTTTTTTTATGAACTTCTGGATCTGCCTCCTGGGAGCCTTTTGGCCATGGAGACCATCTGCTGGGTCTGTGCCACACCAGAGTCGGTTTGGAAAGACTGGAGGAGATGTGGATGAAGAGACAGGACCGCGGAGCTAGTGTTGAGCGCCGGGACGGACAGGCTGCACAGTGTCTTGGCTGAATTAGAAAGTATCGAACACTTCGGTCTCCTTGGACGTATCCTCGCTCATCCATGCGGACTGGACGGTGGGCGTCAAAGGCTGGACTCAGCTCTCTTGGTTGCTTTGTTGGGTCTGCTCCTGTCTCTGGCCATCCTCTCCCCACCCCAGCGGTGGAACACCGCAGAGGCCACCAAAGTGTATATGTTTTTTTGTTGTTGTTGTTGTTATACTTTTGTGGCATCAGCTCTGCTCTTTAAATGTCTTTGATGTCCTTTGTGTTCTTTGATGTTTGCCTCTTACACACGTTTATGTGTGCAATGGCTATGAGATTTTTCCCCCATGGCCTCAGTCTGGACCCCCTCTCCAGTGGCCCAGGCTTAGACTAATTTTTTTTTTTCTTACACCCCAAGCACCATTGGTAATTCAACAAGACACCAAGTTCCAGTTCCAAGTCCCCCCCTGTGTTCCAGATTTATAAAAAGAAAGGATCATCACATAACCATCCATCCATTCATCCATCCATCCATTTTCTACCGCTTGTCCCTTTTGGGGTTGCGGGGGGTGCTGGAGCCTATCTCAGCTGCATTGGGGGGAAGGCGGCGTACACCTTGGACAAGTCGCCACCTCATCGTAGGGCAATTCAGAAAATTTAGGAACTTTGCAAGCACTGAATGATTCACTATCAGTTGTTTCATTTGTTTAGACGTCTTGTTAGGGCAACACAATTAATTTTTATCCATCCATTTTCTACCGCTTATTCCCTTTCGGGGTTGCGGGGGGCGCCTATCTCAGCTACAATCGGGCGGAAGGCAGGGTACACCCTGGACAAGTCGCCATCTCATCGCAGGGCCAACACAGATAGACTGACAACATTCACACTCACATTCACACACTAGGGCCAATTTAGTGTTGCCAATCAACCTATCCCCAGGTGCATGTCTTTGGAAGTGGGAGGAAGCCGGAGTACCCGGAGGGAACCCAGGCATTCACGGGGAGAACATGCAAACTCCACACAGAAAGATCCCGAGCCTGGATTTGAACCCAGGACTGCAGGAACTTCGTATTGTGAGGCAGACGCACTAACCCCTCTGCCACCGTGAAGCCCCCTGATTAATTTTTATGACAATGTTAATTAAAAAAAGCCAATTGTTCGTCTATCACAGGGGTCAGCAGCCGAAAATGCTGAAAGAGCCAAATTGGACCAAAAATACAAAAACAAATCTGTCTGGAGCCGCAAAAATGTAAAAGCCATATTACATACAGATAGTGTGTCATGAGATATAAATTGAAATATGAGGACTTAAAGGAAACTAAATGAGCTGACATATAGCTACAAATGCGGCATAATGATGCAATATGTACATACAGCTAGCCTAAACAGCATGTTAGCATGGATTAGCTTGCAGTCATGCACTGATCAGATATGTCTGATTAGCACTCCACACAAGTCAATAACATCAACAAAACTCACCTTTTTCCATTCATGCACAACGTTAAAAGTTTGGTGGACAAAATGAGACAGTAAAAGAAGTGGCATAAAACACGTCTTAGAAAGTCAGAGAAAGTTACACATGTAAACAAAATACGCTGAGTTCAATGACCGCCAAAATTAGTAGGACAAAACGGCGCTAGCCAAATACTGGAATCAGTGAAGCATGTTTAATACAAACAGTGTGCTTTATAACAAGTAGGGAGGTTTGTGTCATGTTTGTCCTCCTACAGAAACCACGTTAAAACTAAAAATATGTTTTTTTTCCCCCTCATCTTTTTCCATTTTTCATATATTTTTGAAAAAGCTCCAGAGAGCCACTAGGGCGGCGCTAAAGAACCGCATGCGGCTCCAGAGCCGCGGGTTGTCGACCCCCGGTCTATCATGTCTTGCCCCTCCAAGCTCGGTTTCTCCTTCCTACAGGATTGCTCATTGCCCTCCTGGTGAAATATGTAAACCAGGGATTTTAAAAATGTAGCACAGGGGCCATTTTGTTGATCACAGCTTTTTATGGACCTTGAGCACATTGTAGAGATACAAAAAAAATAAACAATCAAATAGAAAATACAGATACAGAATTCGACAGGTGCGGTGTCTTCAGTAATGCGGACGCTGTATCGATCCGTTGTGGTGAAGAAGGAGCTGGGCCGGAAGGCAAAGCTCTCAAATTACCAGTCGATCTATGTTCCCATCCTCACCTATGGTCAACAGCTTTGGGTTATGACTGAAAGGACAAGAGCACGGGTACAAGCGGCCCAAATGAGTTTCCTCCGCCGGGTGGCGGGGCTCTCCCTTAGAGATAGGGAGAGAAACTCTGCCATCCAGGAGGAGCTCATAGTAAAGCCGCTGCTCCTCCACATCGAAAGGAGCCAGATGAGGTGGTTCGGGCATCTGGTCAGGATGCCACCCGAACACCTCCATAGGGAGGTGTTTCGGGTACGTCCGACCGCCAGGAGGCCACGGGGAAGACACAGGACACGTTGGGAAGACTATGCCTCCCGGCTGGCATGGGAACGCCTCGATATTTCCCAGGAAGCGCTGGACAAAGTGTGGAGAGGAAAGTCTGGGCTTCCCTGCTTAGGCTGCTGCCCCCCTCGACCCGACCTCGAATAAGCGGAAGAATGGATGGATGGATGGATGGAAAATACAGCAACACAGCATTGCATAATCAAGAAAAGAAGTGGATACAACTAATGAATAAAAACACAAAGATTTGTCTTTAAATATATGTATTGTATAACAGGTTTTTAAAAAGTTTTTATCAGCCTCTTTCATGAAAAATAACATGACATTAGCCATCATATATATATATATATATATATATATATATATATATATATATATATATATATATATATATATATGTATATGTATATATATATGTATGTGTGGGAAAAAATCACAAGACTACTTCATCTCTACAGAACTGTTTCATGAGGGGTTTCCCCCAATCATCAGGAGATTGAGGGAACGCCTCATGAAACAGTTCTGTAGAGATGAAGTAGTCTTGTGATTTTTCCCACACATACATATTGCGCTCTACCACGGTATCGAGCACCATTCTCTGGATAATCCAATCAAGACATATATATATATATATATATATATATATATATATATATATATATATATATATATATATAAATACTCGATTTTCAACAATGTATATATATCTATCTATATATATATATATATATATATATATATATATATAGATAGATATATATACATTTATACATATATATATACTTTGTTGAAAATCGGGTTTTCAAAGAAAGAAATTGGGATTTAAAATTTAATTTTTTTTGCCAAAGTCTTGTTCATGTTTTGTTACTAACATTATTTTATATTGTGTTTCTGAAGGGAAGATGAATTGCCCACCCCGATGAAGAACCATTAATACACCACTGTAACAGTATGTCCTCTTGTGGTTTCCAAAGATCCATATTGTGTTAAATGTTTGACTGGTCTGGGGTTCAGTTCCATTATTTATATTCCACGCTTTTATGAAGGCAGTTATGTTTACATACTGTACTATTATCATACAATACCATACTTGCCAACTTGAGACCTCCGAATTTGGGAGATGGGGGTGGGGTGGGGTGGGGGGGGGGCGGGGGGGGGGGGGGGGTTGGTGTTAGCGGGGGTGGTGTATATTGTAGCGTCCCGGAAGAGTAGGTGCTGCAAGGGTTTCTGGGTATTTGTTCTGTTGTGTTTATGTTGTGTTACGGTGCGGATGTTAATAATAATAATGCATATTTTCCTTCTTGACTGCACTTAAATGTAGAATATATGTTGAATATATTTATATTATTTATATATTATATATTATATATATATGATACGTCATATAGTATTTATTATTATTATTACTTATTGTGAGCGAACTGTCGTGCTGAATTTCCCCCAGGGATCAATAAAGTACTTTCTATTGTACTCTATTCTATGTTCTCCCGAAATGTGTTTATCATTCTTTGGTGTGGGTTCACTATGTGGCGCGCATATTTGTAACAGTGTTAAAGTTGTTTATACGGCCACCCTCAGTATGACCTGTGTGGCTGTTGACCAAGTATGCCTTGCATTCACTTGTTTGTGTGCAAAAGCCGCATATATGATGTGACTGGGCCGGCACGCTGTTTGTATGAAGGGAAAGCGGACGTGACGACAAGTTGTGGAGACAGGGTGTAGAGGACGCTAAAGACAGTGCCTTTAAGGCAGGCCCCAATTATTGTTGTCCGGGTGGAAATCGAGAGAAATACGGAAGAATGGTTGCCCCGGGAGTCTCCCGGGGAAAATCGGGAGGGTTGGCAAGTATGTACAATACTGCTATTACATATTGTACATGCAGTAGACAATTGTGTATAGATCCGGACATTTACTCAATTCAACTTCTGAGTCCATACTTTTGAATTTTATTTACAAGCATTAAATACACATTCCACTTATTTTCATTAAACATTTCACATTGTACACATTTTCAAATTTAAGAGCATTTAGACATTATTTTACACATTTACAAATGTGATGATGCATCCAATTTAAATGAAGTGTGTATTAAATACAAGTGCTACAATGATAGCTTCATAAACAAACAGTAGAATAAGAAAATTCATAGGTGTTGCAACAACGTAAAATAGAAACCATTTCAATGATGTTCATATCTGTGAGGAAAATGCTTCAGGAGGATACAAAGTTTCAATGTCAAAACGTCACTGCTACGGACGTTAAAGGGTTTTGTTTTTGTTGTTGGCTTGCTTTAAAATGCTGATCTCTCAGTACCGTATTTCCCGGACCATAGGGCACACCGCGATGCAAGGCGCACTGCCGCTGAATGGTCTATTTTTGATCTTTTTTTTCATATAAAAGGCGCATTAAAAGTGTGAAATTATAAATGTTTTTCTAAATGTTAAACACTTCCTTGTAATCTGCATGACATGTAATGGTGGTTATTTGACCAAAATGTTGCATAGATTATGTTTTACAGATCACCTTCAAGCCGCTTTCTAAAAGTCTCTTCCGGATGCGCCGTTTTGTCGGCGGCCTTATTTACGTGGCTCACCTTCGCTAGCGTCTTCTCCCCGTCATCTTTGTTGCAGCAGTGTAGCGTGCAAGGACGGGCGTGGAAGAAGTTTCAAAAGATGGAGCTAACTGTTTTAATGACATTCAGACTTTACTTCAATCAATAACGGAGCAGCGACAGTCGCTTCCGGATGCACAAATTTGTGGGCAGTCTTATTTATGTGGCTCACCTTCGCCAGCGTCTTCTCCCTGTCCTCTTTGTTGTAGCGGTGTAGCGTGCAAGGACGGGAGTGGAAGAAGTTTCAAAAGATGGAGCTAACTGTTTTAATGACATTCAGACTTTACTTCAATCAATAACGGAGCAGCATCTCCTCATCCGGATACAACAACGTGTCCCATGAAAAACCGTCCAACCGGAATTTTCCAATAACCTAAGTTCCTTGGGTGAATAATATAAACTCACTGCACCAGTATGTTTTAGAGCTTTCATGGCGAGGTTATTGACAGATATAAGCAAGAACTTTACACTACTTTATATTAGCAATAACAACAGCTGAGGATGAATGTCCCATTACAAGACGATAGTCGTCTTCTTTTTCTCTATCAACGATGTCGTCGGTATAGACTACACAGGTGCAATTTTTCAGGATTCATGCAGATCCCAAATACAGATCAGCAGGTACCAGAAGGTAAGAAAAGTTACTTTCACATAATATTGCGAAACAAAACACCAAATAGTATTTCTTACCTTATACACACACCTAATAATACTTGTTTTTTTAATGCGCCAACAATCCACCAAGCGGTGCGGCTTCATAGCTTACCAAAGTCGTACTAAAACATTTTGGTCGATATTTGAGCGCCGTGTGTAGTAATGTTCTATATTTTCAATGGCAGATATAACATGTTGGCGTTGTGTACTTGAGTCATATTGCAGTCAACACGTATCTCTTATGTTTGACTGCCATCTACTGGTCACACTTATCATGTCCCCATGTACCGAATAAAATTGCTTCGAGGTCGGTGAGCAAAACCAGAATTATTCCGTACATTAGACGCACCGGGTTATTAGGCGCACTGTCGAGTTTTGAGTAAAAACAAAGGATTTTAAGTACGGCTTATCATTCGGAAAATACGATACTTAGAGACAATTTTACTACTACTACGTATGTTTCCAAAACTTTGCACAGATCCATACCTCTTCAGACATCTTATCCCTAGGTATCTACGCACTAAATTTCTGTCTGACAGGTGACCAGCCATGACGGCTTTACATCGGCCTGCTTACCTGCCGTGGAACATTAAAATACAGCGAATGGTTACATATCAGTGGCGGGCCGTGTGTTTCTCACCTAGGCATTCAGTGATATCCTACTTAGTCAGACTTTACCTCTCAAAATACCGTAATTTATGTCACCAAATGGACACGGCTGGAGATACTATACAGAAACACACTTGCACACTACTGGGTCCTCAAACCCATCAACAGTGTACAAAAAGGTCTATTTTTCAGCCCTTTTAACATTCAATAAACATTGGTACTGTCAAAATTTAAATATTTGTATGAAATACATGAAACATGAACAAATAAATAAATACAATATTTGAACTCCCAATTTGTAGCACCCACACTGCAAAAAAATCAGTGTTCAAAAACAAGAAAAAGATAGGGGCATTTTATTTGAACTAAGCAAAATTGTCTGCCAATAGAACAAGAAAATTTGGCTTGTCAAGACTTTCTAAAACTAAAAATTTAAAATTAGCTAACCTCAATGAACCCTAAAATACCTTAAAATAAGCAATAACAAGTCCACGTTTCTTGGTAGAAAAAAAAATAAGACCATTTTGCTCAATATGTTGAAAAATATTCTTAAATTAAGCAAATGCTAGTTCCATTATCTTCACATCATCACATCATATCATGATTTTTTTTATGCTTAAAATAAGAAATTATGGGTGTGGTATAGCTCGGTTGGTAGAGCAGCCGTGCCAGCAACTTGGGGTTTCCAGGTTCAATCCCCGCTTCTGCCCACCTTGTCACTGCCGTTGTGTCCTTGGGCAAGACACTTTAACCACCTGCTCCCAGTTTTACCCACACTGGTTTAAAATGTAACTTAGATATTGGGTTTCACTATGTAAAGTGCTTTGAGTCACTAGAAAAAAGCGCTATATAAATTCAATTCAATTATTAATCTAAAAAAGTAGTTTTATACTTGTGAGTGTTGATGACACAGCTTTGCATCAGTTGATGTTCTAGTTTCAAGCATGTTTTACTCAATATAGGTCATAAAATCTCAGTTACAATATCTTACTGGGATCATTTAGGACCAGAAGCCTTAAAACAAGTAAAACATTCAAACATAAAATCTGCTTAATGAGAATAATTATCTTATCAGACACAAAATAAGCAAATATCTCTAATAAGGGTGATATTTGCTTATTTTGTGTCTTACTTAGATTTCCGTTTTTGCAGTGCATCCGACGCCGAACCAGGCAGTGGTACCGTCCTAGTCGGTTGATTCATGTAAAAATGTGATTGCCTGCCAAAAATGTATTTCCTTTGCGTTAGCGTGCACCGCTTGCTAAACCTGCATTGCTTGGCTTCGTTTGTCCACAGTGGTCGGGTGTAAGGCAAGCTCTTTATCTTCATGGAGTTTTTCTATGGTTTTCTATGGCTCGCATGCTTCCTGTTTTCACAACTCGTGATTGTATACTCACTTGAGAGATATATATAAATATGTATGTGTGTATATATATATATGTATATATATATATGTATATATATATATATATATATATATATATATATATATATATATATATATATATATATATATATATATATATATATATATAAATATGTATGTGTGGGAAAAATCACAAGACTACTTCATCTCTACAGAACTGTTTCAGGATATATATATATATATATATATATATATATATATATATATATATATATATATATATATATATATATATATATATATATATGAGGGGTTTCATGTGTGTGTGTGTGTTTACCCCGCCTTCCACCCGATTGTAGCGGAGATAGGACCTTTCCTAATAAATAGAGGCGGCTCGCGGGCTTGATTTTTTTACAACGTAGTTTGGATCTGTAACTAGAGTAAAGCCAAACCACGTGTCTCCTCATGAGCTAAATTGAACTCTGTCTCTGCATGATTCCTTGCTTCTTGTCTGATTATTAAATGTCATCAGTGTTTGAACCTGACAGGGAGACACTTTGAAACATCATTATACAACTAGACATGCTGAGGAGTAGGCAAAAAAAATTTTTAAGAAATCTTTTCTTGCAACCCAGCCTCTGCGTCCAGTAGCCCCCAGGTACATTGAGTTTGAGACCCCTGATCATGAACCATTTTCATCTTCTTGTTTAGTGTCATTACTCTTCTTGGTTGTCTTCCAACTAAGAGTCCATTCCTCCTTCGGCAAGCCGTCTTCCTGAAGAAACAATGTGTTGTGTCTCACACTCCGATGTCTGCTAGAGAAACACAACACCTCGTCCTCGTCTGCCTTCTCCAGGCGGCAGATCCTCCATGATTCTCTCCAAGCTCGCACCGCCTCTTGCTCCACCGTCAGGTTTTCCTCCTCCTCATCTTCATCCCCTACTCGGTGAGCCATTGCCACGATCCACGACTTCTTCCAGGAGGAGAAGGAGGCGTTGGCTTTGTGGAACTGCAAATGCAGCGGCACCTGCGGTCTGCGTTTGATGGCTTTTGAGGACTCGTTTCTCTTCTGCTTTTTCCTTTCTCCGTCTAACGTACCTAAAGTATCGATGTTTAATGTGTCCAAAGTATCGATGTTCAATATGTCTGAAGTATCGATGTTTGAAATGTCTGAATTATCGATGTTTAATGTGTCTGAAGTATCGATGTTTAATGTCTCTGAAGTATCGATGTTTAATGGCTCTGAAGTATCGATGTTTAATGTCTTTGAAGTATTGATGTTTAATGTACCAAACGTATTTGAAGTATTTAACATGTCCATCTCATGTTCTTCTTGGTGGTTTGCGTTCATCATCTCTGCAGCTTGATGTTCTTCGTCATCTTCCTCCTCTTGTCCGTCCTCTTCGTTGCTTTCTTTGTCGTCTTCTTCTGTTTTGGGGCATATTTCCTTTTCATCATCATCTTCATCATCAGCGTCGTCACTCTCATCATCGGCATCATCCTCCTCCTTTCCTTCTTCCTCTTCTTCCTCATCATCAGCATTAGACTCCACGACTCCCAAATCTGCTGTGTCCTCCTCCGTGTGTTTGCTGACACAATCATGCCATTCTTCGTCCTCTTTCTCGTCATTTTCTTTCTCTATGTTGTCACTCTGGTGTTTTTCTTCAGAGACCTGGTCTTCTTCATCACCTCCAACTTCCTCTTCGTTTTCCTCTCCCTCCTCCTGGACTTCGTCTTCCTCAGTTTCTTTCCTCTCATCCTTTTCAACCTCGTGCCCTTTGTCCCCCTCTCCTCCATCTTCCTCTTTAGTGTCATCCTCCCCTCCTTCATCTTCCTCTTCAGTATCATCCTCCCATCCTCCATCTTCCTCTTCAGTGTCATCCTCCTTTCCTCCATCTTCCTCTTTAGTGTCATCCTCCTCTCCTCCATCTTCCTCTTTAGTGTCATCCTCCCCTCCTTCATCTTCCTCTTCAGTATCATCCTCCCATCCTCCATCTTCCTCTTCAGTGTCATCCTCCTCTTCTCCATCCCTCTCTTGTCTCGTTACCCTGGAAAGATGTGCCTCTTGGTCTTTTCGGAGTACCTCAGGCTGAATTCGTTCTTCCGTTTGACTCTCCTCCATGTTCTCTTTATCGTCAACGTCCAACTCATCTTCCTCCTCCTCCTCCTCCACTCCATAACTTGTAGGCTTTTTAACCACTTCTTCATCTGTGTCCACTCCAATATTCTCTTCCTGCCCAAGTGATACCTCTTCTTCCGTACATGCTTTCTTGCTCCTCTGTTCTTCCTCTTCATCCTTCTCTTTGTTGTATTTGTCATTAAGCTTCTCTTCAGTCATTCCATTGTCCTCATGTTCCCCATAGACGTCAATGTTCTTCCCCTTTCCCTCATCGTCTGCCTCCTTTTCTACTTCCAGCTCTTCATTATCCTCCTCCTCTTCATCAATCTCTTCCCCATCGGCCGGATCATCTTCACCTTCTTCCGTCTCATTATCTTCAGAATCATCTTTTTCAATCTTTTCTTCTCTACCTTCCTCACTATTGCCATCCCTTTCCTCTTCCCCATCAACTCCCACATCCTCCTCTCCATGTATGTTGCTCTCTATCTCTTCTTCTTGCATTTGGCCTATTTTCTCCTCTGTTTCTTTCTCCTCTTCTTCCTCATCATCTGACCATTCACTGTCCACTCCGTCCTCATCCTCCGTGTCGTTGAACATGTCGTCATCTTCGTCACCCAAGCCCTCATCCAGAATCTCCTGGTAAGGTGGGGTCCATCTTTTCGGGGTCTTCCAACAATCTGACCACTCAGCTGCATCATTAATTGCAAGATGCAGTTTTGCCGTGAGGAGAAAGTTGAGAATGTCACGTCTCCTTGTCAGCATGTCGTTGTGTTTTGTTTGGCTTTGTAGTGAAGTCATGCACCACCTGTGGACACAATATCATTAGCTTTAAAGGGGAAGTGCTTTTTTTGGTGGAACTTTTGCCTATCACTCACAATTCACAAGTACACATTCTAACTGGTAAATAAATGCGCTCAAAAGTCATCTTACAAACCCCGTTTCCAAATGAGTTGGGAAATTGTGTGTTCTGTGGTCTGACGAGTCCACATTTCAAATTGTTTTTGGAAATATTCGACGTCGTGTCATCCGGACCAAAGGGGAAGTGAACCATCCAGACTGTTATCAACGCAAAGTTCCAAAGCCAGCATCTGTGATGGTATGGGGGTGCATTAGTGCCCAAGGCATGGGTAACTTACACATCTGTGAAGGTACCATTACTGCTGAAAGGTACATACAGGTTTTGGAACAACATATGCTGCCATCTAAGCGCCGTCATTTTCATGGACGCCCCTGCTTATTACAGCAAGACAATGCCAAGCCACATTCCGCATGTGTTACAACAGCGTGGGTTCGTAAAAAAAAGAGTGCGGGTACTTTCCTGGCCCGCCTGCAGTCCAGAACTGTCTGCCATCGAATATGTGTGGCGCTTTATGAAGCGTAAAATACGACAGCGGAGACCCCGGACTGTTGAACGACTGAAGCTCTACATAAAACAAGAATGGGAAAGAATTCCACTTTTAAAGCTTCAACAATTAGTTTTCTCAGTTCCCAAATATTTATTGAGTGTTGTTAAAATAAAAGGTGATGTAAAACAGTGGCGAACATGCCCTTTCCCAACTACTTTGGCACGTGTTGCAGCCATGAAATTCTAAGTTAATTATTATTTGCAAAAAAAAAAATAAAGTTCATGGTTTGAACATCAAATATCTTGTCTTTGTAGTGCATTCAATTGAATATGGGTTGAAAAGGATTTGCAAATCATTGTATTCTGTTTATATTTACCTCTAACACAATTTCCCAACTCATATGGAAACGGGGTTTGTATAATGGAGCCCATGGGAGTCGCGCTAAAAAAAAACACTTCTGTCAAGTCAGGGCATTCAATCGATCGCAACTAGACTGTGGCGAAACGTCTTCTAAGACAAAACAAACAATCCAGTTGCGATCCATTGAATGCCCTGAGATGACAATGACCTGCATTAATGAGAGCATTCATAGACACACTTCTATCAAGGTTTTATTTGCATGATGTAAGTATATACAATATGTAATATATAATATTTACTTATCTTGATCATTTTAAACATATGGGGCCACGTTAATTTCACAAATGCATCACGGCGATCGCTTTTGCCATCAACAACATCACTGCAGACATCATGAAAGACAACAAACATAATAAAACATCACTAACTGTGCAATGTGTGCTGCCACTAGGATGCCAATGTGGATATATTAGAGTTTAGATTAAGAATGGCTCATAAACCTCGCAAAGAAAATGGTGTTGAACCAAGCATCTTTTTGTGTCTTTCTTGCCATTTCCTGCCCTAAATTGGAGGCCAACTTGTCGGATTATGTCCTCATCCTTCTACTATCAATGTGAAATAAATAATAGATGAATCAAACAAATAATAATAATACAAATAATAAACCTGTAAAAAGAAACAAGTGTGTCCATATATATATATATATATATATATATATATATATATATATATATATATATATATATATATATATGTATATATATATATATATATATATATATATATATATATATATATATATATATATATATATATATATATATATATATATATATATATATATAAAGACGTGGGTGGGGGTGTGGGGTTGGGGGCCCAGTTTGCTGCGGGGTTTGTTTTCCTGGGATGCAAACGGACTATTCCGGACCAGGCGTGAAGGTAGGAACATATCTATTAATCTAGACCAGGGTTAGGGAACCTATGGCTCTCGAACCAGATGTGGCTCTTTCGATGACTGCATCTGGCTCTCAGATAAATCTTAGGTGACATTGCTTAACACAATAAGCAATGAATAATTCCGCTGGTAATCAAAGTCTTAAAAATAACGTTCAAAATATAAAACATTCTCATATATTTTAATTCACCCATCCGTTTTCTACTGCACCTGTTCAAGAAGTCACATTGATGGTAAGAAGTATTTTATTTATTTTTGGTTAGCTTCAGAATAACAATGTTATTAAAAAGAATAAGAGATTATACTCTAAAAATGTTGGTATTACTTAAAAATGTATGCATTTAGTTGTATTCAGTGTTAAAAAAATATTATATGGCTCTCATAGAAATACATTTTAAAATATTTGGCTTTCATGGCTCGCTCAGTAAAAGAGCTTCCCAACCCCTGATCTGGACTCAAAAAGTGAAAACAAAAAGGCGCACAAGGCGAAGGCACAACTTAGCGCAGGATACAAAAACTAACACTTAGGCAGAACTATGCACTTGAAACAAAAACTCGCTAACTGTGGCATGAATAAACGAAACTTACTTGGCATAACATGAAGCGAACAAACGCATGAAAACAAGCGTGAACCTGTGGCATGAACGGAGCATGAAACAATCAGTACAGAGCATGAGTCTACAGCATGAACAGAGCCATGTCGCCAGAACGACTAACTGGCAAAACAGGCTTAAATAATAGTCTCTGATTAGAGCAGGTGCGTGTTCCGAACACATGAGGCAGGTGGAACTAATGAGTCGCCATGGAAACTAAAACAAACAAGACTGCACAAAAACAGGAACTAAAGGAGTCCAAAACTAACAGAACATTACTAAAAAAAAATGATCTAGAGCAGGGTTCACCAAAGCATTGCCCGTGGGCACTAGGTAGCCCGTAAGGACCAGATGAGTCGCCCGCTGGCCTGTTCTAAAAATAGCTCAAATAACAGCACTTACCAGTGAGCTGCCTCTATTTTTTTAATTTTATTTATTTACGAGCAAGCTGGTTTCGCTTTGCTCGACATTTTTAATTCTAAGAGACACAAAACTCAAATAGAATTTGAAAATCCAAGAAAATATTTTAAAGACTTGGTCTTCACTTGTTTAAATAAATTCATTAATGTTTTTACTTTGCTTCTCATAACTTTCAGAAAGACAATTTTAGAGAAAAAATACAACCTTAAAAATGATTTTAGGAGTTTTAAACACATTTACATTTTTACCTTTTAAATTCCTTCCTCTTCTTTCCTGACAATTTAAATCAATGTTCAAGTATTTTTTTTATTTTATTGTAAAGAATAATGAATATGTTTTAATTTAATTCTTAATTTTAGCTTCTGTTTTTCGACAAAGAATATTTGTGAAATATTTGTGAAATATTTCTTCAAACTTATGATTAAAATTCAAAAAAATTATTCTGGCAAATCTAGAAAATCTTTAGAATTAAATTTGAATCTTTTTTCAAAGTCTTTTGAATTTCTTTTAAACATTTTGTTCTGGAAAATCTAGAAGAAATAATGATTTGTTTTTGTTAGAAATATAGCTTGGTCCAATTTGTTATATATTCTAACAAAGTGCAGATTGGATTTTAACCTATTTAAAACATGTCATTAAAATTCTAAAATTAATCTTAATCAGAAAAAAATTACTAATGATGTTTCATAAAATCTTTTTTACATTTTTTCAAAAAGATTCGAATTAGCTAGTTTTTCTCTTCTTTTTTTCGGTTGAATTTTGAATTTTAAAGAATCGAAATTGAAGATAAACTATGTTTCAAAATTCAATTTTCATTTTTTCCCTGTTTTCTCCTCTTTTAAACCAGACAATTACGTGTTTTTTTCATCATTTATTCTCTACAAAAAAACCTTCCATAGAAGGGAAAAAAATGTATGACGGAATGACAGACAGAAATACCCATTTTTTAATATATATATAGATTTATTTATTAAAGGTAAACTGAGCAAATTGGCTATTTCTGGCAATTTATTTAAGTGTGTATTAAACTGGTAGCTCTTCGCATTAATCAGTACCCAAGAAGTAGCTCTTGGTTTCAAAAATGTTGGTGACCCCTGACCTAGAGAATCTAGACCACAGATCATGACAGCTACCCCCGGATAAGTGGAAGCAAATGGATGGATGGATACTTAAAATATTTTTAAGATTCATCCATCCATGTCTTACCACTTGTCCCTATCTGGGTTGGGGGTGGTGTTGGAGCCGATCCCAGCTGCACTCGGACAAGTTGCCACCTCATCGCAGGGCCAACACAGAGACAACATTCACACACACATTCACACACACCAACAGTGCAAACTGTAAATTCTTGTAATTCTTTAACTGATCTTAAAGTTTTGATCAGGAGTGTTTTATGGTGGAAATATATCACTTGCCATTTATCACCCACCTGATCTGTTGCCTGTAACTCCAACATCCCCAGCTCTTTTCATACTCTTGCTTTTCCTGCAGACGAATTTCTGAGATGAGCCAGGACTGGTCCCACCCAGGCAGAAACACCTCATGGATCTTCATCATTTCAGCGGTGAGTTCCGCGAGCGTACATTCTTCAGTAGGAACCGGGGGTTTTGAGAGCCTCCATGAGTCTGTCCATCCGCAGGGCTCATCCTGAACAAAACATGTTTGTTGCTATTATCTTTCTATTTCACTCAAATATATAAAACCCCTTTTTTCTGACGCTCACCCCCACCTGTTCCAACAGCTCGTGTGCCTCGCTCAATATGCTGTGACTTTTTTGTTGGAAATCAGCCCAGACGTGATCCCACTCTTCTTTCTGTTGTCTGAAGGCGAAGTTCATAATTTTCCAGGTGCCCGCCCAGACAGGAAGTGCATATACTTCTATTTCTGGACTTGGGATCAAATTTCTAGTGTAAATGATATCCCATGGTTTCTCTCCAGACCGCTCTGTCAGGCTTGTAACCTTCACCTGTAAACACACATTAAGTCATTATCTCATTATATATTTTTCAATATTACTTTTGCCAAAACCTGAAGTAAAAGTGAGGTTTTTCTTTAGAGAATATGTCCTTAACAATCCAATCCACTCTATTTATATAGCACATTTAAACAACAATAACAGGAGGTATGCCAGAGGTACTGCAGGTGTGTCGTGAAATTTAAAAATATAAATATTCTTATTTGACCCCACCTCAATTTTTCCCAAAAATTGGAATGTGTTTAAATACACATTAACATTGATGTAGTACACTGTAGAGGAGTTTAGAAATGTCATTGGTATAGCCACCAGGGTTAATGTAGAAACATGAATACATACAACAAAAACAGCTAAAGAGACCAATTTTTTAAGCTTTTCAGGTGCAATTCTTTCCCATTCTTGCTTGATGTACAGCTTAAGTTGTTCAACAGTCCGGGGTCTCCGTTGGGGTATTTAACGCTTCATAATACGCCACACACGCTGTTGTAACACGTGTAGAATGTGGCTTGGCATTGTCTTGCTGAAATAAGCAGGGGCGTCCATGATAGCGTTGTTTGGATGGCAACATATGTTGTTCCAACACCTGTAGGTACCTTTCAGCATTAATGGTGCCTTCACAGATGTGTGAGTTACCCTCACACATTCAAAAGCCAGATGATGGCTTTTGAACTTTGCGCCTATAACAATCCGGATGTTTTTTTCCCTCTTTGTTGCGGAGGACAAAATGTCCAAAGTTTCCAAAAACTATTTGAAATGTGGACTCATCAGACCACAGAACACTTTTCCACTTTGCATCAGTCCATCTTAGATGAGCTCGGGCCCAGCGAAACCAGCGGCGTTTCTGGTTGTTGTTGATAAATGGCTTTTGCTTTGCATAGTAAAGTTTTAGCATTTCACTTACAGATGTAGTGATGAACTGTAGTTACTGACATTGGTTTTCTGAAGTGTTCCTGAGCCCATGTGTTGATATCCTTTTACACACTGATGTCGCTTATTATGCAGTACCGCCTGAGGGATCAAAGGTCCGTAATATCATCGCTTGTGTGCAGTGATTTTCTCCAGATTCTCTGAACCTTTTGATGTTATTACAGACTGTAGATGGTAAAATCCCTAAATTCCTTGCAATAGCTTGTTGAGAAATGTTGTTCTTAAACTGGTGGACAATTTGCTCACGCATTTGTTCACAAAGTGGTGACCTTGTTTGTGAATGACTGAGCCTTTCATGGAAACTGCTTTTATACCCAATCATGACACCCACCTGTTCCCAATTAGCCTGTTTACCTGTGGGATTTTCCAAATAAGTGTTTGATGAGCGTTCCTCAACTTTGTCAGTCTTTTTTTGCCACTTGTGCCAGCTTTTTTTAAACATGTTTCCCCCATCAAATTCCAAATTAACTAATATTTGCAAAAAATAACAAAGTTTCTCAGTTTGAACGTTAAATATCATGTCTTTGCAGTCTATTCAATTGAATATCGGTTGAAAAGGAGTAGCAAATCATTGTATTCTTTTTTTATTGACGATGTACACAACGTGCCAACTTCACTGGTTTTGGGTTTTGTAGATTGAAAATTGTAATATGACCCCTAATGATACCACTGCCCAGACACCGCCATACAGTGGAGTGTTTTGATGCATGTGCTGGAGCAGGGAGCATTGTCCTGCATGCGGTTCTTGAACTCACCCTAGTGTGGACTGCGACGCAACAGATTGTTTACATGTAAAATCTTCCACTCCTTATTTTTCTCATTTTGTCCACCAAAAGTTTTATGCTGTGCGTGAATGCACAAAGCTGCGCCTTGTTGATGATATTTACTTGTTAGAGTGCTAGTCGGCATAGCTCGGTTGGTAGAGTGGCCGTGCCAGCAACTTGAGGGTTGGAGGTTCGATTCCCGCTTGTGCCATCCTAGTTACTGACGTTGTGTCCTTGGGCAAGACGCTTTACCCACCTGCTCCCAGTGCCACCCACACTGGTTTAAAATGTAACTTAAATATTGGGTGTCACTATGTAAAGCGCTTTGAGTCACTTGAGAAAAGCGCTATATAAATATAATTCACAATTCACTAGTCGGGCATATTTGGTCAGTGCATGACTGCAAGCTAATCAATGCTAACGTGCTATTTAGGCTAGCTGTTTGTACATATTGCATCATTATGCCTCATTTGTAGGTATATTTGAGCTTATTTAATATCCTTTACTTTTACCCTATTTGTATATAATTTAGTTTTGCATGTCTCATGACACATTATCTGTATGTAGTATTGGCTGCATTTCAGATAGTTGTCAGTGTGCCATGTTGTTCCAGACCACAGCAAACATTACCGAGCTTGCCAAACATTGTAAAAAATCTATTAAAAAAAGAGACCCTGCCATTTCCTTTAACTTAGATACACGCATGTATACTTTTGGCAATTAAAAGCCAGTAGTTTCCAGGAGTTATCTCACCTTCTGAGTAGCCTCTGATTTACTAATGGTTTCTAATGTTGTAAAAATGTGTAGAATAAATATTACATTTCAACATTTCTGTTAACGAAGATTTGCTTCAGCCTGCATCACATAGTCATTTTGATAGTAGGCTAATATAGACACTTACGTAATGTGTTACCTTCATTCTTTTTCACGGCTTTTCATTTTTTCGGCTCAATACAGTGGCCTAGTGGTTAGAGTGTCCGCCCTGAGATCAGTAGGTTGTGAGTTCAAATCCCGGCCGAGTCACACCAAAGACTAGAAATATGGGACCCATTACTTTCTGCTTGGCACTCAGCATCAAGGGTTGGAATCGGGGGTTAAATCACCAAAATGATTCTCGGGCGCGGCCACCGTTGCTGCTCACTGCTCCCCTCACCTCCCAGGGGGTGATCAAGGGTGATGGGTCAAATGCAGAGAATAATTTCACCACATCTTGTGTGTGTGTGTGTG
Organism: Nerophis ophidion; assembly: GCF_033978795.1. Classification (NCBI taxonomy): domain Eukaryota; kingdom Metazoa; phylum Chordata; class Actinopteri; order Syngnathiformes; family Syngnathidae; genus Nerophis; species Nerophis ophidion. The sequence continues at coordinate 36,445,675 of NC_084627.1, forward strand.
TGTGACAATCATTGGTACTTTAATTTGTGTTTTGTATTTTGGGTCCAATATGGCTCTTTCAACGTTTTGGGTTGTAGAACCCTGCGCTGGTGGATAGCATTCACTTCACCAAAGCAAGGAATTAGTAAATCTGACGATGGTAGGACTCTCCAGGCAGGTGTCCAAGAATAACAGATATAACGCTTAAATAATGTCAACGGACACTCGGGAGCATTTACGCACACATGGACATGCCTTACGTATTTAATTTCAGTATTATTAACTCAAAGCCCTGAGATGACATACTTTGGGGTTATAATGACGGGTTGCCTGGCTGCTCAAAGGGTGAAATATCCTTTAAGTCAGTGGTTCTTAACCTTGTTGGAGGTACCCAACCCCACCAGTTTCATATGTGCCTTCACCGAACCCTTCTTTAGTGAAAAATAAAATGTATTTTTTTTCAAATTCAAGACAAAGTTATGTTTTTTTTTACTGGTGCACAAAATGCTAAATGAACCGTGCATGAACATCACCTTGTTCAAAGAACAACACAAACACAGTGCATGAACTCACAACAGTTTACACACCTGCAAATCAGATGGAAAATTAGAGGGAAAATTGTTTGGGGGTGTCAGGCTTTCCCCTGACAGTTTGTCTATGTTTTAGTTTTTTCCTCTGCATTTGTCTGTTTAGTATCTCCTGTCTATAGTTCCTCTCTGGTGCTCTTATTTTGTAAGCTTCCTGTCTTGTTCCCTGAGTTCTGTGTTCCTCCTCAGCTGCGGCTGATTGGCACCTGGCCACACCTGTTACCAATCAGCCTGCTCCTATTTGTACCTGCTTTGTCTTGTGTCAGTTGCTGGACCATTGTATCGTCGTTGCCACATATCACTCTTGTCGTGCTAACTGTCATGTCGTTTTGTTACAGCTACTACCTGTCATGCTACATTTTGTCCTGGTCGTCGTAGCAGTAAGCTGTTTCTGTTAGCATTAGTTATTTCCAGTTTTTCTGTTTGCCATCCACTAGCTTCCATGCTAAAGTTCCTTTTTGTTTTCTAGCTCCCAGTGCTAGCTCCCTTAGCTTGTTATTCCGCCCACGTGCGTGCTTTTTGTTTTTGTTTAGTTTGAATTAAATCATGTTTTCATATTCCATGCCTGCCTCTGTCTCTGCATCATGGGGTTCGTCATCAAATACCTCTGACAGGGGGTATCCATAGGGAGAAGTTTTTATTTACACGATGGAAGAAATTCGCTAGCAAGTTCCTAAACGAATGGAAACAAGAATTTCAGTTTATCCAGGAGAGTTCGAAGGGGAAGGAGTATGTTGCCTGTAAATTTTGTAGAACAGACGTCTCCATTGAACACGGTGGCCGAACGGATATACTCAGTCATGAACGGTCAGCGAAGCACAAAGCGTCCGCAGCGCCGCATCATTCACAACCCAGTGTTATGGCCCACCTCGCAAAATTGAGACCCGATGGTGTATCTTATGATGAGACAAAGATGGCTATGCTGATAGCTGGAAGCAACATCCCATTCTCCTTTGCGGATGTCTACAACAAATCCGTGAAGGATATGTTCCCGGATTTGGAGATCGCTCGCCAGTACGCAAATGGAACAAAGGTTACTCAAATAGTGAAAGGTAAGTGTTGTTGTTGTTTTTTTTGTAACCAGCAAGCACAGTACAGTTAGTAGAACAACTGTGTTGTTATTACTGTGTATTTGATAGGTGCCGTCCGAAATTAAACTATTTTGTTTATTTATATACTGTATATATAACAAAATAAATATATATAGCTAGAATTCACTGAAAGTCAAGTATTTCATACATATATATATATATATATATATATATATATATATATATATATATATATATATATATATATATATATATATATATATATATATATATCCAGCCTAGTACCAACGTCGTCACGTCTGTTGTGTCCTGAGCAAGACACTTCACCCTTGCTCCTGATGGGTGCTGGTTGGCGCCTTGCATGGCAGCTCCCTCCATCAGTGTGTGAATGTGTGTGTGAATGGGTAAATGTGGAAGTAGTGTCAAAGCGCTTTGAGTACCTTGAAGGTAGAAAAGCGCTATACAAGTACAACCCATTTATCATTTATATATATATATATATATATATATATATATTTATATATATATATATATATATATATATATATATATATATATATATATATATATATATATATATATATATATATATATATATATATATATTAGATATATATGAAATATATAGTGCTTCACGGTGGCAGAGGGGTTAGTGCGTCTGCCTCACAATACGAAGTTCCTGCAGTCCTGGGTTCAAATCCAGGCTCGGGATCTTTCTGTGTGGAGTTTCCATGTTCTCCCCGTGAATGCGTGGGTTCCCTCCGGGTACTCCGGCTTCCTCCCACTTCCAAAGACATGCACCTGGGGATAGGTTGATTGGCAACACTAAATTGGCCCTAGTGTGTGAATGTGAGTGTGAATGTTGTCTGTCTGTCTGTATTGGCCCTGCGATGAGGTGGCGACTTGTCCAGGGTGTACCCTGCCTTCCGCCCGATTGTAGCTGAGATAGGCGCCAGCGCCCCCCTGTGACCCCGAAAGGGAATAAGCGGTAGAAAATGGATGGATGGATGGATGAAATATATATGAAATAGTCCAGTTGGTAAATTGTAGCTGTAAATATACTCCTCCCCTCTTAACCACGCCCCTGCCCCAACCACGCCTCCGCCCCAACCCCGATCACGCCCCCCCACCCCCCACCCCCCACCCCCCACCTCCCGAAATCGGATGTCTCAAGCCAAGGTTGGCAGGTACGCATTATGCTTCAAAGTAGGCCTATGCGATATTTAATATATAATATATTATTTCAAATTAGACATTTTAGCAGGGTAATGCCAACAATCTGTTTCGACTCGTAGAGGTTTGTGCAGCCCTTTGAGACACTAGTGATTTAGGACTATATAAGTAAACATTGATTGATTGATTGATTGACTCCTGACGGAAATATTGCGTAACTTTAGAAATACATTTGGCTAATCGACATCAGTAAAATGTGGCACAATTACTTAGTAAACCATCTAGCAAGAAGCATAAACAAGAGAAACCTACAGTGTAGAACTCCTCAATTGCCATTTGATGTTCCTTGGAGTAGGATTCGGATTCGACTGCGTACCTGGAGGGGACTACGAAATTTTGACCATGATTGCAGTACCATTTCTAGCCACATTACTACATATGGCTCCTTTAAAAAATGTTAAAACAGCTCGTTTTTCTACCTGCTTCCATGACTGACTCCAATCACCAGTGGATGTACATTCAGGCTGTGGTGCATATCCCAAAAGTTTGGACACCTTGTTGTTGACCAGTTCTATGGTTGTAAATCCTTGTATGATTGCTTTCGACTCTTTGGCTTTGAGAAAAAGATACTTTGGTGGTTTCACGTTCATCCAAGATTCTTTCCAGCATAACCGGAAAACATCCACTTCCACTTTACGCTTGAAGTTAAGAGGTTTGGGAGATGGTGTCCTCTTGGGAGGAGGTGCCGGAGTAGGCTTAGTTATGGGTTTGGGAGGAGGAGGTGGTACAATTTTGAATTTGATTTTTGGCTGGGGTTTTTCTGCCTGTTCGGAGCTTGTGTCTTTGGTCGTGTCTCCAGTGGCCCCCAGGGACCAGTGATAATTCCACTTTGAGAAAAGCCTGCAGGGAAACAAACCAGAGGTGTAGAGATTAATTTATCTGGCAGGAGGTTGTATAATCGTTGCTGTTGGTTTGTCTGTCAGTCAGTGAACAAAATAACTCAAAAAGTTATGGGCGTTTTGTCATTAAACTTTCAGGAAATATCTGAACTTGGATAAAGAACAACTGATTAGATTTTGGGCCTGATCTGTCTACAAACCCTGTTTCCATTTGAGTTGGGAAATTGTGTTAGATGTAAATACAAACGAAATACAATGATTTGCAAATCATTTTCAACCCATATTTAGTTGAATACGCTATAAAGACAACATATTTGATGTTCAAACTAATAAATATTTTTTTGTTTGGCAGTAATCATTAACTTTACAATTTGATGCCAGCAACATGTGACAAAAAGTTGGGAAAGGTGGCAATAAATAATGATAAATTTGAGGAATGCTCATTAAACACTTATTTGGAACATCCCACAGATGTGCAGGTTAATTGGGAACAGGTGGGTGCCATGATTGGGTATAAAAACAGCTTCCATGAAAAGCTAAGTAATTCACAAACAAGGATGGGGCGAGGGTCACCACTTTGTAAGCAAATTGTCAAACAGTTTTAGAAAAACATTTCTCAACAAGCTATTGCAAGGAATTTAGGGATTTTACCATCTACGGTCCGTAGAATCATCAAAAGGTTCAGAAAATCTGGAGAAATCACTGCATGTAAGCAATGATATTATGGACCTTTGACCCCTCAGGTGGTACTGCATCAAAAACCGACATCAGTGTGTAAAGGATATCACCAAATGGGCTCAGGAACACTTCTTAAAACCACTGTCAGTAACTACAGTTGGTTGCTACATTTGTAAGTGTAAGTTAAAACTGTACAATGCAAAGCAAAACCCATTTATCAACAACACCCGAGTTCATCTATGATGGACTGATGCAAACTGGAAAAGTGTTCTCTGGTCTGACAAGTCCACTTTTCAAATTATATTTGGAAACTGTGTACGTGGTGTCCTCCGGAACAAAGAGGAAAAAAACCATCCGGATTGTTATAGGGGCAAAGTTCAAAAGCCAGCATCTGTGATGGTATGGGGGTGTATTAGTGCCCAAGGCATGGGTAACTTACACATCTGTGAAGGCACCATTTTTGCTGAATGGTCCACACAGGTTTTAGGGCAATATATGTTGTCATCTAAGCAACGTTATCATGGATGCCCCTGTTTATTTCAGCAAGACAATGCCAAGCCACGTGTTACAACAGCATGGCTTCGTAAAAAAAGAGTGTGGGTACTTTCCTGGCACGCCTGCAGTCCAGACCTGTCTCCCATCGAAAATGTGTGGCGCATTATGAAGCGTAAAATACAGCAGCGGACTGTTGAACGACTGAAGCTCTACATAAAACAAGAATGGGAAAGAATTCCACTTTCAAAGCTTTAACAATTAGTTTCCTCAGTTCCCAAACCTTTATTGAGTGTTGTTAAAAGAAAAGGTGATGTAACACAGTGGTGAACATTTCCTTTCCCAACTACTTTGGCATGTGTTGCAGCCATGAAATACTAAGTTAATTATTATTTGCAAAAAAAAAATAAAGTTTATGAGTTTGAACATCAAATATGTTGTCTTTGGAGCGTATTCAATTGAATATGGGTTGAAAAGGATTTGCAAATCATTGTATTCCGTTTATTTTGACATCTAACACAATTTCCCAACTCATATGGAAACGGGGTTTGTACATTTCTGTGTGTGTATGTTCGCAGCCTAATAGACACAAAGACTGACAAAAGTGTTTATGCCGTTTCTTAAAATCCGCTAAATATAGCTCATAGAGTTAATGGAGGAAATGTCCAAACTGGAATTCAGAACAGTTCATTACATTTTGAGGCTGATCTGAATAATTTCTACTACATTACCTTCTGTTTACGTTATGAGCTTCAACCTCCGCTCACACAGACAAGGAGAGTAAATAACAGACAAGAGGCTTTACTATGTCTCTTTTATTCTGCGAGATAGTTAAACAATAAATACGCCCATTTTGCTGAAACTTTCTGGAAATGTCAGATATTAGATTAGGCACAAGTGAATACACTTCGGGGATAATCCGGATCACTGCAGCACGGTGGAGGAGGGGTTAGGCAGACCCTTTGGGGTCGCGGGGGATGCTGTTGCCTATCTCAGCTATAAGGCAGGGTACACACTGGACAAGTCGCCACCTCATCGCAGGGCCAACACAGATAGACAGACAACATTCACACTCACATTCACACACTAGGGCCAAGTTAATGTTGCCAATCAACCTATCCCCAGGTGCATGTCTTTGGAAGTGGGAAGAAGCCGGAGTACCTGGAGGGAACCCACACAGTCACGGGGAAAACATGCAAACTCCCCACAGAAAGATCCCGAGCCCGGGTTTGAACCCAGGAGGCAGACGCACTAACCCCTAGAAAATGTATGTATGGATGTCGGGATTTTCAACTATTTTTTCAACTTCTATTATTTATTTTCCCACTACTGTGTCTTCGAAATAAAAATTATTTTTTTCTGTCCATATCCAAATCCATTAATTTGTATTTCTTATTGAGAGGACGGTGCTAAAATGTGATCACTGCATTCATAAGTCACATTGCAGTGACCTTATATCGTAATTCGAGATGTGTAGCAGGCATGACCTACATACGCACAGTTCTCCGCCTGGTGAACTATAAAGCACAAATTGGGCGGAAGTGTGACTATGCATGGTTTCATAAGTCTTAATATTTTTTTACATATGCAGATTTTGACCATCTAAAATACAAACCCTGTTTCCATATGAGTTGGGAAATTGCGTTAGATGTAAATATAAACGGAATACAATGATTTGCAAATCCTTTTCAACCCATATTCAGTTGAATGCACTACAAAGACAAGATATTTGATGTTCAAACACATAAGCTTTTTTTTTTTTTTTTTAATAATAATTAACTTAGAATTTCATGACTGCAACACGTGCCAAAGTAGTTGGGAAAGGAAATGTTCACCACTGTGTTACATCACCTTTTCTTTTGACAACACTCAATAAATGTTTGGGAACTGAGTAAACTAATTGTTGAAGCTTTGAAAGTGGAATTCTTTCCCATTCTTGTTTTATGTAGAGCTTCAGTCGTTCAACAGTCCGGGGTCTCCACTGTCGTATTTTACGCTTCATAATGCGCCACACATTTTCCATGGGAGACAGTTCTGGACTGCAGGCGGGCCAGGAAAGTACCCGCACTCTTCTTTTACGCTGAATGTGGCTTGGCATTGTCTTGCTGAAATAAGCAGGGGCGTCCATGAAAAAGACGGCGCTTAGATGGCAGCATATGTTGTTCCAAAACCTGTATGTACCTTATAGCATTAATGGTGCCTTCACTAATGCACCCCCATATCATCACAGATGCTGGCTTTTGAACTTTGTGTCGATAACAGTCTGGATGGTTCGCTTCCCCTTTGGTCCGGATGACACGATGTCGAATATTTCCAAAAACAATTTAAAATGTGGACTCGTCAGACCAGAAAACACTTTTCCACTTTGCATCAGTTCATCTTAGATGATCTCAGGCTCAGAGAAGCCAGCGGCGTTTCTGGATGTTGTTGATAAAGGGCTTTCGCTTTGCATAGTAGAGCTTTAACTTGCACTTACAGATGTAGTGACAAACTGTATTTAGTGACAGTGGTTTTTTGAAATGGTCCTGAGCCCATGTGGTGATATCCTTTAGAGATTGATGGCGGTTTTCGATACAGTGCCTTCTGAGGGATCGAAGGTCACAGTCATTCAGTGGTTTCTGGCCATGCCCCACTACGGATTGTGGAAGATAGCTAAAGTAGGAATATCTGCCATTACTCACTGCTCAGCTGTCACTGGATCGGTTCGCAGTCGAGTGTGAAGCGACTCGGATGAGGGTTGAAGGAATCCGGTTTGGTGGTTGCAGAATTAGGTCTCTGCTTTTTGCAGATGATGTGGTCCTGATGGCTTCATCTGGCCAGGATCTTCAGCTCTCACTGGATCGGTTCGCAGCCGAGTGAGAAGTGACTGGGATGAGAATCAGCACCTCCGAGTCCGAGTCCATGGTTCTCGCCCGGAAAAGGATGGAGTGCCATCTCCGGTTTAGGGGAGGAGATCTTATCCCAAGTGGAGGAGTTCAAGTACCTCGGAGTCTTGTTCATGAGTGAGGGAAGAGTGGATAGTGAGATCGACAGGTGGATCGGTGAGGCGTCTTCAGAAATGCGGACGCTGTATCGATCCGTTGTGGTGAAGAAGGAGGTGAGCCGGAAGGCAAAGCTCTCAATTTATCGGTCTATCTACATCATAATCCTCACCTATGGTCATGAGCTTTGGGTTATGAAGGAAAGGCCAAGATCACGGAAATGAGTTTCCTCCACAGGGTGGCGGGGCTCTCCCTTAGAGATAGGGTGAAAATTTCTGCCCTCCGGGGTGACTTCAGAGTAAAGCCACTGCTCCTCCACATCGAGAGGAGCCAGATGAGGTGGTTCGGGCATCTGGACAGGATGCAAACCTGACCGCCTCCCTACCGAGGTGTTTAGGGCACGTCCGACCAGGAGGAGGCCACGGGGAAGACCCAGGACATTAGAGATGCGCGGATAGGCAATTACATCATCCGCAACCGCATCACTAGAGGCGTCATCCACCCGCCATCCACCCGAACCAACATTATATCAGAACCGCAACCGCCCGCCACCCGCCCGTTGTTATATACCTGGAGTCGGCGACCTTTACCACTAAAAGAGCTAGTTTGACCCGTGTCACAAATTAAAGAAGGCATTGGGATCCGCTAACGTTCTCGCGAATATCCGATGGTGCTCATCCTGGTAACGAGAATAAGGGCGTGCTGTGAAGCAATTGCCTTTGACGCCTTCTACATCATGTACGAACCATTTGCAAGTCCATCAACATGTTGTATGCAGCTTCTTCAAACACACGTACAAGATTGAAGGGCATACTGGGTAATACAGAGTACACTGATGGTTGTGATATAAGCAATTTTAACATTCTTACTAATATGCGCGACACCGTGCAGCCACACCAAACAAGAATGACAAACACATTTCGGGAGAACATCCTCACAGTGACACAACATAAACGCAACACAACAAATACCCAGAATCCTTTGCATCAATGACAATTCCCGAATATATTTTACATCCCCGCGCCTCCAACCCCGCCCACCTTACTGATGCACGGGGAGGTGGTGGGGTGGCGGGGTTTGCTGATAGCGGGGTGTATAATATAGTCAGGAATTGTCATGGATGCAAAGGATTCTGGGTATTTGTTGTGTTGCATTTATGTTGTGTTACTGTGAGGATGTTCTCCCGAAATATGTTTGTCATTCTTGTTTGGTGTGGCTTCACAGCGTGGCGCATATTACTAAGAGTGTTAAAATTGTTTATATCACAACCATTAGTGTACTCTGTATCACCCAGTATGCCTTGTAGTCGTGTGCGTGCGTCTGCGGAAGCCACACACAACATATTGTTGGACTGGCAAGTAGAATGTACATGTTGTAGAAGGCGTCAAAGGCAAAGGCTTCATAGCACAATCTAATACTTATTAACTGGGTGACTGCCGGCAGACATTCTTGAGAATGTTTACGTCTCTTATTGTCTTCTTCACTTTATGACACGGGTCTAAAATGGCTTTTTGAACGGTAAAGGTTACCGATCCCTGAACCATGTACATCAAATATTTACAAATGGTTCAACCGCCACCCGCCCGAATCTATTTATAATCAATTTTTTCGTCATGTCACCCGCCCGACCCGACTCCGCGGATGAGACCGCCAACCGCGCATCTCTACAGGACATGTTAGGAAGACTATGTCTCCCGGCTGGTCTGGGAACGCCTCAGGATCCCCCAGGAGGAGCTGGATGAAGTGGCTGGGGAGAGGGAAGTCTGGGCTTCTTTGCTAAGGGGCTTCTTTTCCCCCCGACCCAACCTCGGATCAGCGGAAGAAAATGGATGGATGGATGGATACTCACTGCTATCCTAGCCTTATTGACCACCCTTCATCTTTGGTAACCGATCGACTCATTATTGTACAATTAGAATTAGTAGAATTAATGAGAATGCAACAAGCCAAACAGAACAGACTGAAAATTATTTTGAAGTCCTTTTCAGTCTGCTGGAAGAGGAGAATGTTTTACATCATTATTAGATTACTTAATCAAACTACTGTGGTTTGTTATACACACAATTGTGTTGTTTAAAAAAAAAAAAAAATCTTACCCAGAGGTTAGCTTTGCTTTTTAAAGGGCATGTTACATGTTACATGTGTGGTGTTTTGGGGGGACAGGCACCAATTAATATGTATTTAAATCATTTTAATGTGCGGCGCTGCTTTATAATATAAGTGTTTTGAGTTAAATGCTTGGTCATAGAAGTAATTGAGCTTGTAAATTGAGGTACTACTGTGTTTGTATTTATTGCATCTACTCTGTCTTTGCTCTTCCTGTATTAAAGCTATTATTAAAGTGTATATAGCTACTCGCCAGTAAAGTTATAGATGATGAAAGTTGTGTTCATTCTGTAAATTACTCACAGTTTGAGGGAACTTTTCTCCTTCAGTTCTTCCTTTTTGCACTTGTCTTCTATGGTTTGGACTCTCTTCTCCCATTGGTCTCTCAGCTGCCTGTTGCTGAAGGACCTCTGCTCCCCCTTCTTTGACAACATCCTGTTTCCAAGAAGAAATACATCCATTTAGACCAGACCTGTGGCCCGTTAAGCTTTTCAATCTGGCCCGCTGGACATTCCCCAAATTTTTTTTTAGATCTTTAAGATGGAAAGTGTAGCTGCCATTATTATGTGCAGTGATGTTTTCAAATGACTATAAGTCTTGAACTATACAACATATTTCAATGGTTGGAATCTGCGCTTTTCCAAGATATTTTAGTGACTAGTTTTGTCCTGATACCAATATTATTTTGATACTTTTAGGTAGTTTTTTAAATAAAGGGGACTAGAAGAAATTGCATTATTGGCTTTATTTTGACAAAAAATCTTAGGGTGTGGCGGACCGGTGTCACGTTTGTAAATTTGATTTCATGTTCTATCATGTTTTGTTTTGTGTTCTGGACTCTTGTTCTGTTTTTTCACTTCCTGGTTTGTTTTTGTTACCATGACAACTCATTGCTTTTCACCTTGCCCTCCTAGCCACGCCCATGCCCTCAGTCCCGCACCTGTTCCAAATTATTCACAGCCACTATTTAAGTCAATTTCTTTCTGTCCATCAGTCTGGGAACATCAACTTTCATTACCCATGCCGTTCCAACTTTCATTGTTATCTACGACCTTGCTGCTCATTCTCCATGTCCACGATCACCTGCCACGCACCTTGCTATTCCTGCCTCCTGTTTTTGTTGTCACAGTAAGTGTTTTGTTTTAGTTGTTTATAGTCATGCCATCGTGCTGTTTCTGTTCTTAGTTCATTCATGCCAATCGAGCAAGTGTTTTTGTTTCCTGTTTATATTTTGTAGCCAAGTTTTATACCTCCTTGTGAGCGCCCTTAGTTTGTTTATTTTTGTATTTAGACTTCCAAATAAAACATCATGTACCTTAATTCACGCCTGGCTCGTCCTGTAATCCCTCTGCGTCGAAGGAGCACACACAATCCAAGTCCAAGCCTGACAACCGGTACTTTTCAGAGGCGGTATGGTACCAAATATGATTCATTAGTATCGCGGTACTATACTAACACCCGTATACCGTACAACCCTACTAATTACTATGGTAATCTAGATCACAGCCGGTCAGACGAGGCACCAAGCAGTGTGGGTGGGGAGCGTTTCCACAGAGTGTTTCCAGAACGACCAGCCTGAAATGTGGGTGTCAGGGACAGACGTGGAAGGAGATTTTTAAAAGAAAGTTCAAAGCTTAGTGATATATCACATATATCAGATTGTAGAGTTTCTTGTTTTTGTACCCTTCACGTTCATATTTCGCTGTGTTTGTTGCAATTGAGAGGGGGTGTGACACTCATATGTTCTTGATATTCAAGGTTTTATCATTCATAGAAAAAAAATCTATTCCGTTTTTAAGGTGGTCTGTCATAACTTTTTTAGCATTCAATCAGACTTTATTGTGGGGTTTTGTATTAATTTTCCTAAAAATATATAAACCGGCCCCCAGACACATTTTTTTCTCTAAATTTGGCCCCCCGAGTCAAAATAATTGCCCAGGCCTGCTTTAGACCTTAACAAACACTTGATCAGCTGTAGTTTTGTCTGCCGTTTATCATTTCACATATAGATTGTAGGATTGGGAGTTGAAGGCTGAATTTTTTTTTATCTGGAGCCTTTTCAAATATGCATCATGACGGCGTATGCACACTGCAAAAAGGCAGTGTTCAAAAACAAGAAAAAAAATACAAAAATGAGGGGTATTTTATTTGAATAAAGAAAAATGATCTGCCAATAGAACAAGAATATTGGGCTTGTTAAGACTTTCTAAAACAAGCAAAATTAGCTAGCCTCAATGAACCCCAAAATACCTTAAAGCAGTGGTTCTCAAATGGGGGTACGCGTACCCCTGGGGGTACTTGAAGGTATGCCAAGGGGTACGTGAGATTTTTAAAAAATATTGTAAAAATAGCAACAATTCAAAAATTCTTTATAATTATGTTTATTGAATAATACTTCAACAAAATATGAATGTAAGTTCATAAACTGTGAACACAAATATAACAATGCAATATTCAGTGTTGAGAGCTAGATTTTTTTGTGGACATGTTCCATAAATATTGATGTTAAAGATTTCTTTTTTTTGTGAAAATATGTTTAGAATTAAGTTCATGAATCCAGATGGATCTCTATTACAATCCCCAAAGAAGGCACTTTAAGTTGATGATTACTTCTATGTGTTGAAAACTGTATTTATATTTGAATCACTTGTTTATTTTTCAACAAGTTTTTAGTTATTTTTTAGATCTTTTTTTCCAAATAGTTCAAGAAAGACCACTACAGATGAGCAATATTTTTGCACTGTTTTACAATTTAATAAATCAGAAACTGATGACATAGTGCTGTATTTTACTTCTTTTTCTCTTTTTTTCAACCAAAAATGCCTTGCTCTGATTAGGGGGTACTTGAATTTAAAAAATGTTCACAGGGGGTACATCACTGAAAAAAGGTTGAGAAACACTGCCTTAAAGTAAGTTTATTCTCACTAATAACAAGTGAACATTTCTTGGTAGAAAAAAAAGTGAGACCATTTCGCTCAATATGTTGAAAAACATTCTTAAATTAGGTAAATGCTGGTGCCATTATTTTGACATAATAATATGCGCTCAACACCACATTTCTTAAAACCAGCAAACTTACACTAAAAACGAATTTATTGTTCTTGATGGAAAGGCAACAAGGCAAACGCTTGTTACTCTCGGGGTCTCCTAGCCGCTCAGGAAAATCATATGGTCTAAAAATGCATTTCTCCGTCGATAACAGGACATCATCGCGCCAAGTGTGTGTTCTTTTTAATTGTAATTTTGAAGAATTTATCTGAATGTGATTGAACTATTTTTGTTCAAAATTGATAGAAATGTCACATGTTAAATGTTTAAATATTAACTGTCAGTTTACAGCACTGTGCGAACTGTGCTACTTTCTGAGTATGTATTTTCTATAGTTTCATTGAAAATAAAACAGCAAAGGTCATTTGGCTGTCATCTGTTTTAATTATGAGACACTACTGTGTCAAAGTAATGATTGTTTTCTTCATGCTTGAAATAAGAAATTATTACTTTAAAAAAGTAGTTTTATAAATGTGGGTGTTGTTGACACAGCTTTGCAACAGTTGATATTCAAGTTTCAAGCATGTTTTACTCAATATAGGTCATAAAATCTCAGCAACAAGATGTAATATCTTACTGAGATCATTTAGGACCAAAACCTTTAAAACAAGTAAAACACTCTCACATACAATCTGCTTAGTGAGAAGAATTATCTTATCCGACAGAAAATAAGCAAATATCCCCCTTATTTGAGATATTTCATCTTAGTTAAAATTCAGTTTTTACAGTGCAGATGTATCGTGACTCCAAACTGAGGGGGTTTTATCCTCTATCTCACCCTTTTGGAAGGCTGACTCTAAATTGTCCTGCAATTCCATTTAAGTACCACCCGTATGGGTACAGTTGTTGGTGAGAAGGGAGGGGTCTTGTCTGTAGCTTTATAGCCCAAAAGATTTAGCAGGAAGTCTGATCCTGAGTCTCCACTCCTTCTTGAACCTTGTGACACAGGTTTTTCCCGTGTTTTTGGATTGTCGAAATCCAAAAGTAGTGGTAGAACTTGTTTCTTTTTCCTCACCTCTTTTAGGCATTGTCAAGGCGTGGACTATGGTGTGGATTGTTTTCCCGTGGTGCAAAGCGATTGGAGCAGACACGGCGTGAAGGTAAAGACATCTTTTAATAAATAACTCAAAAAAGGAATAAACGAAAAGCGCTCACAGAGGGGGTACAAAAACTTGGCTATGAAACAAAACTATGCACAATTGCAGAACTATGGACAACAAAAACGAAAACTTACTTAGACCGAGAAAGAGCATGGATCATCGGCATGGATAACATGGGTGTATAGAGGGTGATGGAGGGTGATGTCGCCAAGCTGACTGCCTGGCAACTACAGGCTTAAAGGCCTACTGAAATGAGATTTTCTTATTTAAACAGGGATAGCAGGTCCAGTCTATGTGTCATACTTGATCATTTCGCGATATTGCCATATTTATGATGCAAGGATTTAGTAGAGAACATCGACAATAACGTTTGCAACTTTTGGTCGCTAATAAAAAAGCCTTGCCTTTACCGGAAGTCGCAGACGATGACGTGACCGGTGTGAGGGCTCCTCACATCCTCACATTGTTAATAATGGGAGCCTCCAACAGCAAGAGCTATTCGGACCGAGAAAATGACAATTTCTCCATTATTTTGAGGGAGGATGAAAGATTTGTGGCTGAGGATATTGATAGCGAAGTACTAGAAAAAAATAAAATAAATAAATAAAGTTAAAAAAAAAAGGCGATTGCATTGGGAGCGATTCAGATGTTTTTAGACACATTTACTAGGATAATTCTAAGAAATCCCTTATCTTTCTATTGCGTTGCTAGTGTTTTAGTGAGTTAAACAGTACCTGATAGTCGGAGGGGTGTGTCCACGGGTGTGTTGACGCCAGTGTCTGAGGGAAGTCACGGCAGCTGTATGGACGGTGCAAGCTTCGCTAAATTCAGGTAAGAGGCGACTTTTTACCACAATTTTCTCACCGAAACCTGCCGGTTGACAAGTGGTCGGGATCCATGTTCGCTTGACTGCTTTGATCCATAGTCAATTTTAAGCAAGGAAACACTGTGTGTTTGTGTGGCTAAAGGCTAAAGCTTCCCTCCTCCATCTTTCTACTTTGACTTCTCCATTATTAATTGAACAAATTGCAAAATATTCCGCAACACAGATGTCCAGAATACTGTGTAATTGCGCAATGAAAAGAGACGACTTTTAGCCACAAGTGGTGCTGCGCTAATATGTCCCCTCCAACTCGAGACGTCACACGCACGCGTTATCATACGACGTTTTCAACAAGAAATTCAGCGGGAAATTTAAAATTGTGATTTAGTAAACTAAACCGGCCGTATTGGCATGTGTTGCAATGTTAATATTTCATCATTGATATATAAACTATCAGACTGTGTGCTCGGTAGTAGTGGGTTTCAGTAGGCCTTTAAATGGTGACGTAGTGATGGACAACAGGTGCATGAGTCCAGTGAGTCAGGTGCGTGAGTCGTGAGAACAGGTGAACTGATTTGTAATCATGGAAACAAAAACAAACCAAGGTGCGCAAAAACAGGAACTAATGGAGTCAAAAACAAAACAGAACATGATCACAAAGACATGTCAGGCATCCTTTGTTGTCTTGGAGAAGGAAGCACTCAATTCTGAATCCCAAACTGCTCCCCCTTTGGACACAAAATCCCTTAAGGTGTTGGACTCCCGGCCATGGGCTGAGAACATGGACTCGCTCTCCCACTACCTCAACGCTGGCTCCAACTGCATGACTCACTTTGCAACCTCCATTGGTTTAGACACCTTTGCTGGTATGTCAGCAAATGTCGGAGGTTCCTCTGGTTCTTCTCCCAAACCCACAGTGGTCCTCTGAGATTGTCCACTCCTTGTGACCTACTACTTCCTGTCGGTTTTTAAGGGACCCATATCAATGCTACATTAAATGGCCCTTTCCAGTTATAGTCCTCGTTCTGGGCTACAGTATGTCCTTTAAGCCTCCTACAGTCTCTACATGTGGTAGTCTTAATGTCATTATGGTACTGTAACCCCAGTTTTTTAGCGTTTCTCATGATTGGTCTTCACAGAAGGAATGGCAGGCTTGACTATCTCTGTGATAATCTCTACCATATTTTGGTTTCATCTGACCACATGACATTCTCCCAATCCTCTGCTGTATCATCCATGTATCCATTTTGGTATAAACTCAACTCGTCGTGTTTAGAGGAAGAAGAATACTGAGTTGCATCCCAAGAACACCATAACTACTGTGAAGCATGGGGGTGGAAACATCATGCTTTGGGGCTGTTTTTCTGCTAAGGCGACAGGACGATTGATCCGTGTTAAGGAAAGAATGAATGGGGCCATGTATCGTGAGATTTTGAGCCAAAACCTCCTTCCATCAGTGAGAGCTTTGAATGGTTGACCAAATACTTATTCTCCCCCATAATTTACAAATAAATTATTTTAAATTCTTACAATCTGAATTCCTGGATTTTTTTTTTCACATTCTGTCTCTCACAGTTGAAGTGTACCTATGATGAAAATTACAGACCTCTGTCATCATTTTAAGTGGGAGAACTTGCACAATCGGTGGCTGACTAAATACTTTTTTTGCCCCACCGTATATTCGAATATCACGATATAGTCATTTTCTATATCGCACAGAGACAAACCCGCGATATATCGATATTACCCAGCCCTACTTCTTTATACCTGCATTATCTTTTCCATTCATACCCTTTCCATTCTTTGTAACTGAGCTACGGTGTGGACCAATTTCCCATTTGGATCAATAAAGTTTGTCGAAGTCTAAGTCCAAGCTTCAATAATACATGGCTTTTTAATGAAAAATAAACATTGTGGCTCACCTAAGGCGTGTCAAATGCAGACATAAATTTTTCATAATGTTATTATTTTGGTCATAGAAATTCAGTAAAATGTTTTGGAGACATCATGGAACATCAATGATAACAAAAAAAAAACAAGTGTACAAATCCTGCCACTAAGCACTGAAAGGCTCATTTGTTGACATCAAAAATTTACCCAAAGTCTGAACCCTACTCAATAACACCTCGGTATTATGTGTCATAAGGGTCAGGTGTTTGGTTCCTGCTTATTACACATTGCAGTGTGACTCTGCAAGAAGTCACAAGACACCAAACAACATCTTATACTTAAATGCAGCAACAGAGCAACACCACTAAACTCTTTTGGGGGTCTGGGAACATTTTTAAACAGTAACATTTGTTGAGGAACTTGACAATATCTACTGATTTTCCATCCATCCATCCATTTTTCTACTGCTTATTCCCTTTGGGGTTGCGGGGGGCGCTGGTGCCTATCTCAGCTACATTCGGGCTGAAGGCAGCGTACATCCTGGACAAGTTGCCACCTCATCGCAGTATCTATCTACTGATTTTCAAATGATGAAATAATAATAATATAATAATAAGAATAAATTTAGGTATATATGTCTCCGTGAACGCTATAAATCAGACCTGGGCAAATTAAGACCCGGGGGCCACATGCGGCCTGTTAAGCTTTTCAATCTGGCCCGCCGGTCTTCCCAAATAATTTTTGGACATTTTTAAGATGGAAACTGTAGCTAACATTATGATGTGCAGTGATGTTTTTAAATTAATGTACGTCTTGAGCTATACAGAGTATTTCAATGGTTGGAATCTGCGCTTTTGTGTTATATATAGTAGTTACTATGGTAATCTAATTAGTTACCATGGTAATCTAATAAATTACTATGGTAATCTAATTAGTTACTATGGTAAAATAAATCACAGCAGCTCAGACGAGGCACCAAGCAGTGTGGGTGGGGAGTGTTTCCACAGAGTGTTTCCAGAGCTAGCCTGAAATGTGGGTGTCAGGGACAGACGTGGAAGGAGATTTTTACAACAAGGTTCTAAAGCTTAGTGATACATCAGATATGCTGTATAACAAATCGTAGTGTTTTTTTTGTTACTCTTTGCGTTCATATTTTGCTGTGTTTGTTGCGTTTCGCTTGATTGTTTAATATGTCCCCCGCGACCCCAAAAGGGACAATCGGTAGAAAATGAATGGATGGATGTATAATATGTCGATCAAAGGGGGGGAGTGTGACGTTCATATGTTGTCAGTATTCAGTGTTTTATCGATCATAGTTAATATTGTAAAAACCCCGTTTCCATATGAGTCCGGCAATTGTGTTAGATGTAAATATAAACAGAATACAATGATTTGCAAATCCTTTTCAACCCATATTCAGATGAATATGCTACAAAGACAACATAATTTATGTTCAAACTCATAAACTTTTTTTTTTTTTTTGAAAATAATAATTAACTTAGAATTTCATGGCTGCAACATGTCCCAAAGTAGTTGGGAAAGGACATGTTCACCACTGTGTTACATCACCTTTTCTTTTAACAGCACTCAATAAACGTTTGGGAACTGAGGAAACTAATTGTTGAAGCTTTGAAAGTGGAATTATTTCCCATTCTTGTTTTATGTAGAGCTTCAGTCGTTCAACGGTCCGGGGTCTCCGCTGTCGTATTTTACGCTTCATAATGCGCCACACATTTTCGATGGGAGACAGGTCTGGACTGCAGGCGGGCCAGGAAAGTACCCGCACTCTTTTTTTACGAAGCCATGCTGTTGAAGCACGTGCTGAATGTGGCTTGGCATTGTCTTGCTGAAATAAGCTGGGGCGTCCATGAAAAAGACGGGGCTTAGATGGCAGCATATGTTGTTCCAAAACCTGTATGTACCTTTCAGCATTAATGTTGCCTTCACAGATGTGTAAGTTACCCATGCCCTGGGCACTAATGCACCCCCATACCATCACAGATGCTGGCTTTTAAACTTTGCGTCGATAACAGTCTGCATGGTTCGCTTCCCCTTTGGTCCGGATGACACAATGTCGAATATTTCCAAAAACAATTTGCAATGTGGACTCATCAGACCATAGAACACTTTTACAATTTGCATCATTCTATCTTAGATGATCTCGGGCCCAGAGAAGTCGGCGGCGTTTCTGGATGTTGTTGATAACTGGCTTTCGCTTTGCATAGTAGAGCTTTAACTTGCACTTATAGATGTAGGGACAAACTGTATTTAGTGACAGTGGTTTTCTGAAGTGTTCCTGAGCCCATGTGGTGATATCCTTCAGAGATTGATGTCGGTTTTTGATACAGTGCCGTCTGATGGATCGAAGGTCACTGCCATTCAATATTGGTTTCCGCCTACGTGCAGTGATTTCTCCAGATTCTCTGAACCTTTTGATGATATTATGGACCATATATGTTGAAATCCCTAAATTTCTTGCAATTGCACTTTGAGAAACGTTGTTCTTAAAATGTTTGACTATTTGCTCACGCAGTTGTTGACAAAGGGGTGTACCTCGCCCCATCCTCTCTTGTGAAAGACTGAGCAATTTTTGGGAAGCTGCTTTTATACCCAATCATGACACCCACCTGTTCCCAATTAGCCTGCACACCTGTGGGATGTTCCAAACAAGTGTTTGATGAGCATTCCTCAACTTTATCAGTATTTATTGCCACCTTTCCCAACTTCTTTGTCATGTGTTGCTGGCATCAAATTCTAAAGTTAATGATTATTTGCCCAAAAAAAAATGTTTATCTATTTGAACATCAAATATGTTGTCTTTGTAGCATATTCAACTGAATATGGGTTGAAACAGATTTGCAAATCATTGTTTTCAGTTTATATTTACATCTAACACAATTTCCCAACTCATATGGAAACAGGGTTTGTAAATCCCATATTCTTTGTTTTAATGTAAATTTTGGGTGTGTCATTCAGTAAAACAAATGTAAAATTCCATTCCGTTTTTAAGGCGGTCTGTCATAACGTTTTTAACAGTGAAGTTTTGTATTCGTGATCCTAAAAATCAGATATACCAGCCCCAAGACACACTTTTTTCTCTAAATTTGGCCCAACAAGGCAACATAATTGCCAGGCCTGCTTTAAATGATAATCCCCTCCAGAAAAATGAACATAATGCTGCAACACACACACACTCAGACTTTGAAACACACAAATGAATAAAGAGCAAGGAAACCCGACAAGAGGTTACAACAATATGCGTAAGAATATTCAGACAAGTTACTGAGGTGTAAATTGAAGGCCCGAGCCTTTAATCCAATGTTAGCAGGATGAGGTCAGCAGTGTCTGCGATGAGAAGCAGACTAATGCAATAATTATTTAAAATTAGGGAATGAGGTCAGATCTCAAGTGAAGACGCTCCTCTGAAATGTGAGAATTGAAATAACAGTGAGGTGACGTGACAGGCAAACATGTGTTTGTCCACAGCTGACTCTTTACATTTTGTGGGATTTTATGACAGGAACATTCTGTTTTTGTTCTGTCTCAGCTTCCTATGTCCTGCAGTCCAGAACATGTTGGATATTTTAGACCAGGGGTCACCAATGCGGTGCCCGCGGGCACCAGGTAGCCCGCAAAGACCAGATGAGTCGCCCGCTGGCCTGTTCTAAAAATAGCTCAAATAGCAGCACTTACCAGTTAGCTGCCTGTATTTTTTAAATGTTTTTTATTTACTAGCAAGCTGGTCTCGCTTTGCTCGACATTTTTAATTCTAAGAGAGTCAAAACTCAAATAGCATTTGAAAATCCAAGAAAATATTTTAAAGACTTGGTCTTTACTCGTTTAAAGAAATTCATTTATTTTTTTACTTTGCTTCTTATGACTCTCAGAAAGACAATTTTAGAGAAAAAATACAACCTTAAAAATGGTTTTAGGATTTTCAAACACATACAAATTTTTACCTTTTCAATTCCTTCCTCTTCTTTCCTGACAATTTAAATCAATGTTCAGGTAAATTGACTTATTTATTGTAAAGAATAATACATACATTTTAATTCAAATCTTCATTTTAGCTTCTGTTTTTTCGACGAAAAATATTTGTGAAATGTTTCTTCAAACTTCTTATGAATAAAATTCAAAAAAAATTATTCAGGCAAATCTAGAAAATCTTTAAAATCAAATTTAAATCTTAGTCTTTTGAATTTCTTTTAAAATTTTTGTTCTGGAAAATCTAGAAGAAATAATGATTCGTCTTTGTTAGAAATATAGCTTGGTCCAATTTGTTATATATTTTAACAAAATGCTGATTGGATTTTTAACCTATTTTAAACATGTCATCAAAAGTCTAAAATTAATCTTAATCAGGAAAAATGACTAATGCCCATCCCTCCATCCAACATCTTCGGCTTATCCGAGGTCAGGTCGCGGGGGCAGCAGCCTAAGCAGGAAAGCCCAGACTTCCCTCTCCCCAGCCACTTCGTCTAGCTCTTCCCGGGGAATCCCGAGGCGTTCTCAGGCCAGCCGGGAGACATAGTCTTCCCAACGTGTCCTGGGTCTTTCCCGTGGCCTCCTACCGGTTGGAATGACTAATGATGTTCCATAAATTATTTTTTTAATTTTTCAAAAAGATTCGAATTAGCTAGTTTTTCTCTTCTTTTTTTCGGTTGAATTTTGAATTTTAAAGAGTCAAAATTGAAGATGAACTATGTTTCAAAATTGTATTTTCATTTTTTTCCTGTTTTCTCCTCTTTTAAACCGTTCAATTAAGTGTTTTTTCTATCATTTTTTCCCTACAAAAAACCTTCGGTAAAAGTAAAAAAAATGTACGACAGAATGACAGACAGAAATAACCATTTTTTTATATATATATATATATTTATATATAGATTTAAATTGGCTATTTCCAGCAATTTATTTAAGTGTGTATCAAACTGGTAGCCCTTCGCATTAATCAGTACCCAAGAAGTAGCTCTTGGTTTCAAAAAGTTTGGTGACCACTGTTTTAGACTGTTCACAATTCAGTCCAACAGGGCGAAAATGTGGCGGCTCACATAGAGACCAGGAATGACTACATAAACCTTGGTTTATAGGCAACACCATTAATTCTGCAGGGACTGTTGTATCATTCTAGCCTCTGCTTCTAATGCCAAACATATAAGCATTGTTGAAAATCTAAAATAGTTATGTTTGTCAGCCCTGTTTGCAAACAATGTTTGGATTGCATAGATGTTCCAATAAGTTTATATTGGTCTGTGTAACACTAGTTATGTAAAGTGTTTAATAAGAATACAGATTAACATAAGTGGCTGCATGAACAAAATTGTGTAAAATTACCTGAATTCTTGTGTTCAGTCCGCTGGAGAAGTTGTAAGGGTTCTTTTCAGGGCAACATCAGTTCCTGGACGTAAACGTTGAGAACGTTTTGCTTCCTACGCGTCTGTTTTGGCTGCTGGCAAACCTAGGCTCAGTCCGTCCAAAATATTAGCGGTGCGGAAAGTCTACCTCCTTCGCTATTTATACTTTGTATGGGAGGAGATTCTGAGCTGCGTCTCTAAATTTAGCAAGCAATGCCCAACCAGCCTGCTGTTAAAATGGAGCGGCATTAAATGAATGAAACTATAGTAATACAAATAACAGGCCGCATTCAGCAACCGTTCTTAAGAACAAATGTTGTTCTTAGGCCCACTTATGAATTTTTTAAGGAGATTTTTGAATTCACCAATATTTTCTTATCTGGGATTTGTTCATAGGTAGAAACAAAATTTATGAGTAGCCAATTTGTCTTAAGCACGTCAAGTTCCCTTACTCTTATTGTCTAATGTTGAATTAATATCATATATAACCATCCATCCATTTGCTACCGCTTATTCCCTTTCGGGGTTGCGGGGGCCGCTGGCGCCTATCTCAGCTACAATCGGGCGGAAGGCAGGGTACACCCTGGACAAGTAGCCAACTCATCGCAGGGCCAACACAGATAGACAGACAACATTCACACTCACATTCACACACTAGGGCCAATTTTGTGTTGCCAATCAACCTATCCCCAGCTGCATGTCTTTGGAAGTGGGAGGAAGCCGGAGTACCCGGAGGGAACCCACGCATTCACGGGGAGAACATGCAAACTCCACACAGAAAGATCCCGAGCCTGGATTTGAACCCAGGACTGCAGGAACTTCGTATTGTGAGGCAGACGCACTAACCCCTCTGCCACCGTGAAGCCTATCATATATATATCTATATATCTATATATATATATATATATATATATATATATATATATATAGATAGATAGATAGATAGATAGATAGATAGATATATATATATATATATATATATATATATATATATATATATATATATATATATATATATATATATATATATATATATATATATATATATATATATATGGATGGATGGATGGATGGATGAATAATGGATAGATAGAAACCCTGTTTCCATATGAGTTGAGAAATTGTGTTAGATGTAAATGTAAACGGAATACAATGATACAACCCATATTCAATTGAATATGCTACGAAAACATGATATTTGATGTTCAAACTCATAAACATTATTTTTTTTTGCAAATAATAATTAACTTACAATTTCATGGCTGCAACATGTGCCAAAGTAGTTGGGAAAGGGCATGTTCACCACTGTGTTACATCACCTTTTCTTTTAACAACACTCAATAAATGTTTGGGAACTGAGGAAACTAATTGTTGAAGCTTTGAAAGAGGAATTCTTTACCATTCTTGCTTGATGTAGAGCTTGAGTCGTTCAACAGTCCGGGGTCTTTTTTGTCGTATTTCACGCTTCATAATGCGCCACACATTTTCGATGGGAGACATGTCTGGACTGCAGGCGGGCCAGGAAAGTACCCACACTCTTTTACTACGATGCCACGCTGTTGAAGCATTGTCTTGCTGAAATAAGAAGGGTCGTCCATGATAACGCTGCTTGGAAGACAACATATGTTACTCCAAAACCTATATGGACCATTCAGCATTAATGGTGCCTTCACAGATGTGTAAGTTACCCATGCCTTGGGCACTAATACACCCCCATACCATCACAGATGCTGGCTTTTGAACTTTGTGCCTATAACAATCCGGATGGTTATTTTCCGCTTTGTTCCGAAGGACACCACGTCCACAGTTTCCAAATATAATTTCAAATGTGGACTCGTCAGACCACAGAACACTTTTCCACTTTGCATCAGTCCATCTTAGATGAGCTCGGGCCCAGCGAAGCCGGCGGCGTTTCTGGGTGTTGTTGACAAATGGGCTTTGCTTTGCAGAGTAGAGTTTTAACTTGCACTTACGGATGTAGCGACCAACTGTAGTTACTGACAGTGGTTTTATGAAGTGTTCCTGAGCCCATGTGGTGATATCCTTTACACACTGATGTCGGTTTTTAATGCAGTACCGCCTGAGGGATGAAAGCTCCGTAATATCATCGCTTACGTGCAGTGATTTCTACAGATCCTCTGAACCTGTTGATGATTTTACGGACCTTATATGGTAAAATCCCTAAATTCCTTGCAATAGAAATGTTGTTCTAAAACTGTTTGACAATTTGCTTACAAAGTGGTGACCCTCACCCCATCCTTGTTTGTGAATCACTTAACATTTCATGGAAGCTGCTTTTATACCCAATCATGGCACCCACCTGTTCCCAATTAGCCTGCACACCTGTGGGAGGTTCCATATAAGTGTTTGATGAGCATTCTCAACTTTATCAGTATTTATGGCCACCTTTCCCAACTTCCTTGTCACGTGTTGCTGGCATCAAATTCTAAAGTTAATGATTATTTGCAACAAAAAAAAACAGTTTATCAGTTTGAACATCAAATATGTTGTCTTTGTAGCATATTCAACTGAATATGGTTTGAGAATGATTTGCATTGTATTCCGTTTATATTTACATCTGACACAATTTCCCAACTCATTTAGAAATGTGGTTTGTATATATATATATATATATATATATATATATATATATATATATATATATATATATATATATATATGTGTGTGTGTGTGTGTATATATCCATCCATTTTTACCGCTTATTCCCTTTAAGGTCGCGGAGGACGCTGGTGTCTATCTCAGCCACAATCGGGCGGAAGGCGGTGTACACCCTGGACAAGTTGCCACCTCATCGCAGGGATGTATACATACACACATATACATATATGTACATATATATATATATATATACACATATACATATATATACACATATATATATATATATATATATATACATATATATATATATATATATATATATATATACATACATATATATATACATATACATATATATATATATATATATATACATATACATATATATACACATATACATATATATATACATATATATACATACATATATATACATACACACACATATATATATATATATATATATATATATATATATATATATATATATATATGTATATATATATATATATATATATATATATATATACCACATCCCGGAATTTTTTCAACCCACTGCGGTCCCCGAGTCGAAAAGTCTGGGGACCCCTGCTTTAAGGTTACCTCATTGGGATTGGCCGCATTCACTGGAGGGGTAAATACATCCTTTTAGGTGGTTACTTTGGCAACTTGAAAGGGATTTCATTTTCCTGTGACAGCGTAGCAAGTGTGCATCAATCATTAATGTCCCACACCACCACACGTACAGAGTGAACATTCGTTCCGCCATCGAATAAACCCACTTACCGTATATTTACAAAATTATACAAAAATAATATATTGTGAATAGAATTATATACAGTATCAACTTCACAAAAACACTTTGGATATCTTGAATTACTTCAAAATTGTTGGCAGCTAGAGATAAAATGCATTATTATTATAATTATCATTAATGATATTAATGAATGTGTGTTTTTTTTAATCGGTGACAATAATAATATTTTTTAACAATTTTTGTGATTGGTGCCTTTTTTTTTTGTGGTGGGTGGGTGGGCCTGAGCACCTGCCCCCTCCAAAATGTTTGCTACGCCCCTGCCTAGGAGAAAACCTTCCACACTGCAGGCGCAAAGAGCGATGAGTAGAAGGGAGAGAGGAGGGAGGGGAGGGGTGGGGGGGGGTCGTTAGAGAGAGAGAGGAGGGGTTGTGGTTGCGGCAAAGATAGAACCTGATGGTGCAGCGAGCTTTTTACCGGCAATCCACGGGACGACACGCTATCCCTGCAAAAAGAAAAAAAAAAAAAAACACCTAAACGTCGAACCAATAAGGTTGATTTAGCTCTTTTGCTGATTGCGTCACCGGAACATGGACAAACGCAGACGGTGTCTCCGGAATGATGCGGTAAGAATGAATGACGATGACGACATCAGAAGATGGAGCGAGAACGCACTTTTTACTATCCGACCGAAATGTATTGTATATGTTTTATATTATATATACATATATATGTATTCATATATTCTTTTTTTTTTTCCTGAGCTTGCAAGCGTGAGCGTAAGCTATGTTGCGATGCTGTTATCCCGGTTGGTTGCATCCGTTGACACACATGACATCATCCTTAGAATTCTACCCAGGCAACGACCGAAGCAAACCGGAAAGTAATTTGACGTATGACGTGGATGTGCGGAAAAAAAACCTAAATTTTATTAAATATAAACAAATATGAATCAACAATAAAGTGTTTTATATATACATATATGTACCATAGACCAACCTTTTTCAGTGATGTACCCCCTGTGAACATTGTTTTTAATTCAAGTACCCCCTAATCAGAGAAAAGCATTTTTGGTTGAAAAAAAAAAGAGATGAAGCAAAATACAGCACTATGTCATCAGTTTCCGATTTATTCAAATGTATAACAGTGCAAAATATTGCTCATTTGTAGTGGTCTTTCTTGAGCGGAAAAAAAGATATAAAAATAACTAAAAACTTGTTGAAAAATAAACAAGTGATTCAATTATAAATAAAGATTTCTACACATAGAAGTAATCATCAACTTAAAGGCCTACTGAAACCCACTACTACCCACCACGCAGTCTGATAGTTTATATATCAATAATGAAATTTTAACATTGCAACACATGCCAATATGCCTTTTTAGTTTACTAAATTGCAATGTTAAATTTCCCGGGAGTTTCGTCTTGAAAATGTTGTGTAATGATGACGTGTACGCAAGACGTCACAGGTTTTTAGGAAGTATGAGCGCTGCACGCACACACACAGCTAAAAGTCGTCTGCTTTAACGGCATAATTACACAGTATTTTGGACATCTGTGTTGCTGAATCTTTTGCAATTTGTTCAATTAATATTGGAGAAGTCAAATTAGAAAGATGGAGTTGGGAAGCTCTAGCTTTTAGCCACACAAACATACGGTGATTCCTTGTTTAAAATTCCCGGAGGTAAAGCTTTACTATGGATCACAGAGAACAAGCGAACATGGATCCCGACTACATGTCAACCAGCAGGTTTCGGTGAGAAAATTGTGGTTAAAAAGTTAGTTTTTACCGGAGAAAAGCTGAGCTTGTGCCGTCCATAGCTGCCGTCGACTCCCATGAGACACTGCGCGTCAAGACACCCGTGGAGACACACTTCCGACTATCAGGTACTATTTAACTCACTAAAACACTAGCAGCACAATAGAAATATAAGGGATTTCCCAGAATTATCCTAGTAAATGTGTCTAAAAACATCGGAATCCGTCCCAATGCAATTTTTTTTAACTTTTTTTTTTAATCATTTTTTTTTCTTTCTGGTCCGTTGCTATCAATATCCTTGAACACGAATCTTTCATCCTCGCTCAAATTAATAGGGAAATTGTCGTTTTCTCGGTCCTTTAAAGGCCTACTGAAACCCACTACTACCCACCACATAGTTTATATATCAATGATGAAATATTAACATTGCAACACATGCCAATACGGCCTTTTTAGTTTACTAAATTGCAATTTTAATTTCCCGCGAGTTTCTTGTTGAAAACGTTGCGGAATGATGACGTGTACGCGTGATGTCACTGACTGTCAGGAAATATTAGCGCTGCACCACACACGGCTAAAAGTCGTCTGCTTTAATCGCATAATTACACAGTAATTTTGACATCTGTCTTGCTGAATCTTTTTCAATTTGTTCATTTAATAATGGAGACTATAAAGAACAATGCTGTTGGTGGAAAGCGGTGGATTGCAGCTGTCTTTAGCAACCGAGACACAGCCGGTGTTTCTTTGTTTGTTGTGAAGCTTTAACACAGAGCGGTCAAGCGAACATGTTTTCTCTACGTCAACCAGCATGTTTTTGGATGGGGAAATTGTGATATATATCTTACCGGAGACATCAATGGATTGATGTCTCGTCCTGTAGCAGCTGTCATGTCAAAAAAGGCAGCTGTGAACTTGGCTCCTCGGCTTCTCTCTGAGACACTGCGTGTTCACCGCAACCATCCGACCTCGGGGTATGTCTTTACAATCTATAAAATATCACTACAACACAAATAAAACAATAAGCAGATAAGGGATCTTCCAGAATTATCCTAGTAAATGTGTCTAATTACATCTGAAATGCTCACACTGCCGCAGCCCGGAGCCGTCGCTTTTTTCTTTCTTTCTAGTCCTTCACTATCAATATCCTAATTCACCAATCTTTCATCCTCGCTCAAATTAATGGGGAAATTGTCGCTTTCCCGGTCCGAATTGCTCTTATGGCTGGTGGCTCCAATTATAAACAATGTGAATATGTAAAGGCAGGGCTTTTCTATTAGCGACCAAAAGTTGCAAACTTTATCGTCGATGTTCTCTACTAAATCTTTTCAGCAAAAATATGCAAAAATACGCAAAATGATCAAGTATGACACATAGAATGGACCTGCTATCCCCGTTTGAACAAGAAAATCTAATTTCAGTAGGCCTTTAAAGTGCCTTCTTTGGAGATTGTAATATACATCCATCTGGATTCATGAACTTAATTCTAAACATTTCTTCACAAAAAAGGTCATCTTTAACATCAATATTTATGGAACATGTCCACAAAAAATCTGCTGTCAACACTGAATATTGCATTTGTCACGTTTGAAATGCATCGTGATTGATTGATTGATTGATTGATACTTTTATTAGTAGATTGCACAGTACAGTACATATTCCGTACAATTGACCACTAAATGGTAACACCCGAATAAGTTTTTCAACTTGTTTAAGTCGGGGTCCACGTTAATCAATTCATGGCAATTCATGATGCACGTTGACTCACCCCAAGATGCAAATGGACCAGGACAGGCAGGAATTGCAGGTAGGAGCTTGGTTTAATATACAAAAAGTAAAATAAAACTGATACAAAAGGCGTGCCGAGGGCACGGGGAGCTAGGCTAACGCTTAGCAACGAGAACAGAGTCCAAAATAGGCGTGACTTAGCAAAAGTATAAACAAAGCAGAGAAGCCGACGTGAGAGTTGCATGAGCAAACAACGAACCACGACTGAACAACGGGAGAGAGCAGGCTTAAAAACAAGAGACAGTAATTATAAACAGGTGTGCGTCAAAAAAACAGTGCAGGTGGAACAAATGAGAAACCATGGTAACCGAACAAAAAAGGAAATGCAAAAACTAGGGATCGGAAGAGACCAAAAATAACCAGAAAACACACAATAGGACTCAAGAACAAAAACTATGTATGATCCGGGAAGCGGATCATGACAGCGTTGTTGCATTTCTTTTCACAGTTTATTACATTCATATTTTGTTGAAGTATTATTCAATAAATATATTTATAAAGGATTTTTTAATTGTTGCTATTTTTAGAATATTCTAGAAAAATCTCACGTACCCTTTGGCATACCTTCAAGTACCCCCAGGGGTACACGTACCCGCATTTGAGAACCGCTGCCACAGAATATATGAGTCAATATTTATGCTTACGTGATTTGGTTTTAAATCAGTTCAATACAAATTGTCAGCACTATGACGTATTATTTATCAAAGTGACATAATGTTATATATTTTTGGGGGCTGCAGTGCACCGCGCAACAGATGCCATACTTGCATCTTGCATGATGTCCACTAGCCTGCGTTATGTTCTGGTTGGTGCTGTGCAATATGGACAAAAAAATATTGACAAAAAAAAAATATCTCGATATACAGTCGTGGTCAAAAGTTTACATACACCTGTAAAGAACATACAGTAATGTCATGCCTGTCTTTAGTTTCCAATAATTTCTACAAGTCTTATTTTTTTTTGTGATAGAGTGATTGGAGCACATACTTGTTGGTCACAAAAAAACATTCGTTAAGTTTGGTTCTTTTATGAATTTATTATGGTTCTACTGAAAATGTGACCAACTACATTGGGGCAAAAAAGTATTTAGTCAGCCACCGATTGTGCAAGTTCTCCCACTTAAAATGATGACGGAGGTCTGTAATTTTCATCATAGGTACACTTCAACTGTGAGAGACAGAATGTGAAAAAAAAATCCAGGAATTCACATTGTAGGAATTTTAAAGAATTTATTTGTAAATTATGGTGGAAAATAAGTATTTGGTCAACCATTCAAAGCTCTCACTGATGGAAGGAGGTTCTGTCTCAAAATCTCACGATACATGGCCCCATTCATTCTTTACTTAACACGGATCAATCGTCCTGTCCCCTTAGCAGAAAAACAGCCCCGAAGCATGATGTTTCCACCCCCATGCTTCACAGTAGGTTTGGTGTTCTTGGGATGCAACTCAGTATTCTTCTTCCTCCAAACACGACGAGTTGAGTTTATACCAAAATGGATACATGGATGATACAGCAGAGGATTGGGAGAATGTCATGTGGTCAGATGAAACCAAAATAGAACTTTTTGGTATGAACTCAACTCGTCGTGTTTGAAGGAGGAAGAAGAATACTGAGTTGCAGCCCAAGAACACCACACCTACTGTGAAGCATGGGGGTGGAAAAATCATGCTTTGGGGCTGTTTTTCTGCTAAGGGGACAGTACGACTGATCCGTGTTAAGGAAAGAATGAATGGAGCCATGTATCGGGAGATTTTGAGCCAAAACCTCCTTCCATCAGTGAGAGCTTTGAAGATGAAACATGGCTGGGTCTTCCAGCATGACAATGATCCCCAAAACACCGCCCGGGCAATGAAGGAGTGGCTCCGTAAGAAGCATTTGAAAGTCCTGGAGTGGCCTAGCCAGTCTCCAGACCTCAACCCCATAGAAAATCTGTGGAGGGAGTTGAAAGTCTGTGTTGCTCGGCGACAGCCCCAAAACATCACTGCTCTCGAGAAGATCTGCATAGAGGAATGGGCCAAAATACCAGCTACTGTGTGTGCAAACCTGGTAAAGACCTATAGTAATCGTTTGACCTCTGTTATTGCCAACAAAGGTTATACTACAAAGTATTGAGTTGAATTTCTGTTATTGACCAAATACTTATTTTCCACCATAATTTACAAATAAATTCTTTAAAATTCCTACAATGTGAATTCCTAGATTTTTTTTCACATTTGGTCTCTCACAGTTGAAGTGTACCTATGATGAAAATTACAGACCTCTGTCATCATTTTAAGTGGGAGAACTTGCACAATCGGTGGCTGACTAAATACTTTTTTGCCCCACTGTATGCTGGGTCAACAGAATACATACAGCAATGTACAGAACAGTACTTTCCTCCAGAAGGTCCTATCTTTGTCCATGTGATGTCAGATGAAACAAAAATTGAGCTGTTTAGTCACAATACTTAGCGAAATGTTTGGAGGGGAAAAGGTGAGGCCTTTAATCCCAGGAACACCATCCCTACCATCAAGCATGGTGGTGGTAGTGTTATGCTCGGGGTCTGTTTTGCTGCCAATGGAAGTTGTGCTTTACAGAGAGTAAATGGGACAATGAAAAAGGAGAATTACCTCCAAATTCTTCAGGACAACCTAAAATCATCAGCCCGGAGGTTGGGTCTTGGGCGCAGTTGGGTGTTCCAACAGGACAATGACCCCAAACACACGTCAAAAGTGGTAAAGGAATGGCTAAATCAGGCTAGAATTAAGGTTTTGGAATGGCCTTTCCAAAGTCCTGACTAAAACATGTGGACAATGCTGAAGAAACAAGTCCATGTCAGAAAACCAACAAATTTAGCTGAACTACACCAATTTTCTCGAGAAGAGTGGTCAAAAATTCAACCAGAAGCTTGTGGATGGCTACCAAAAGCACGTTATTGCAGTGAAACTTGCCAAGGGACATGTAAGCAAATATTAACATTGCTGTATGTATACTTTTGACCCAGTAGATTTGGTCACATTTTCAGTAGACCCATAATAAGTTCATAAAAGAACCAAACTTCATGAAAGTCTTTGTGACCAATACCATCTCGCCGGCGGAGCATGGGCTTCTATCGAGTGGCGTAAAATGCAGCTGCAGTCGCAGCCCAAACATAAAAATTACGACACAAACAATAGAGGATTATATCAGACGATTAGTGTTATCCTGATACCAATATTTTGGTACCTGTACCAAAATGTGTTTCGGTACTTTTCTAATTAAAGGGGACCACAAAAAATTCCTTATTGGCTTTATTTTAACAAAACATCTTACATTAAATCAAACACATGTTTCTTATTGTGGGGCAATATAGCTTGGTTGAGGGTTGCAGGTTCGATCCCCGCTTCCGCCATCCTAGTCACTGCCGTTGTGTCCTTGGGCAAGACACTTTACCCACCTGCTCCCAGTGCCACCCACACTGCTTTAAATGTAAAAATTTGATATTGAGTTTCACTATGTAAAGCGCTTTGAGTCACTAGAGAAAAAGCGCTATATAAATATACTTCACTTCACTTATTGCAAGTTTGTCCTAAAATAAAATAGTGAACATACTAGACAACTTGTGTTTTAGTAGTAAGTAAACAAACAAATGCTCCTAATTTAGCTGCTGACATATGCAGTAACATATTGTGTCATTTATACACCTATTATTTTGTCAATATTATTAAGGGACAAGCGGTAGAAAATTAATTATTACTACTTGTTCATTTACTGTAAATATCTGCTTACTTTCTCTTTTAACATGTTCTATCTACACGTCTGTTAAAATGTAATAATCACTTATGGGAACTGAAGACACCAATTTTTGAAGCTTTTCAGGTGGAATTCTTTCCCATTCTTGCTTGATGTACAGCTTAGGTTATTCAACAGACTTAGGTCTCCGTTGTCGTATATTAGGTTTCATAATGCGCCGCACATTTTCAATGGGAGACAGGTCAGGACTACAGTCTAGTACCTGCACTCTACTACAAAGCCACGCTGCTGTAACATGTGCAGAATGTGGCTTGGCATTGTCTTGCTGAAATAAGCAGGGGCGTCCATGAAAAAGACATTGCTTGGATGACAACATATGTTGCTCCAAAACATGTATGGCATTAATGGTGCCTTCACAGATGTGTAAGTTACCCATGCCTTGGGCACTGATACACCCCCATACCATCACAGATACTGGCTTTTGAACTTTGTGCCTACAACAGTCCCGGGGCTTATTTTCCTCTTTGGTCCGGAGGACATGACATCCACAGTTTCCAAAAACTATTTGAAATGTGGACTCCTCAGACCACAGAACACTTGTCCACTTTGCATCAGTCCATCTTAGATACACTCAGGCCCAGCGTTTCTGGGTGTTGTTGATAAATGGCTTTGGCTTTGCATAGTAGAGTTTCAACTTGCACGTACAGATGTAGCAACCAACTGGAGTTACTGACAGTGGTTTTCTGACGTGTTCCTGAGCCCATGTGGTGATATCCTTTACACACTGATGTCGCTTTTTGATGCAGTACCGCCTGAGGGATTGAAGGTCACAGGCATTGTTGCTTACGTGCAGGGATTTCTCCAGATTCCCTGAACCTTTTGATGATATTACGGACCGTAGATGATACGGTCCATGTTCCATGGACCATCCATGTTCTACCGCTTATCCCTTTCGGGGTCGCGGGGGGTTCTGGCACCTATCTCAGCTGCATTCGGGCGGAAGGCGGGGTACACCCTGGACAAGTCGCCACCTCATCGCAGGGCCAACACAGATAGACAGACAACATTCACACTCACTTGTTGAAATCGGGGTCCACGTTAATCAATTCACGGTAGATTATATACCCAATCATAGCACCCACCTGTTCCCAATTAGTCTGTTCAAATAAGTGTTTGATGAGCATTCCTCAACTTTTGCAGTCTTTTTTGGCCACTTGTGCCAGCTTTGAAACATGTTGGAGGCATCAAATTCCAAATGAGCTAATATTTGCAAAAAAATAACAGTTTTA
The DNA here is from genome assembly GCF_033978795.1 of Nerophis ophidion. Lineage (NCBI taxonomy): Eukaryota > Metazoa > Chordata > Actinopteri > Syngnathiformes > Syngnathidae > Nerophis > Nerophis ophidion. The sequence goes on from NC_084627.1 coordinate 36,479,758, forward strand.
CAGTTTGAACATTAAATATCTTGTCTTTGCAGTCTATTCAGTTGAATATAGGTTGAAAAGGATTAACAAACCGTTGTATTCTGTTTTTATTTACGATTGACACAACCTGCCAACTTCACTGGTTTTGGGTTTTGTAGATCCTAAGCCACATTTATCAATTGTCTGTAGTTATGCAAATATTGATTTCAACCCTTTCCTTCTCAATTTGCTTCTAAATTAAAACCATAACAAGTGAATCAAATAGAGTAAGATTTGGGGTAAAAAAAAACATTTTTGTCAACAGACCATAGATGCGATTTCAATTCTGGCCTCTGTGCATCTTCTCAGTGCAGACGTGACAACGTATGTCATGATCCGCAGCCCGGTTTGATTGAAACTTTTATTAGTAGATTGCACAGTACAGTACATATTCCGTACAATTGACCACTAAAGGGTAACACCCGAATAAGTTTTTCAACTTGTTTAAGTCGAGGTCCACATTAATCAATTCATGGTGTAAGGACTTCACTATCTACAGTCCGTAATATCAAAAGGTTCAGACTGAGTGTGGTGAACAGCGGGAATGGATCATGTTTGTTTGGTTTTCGATTCCCTCACTTCCCTGGGTTTGTGTTTTAGTTGCCATGACTGCAGATTCTTTTTCACCTGCCTCTGATTAGTGTTCGGGACGCTCACCTTTGGCCTTCTACTGGGCACTAATCAGAGAGCTACTCATTCCCTGTTCACCACACTCAGTCTGAACCTTTTGATGCCATTACAGACCGTAGATCAGGGGTCGGCACTCTGGTGTGGCTCAGCTGTATACTTGCTGACCACCCGGGTTTTTCCAGGAGGTTGCCAACTTCAGTGCCCTTCCCAAGAATTGACTGGGGTAAATATACCCCGATTTTCCCTCGGACAGCAAAAATGAGGGCGGGCCATGGTGGCATACCCATAACTAACAATAACTTAGATTTATATCGCGCTTTTCTAAACACTCAAAGCGCTCACAGAGAAGAAGGACTCAACATACAATCACACCTGAAGGTGGTAAGCTACATCAGTAGCCACAGCTGCCCTGGGGTAGACTGACGGAAGCGTGGCTGCCAGTTTGCGCCTCCGACCACCACCTATCATTCATTCATCATTCATTCACCAGTGTGAGTGGGGGCAAGGGTGAAGTGTCCTGCCCAAAGACACAATGGCAGTGATTTTTTGGATGTCAATAGGTGGGAAGCGAACCTGCAACCCTCAGGTTTCTGGCCGGCCGCTCTACTCACTACGCCATGCCGCCCCATAATACATGTAGTTGTGCCTGCTGTTACACAACGCTGTATGTGTACCGGCTGGTCACGTATTGTGTGAAGCCATTTTTACCATTCTTTAGCGATTGCTAGGCATACTTGATCAACAGCCATACAGCTTACACTAAGGGTTGTAATATAAACAACTTTAACACTCTTGCTAATATGCGCCACACTGTGAACCCACACCAAACAAGAATGACAAACACATTTCAGGAAAACATCCGCACTGTAACAGAACATAAACACAACAGAAAAAAATACCCATAATCCCATGCAACCCTAATTCTTCCGGGCTACATTATTCACCCCAGCTACCAGCCTGGAAGAGTTAGGGTTGCATGGGATTCTGGGTACTTGTTCTGTTGTGTTTATGTTGTGTTACAGTGCGGATGTTTTCCCGAACTGTGTTTGTCATTCTTGTTTGGTGTGGGTTCCACATATTAGTAACAGTGTTAAAGTTGTTTAAACAGGCACCCTCAGTGTGACCTGTATGGCTGTTGAACGAGTATGCCTTGCAGTCACGTACGTGCGTCTGCAGAAGCCACATACAACATGTGACTTGACTGGCAAGCTGTTTCTACAAGTTGTAGAGGACACTAAAGGCAGTGCCATCATAGCTCGCCCTTGTTGTTGTTGTTTGGGTGTTATTCAGCACACGTCCGAGAGAATAATCACTCTTTAACCTGTGAGTCTCCCGGACAAATCGGGAGGATTTCTATGCGTGATGCTAATAATGGGCATCCATATAAAACTCACTGGCCGCACTAACATCAAATCTTCATATTTAATTGCGGGCCGCGTGTCTGAGACCCCTGGTTTATACATAGCACAGTGCAAAAAAAAAAAAAACTCTGTATGCAGTGTTATTTCATTATAAATTTCAAGAGTTTTGTGGCTCCCATTAATTCTTTATTTTGTGAAACGGGTAAAAATGGCTCTTTGAGTGGTAAAGGTTGCCGACCCCTGCCGTAGATGGCTAAATCCCAAAATTTGATACTTTCATTAGTTTTGGATGATACCACACATTTGGGTATCAATCTGATATGCTTGTTACCTTTTTGATTCCTGTGCTAAGTTTTGCTCTAGGTTAGCATTAGGGCTGGGCGATATATTGATATGCTCAATATATCGCGGGTTTGTCTCCGTGCGATATAGAAAATGACTATATCGTGATATCCGAGTATACGTTCTCACGCAGTTGCTTTTTAGCTGCGGGCGTTACATTACAGGCGTTTCTCACTCTTTCTTGTCTCTCCTTTTCACATAGACGTAAAACAAGCGCACCTTCTTACACACGTCACATGTGCAACGTCACACGCCCTCCCCCGAGCAGAGAGGTAGCGACATGGTAACATTAGCTGTGATGCTAACGGTGTGTTGCGAGTGATAATACGAGGGAGAGAAGGTGCAAATCTGTTAACAAACGAAGGAAGAATTAATTCCCAAGAAAAACCGCACGGGGTCCATCGTCTGGCGGTGGTTTGGGTTCAAGCGGGAACATGTTGAACATTTATACGGCAGAAGCGTTGCTACAAAAACTAGCAGCACTGCTATTTTGTAGCATCATTTGAAAAGTCACCCGCTAGAGAATGAAGAGTGCTTCAAACTGTGCATGTCAACATCTCCATTCGGTGCCACACCCACAAAATGCCAAATCAAGTATTTCCACATCAACACCATAGGACATATACTATTTCATATGCAGCTCATTTTTAGGTGACAGTTATTGAAATGTCTTGTGTGACATCATGCACAAAAGTGCACTTTGTTTGTTTTTAACTGTTGTAGTTGCGTTCTGTACAAAAAGTGCACTTTAATTTAGTGTTGTTTTGATACCTCATCTTAGTGACATCATGCACAAAAGTGCACTAATAGCTTCTTTTAAAATGTCTCTGACAATCTTGCACTTTATGTTTTGGAAATGACATGAATGTTTGTACCACTTTTTAATAACTGTTTAATAAATACAGTTTTGGTCAATTGACTTAGTTGTGATTCCCCTCTCTGCATGAAAGTTTAAAATGAGCAAATATTAATGCAGTATGAAGAAGAATGTTTTAATGGAGACACATAGAATACTGCTGTGATTATATGTGTCAAGTGTTCATTCAAGGAAAAATATGGAGAAATATATCGTGTATCGGGAAAAGGCCTGAAAATATCGAGATATTAATAAAAGGCCACATCGCCCAGCCCTAGTACAGTATATAAGACACTGTTTTTTGCAGTAGTATACAATATTAAGGGGGGCAGTAAAGCACTTGTTCTTCTCGTGGCTTGAGCTTGACATTGTGGTCGTATTTAAAATATTATGACGTGTGTATTATTATTATTATTATTATTATTGTGTATGTGTCTGTACTGCAGGTCTTGTTGATGGATGATGGCCTCGTTTTAGTAATAGTAGTAGTGGTAGTAACTACATCACAATCTCAGCTGTGTTGTTCATCCTTGTTGTTTTTGATAGCTGCGGCATGCCTTCGCGCTTTTATATGGTCACGTGACCATGACGGGGCGGTGACATCATCATCGGGTACTAGTGGATGCCTTGTTTCACCAAAGCGACAAAGCGGTGTTCTCAGTCTTTTCCAGTCTGGAGCCATGAATTGATAAACGTGGACCCTGACTTAAACAAGTTGAAAAACTTATTCGGGTGTTACCATTTAGTGGTCATTTGTACTGAATATGTACTGTACTGTGCAATCTACAAACCCTGTTTCCATTTGAGTTGGGAAATTGTGTTAGATGTAAATATAAACAGAATACAAGGATTTGCAAATCCTTTTCAACCCATATTCAATTGAATGTACCACAAAGACAACATATTTGATGTTCAAACTCATAAACTTTTTTATTTTTTTGCAAATAATAATTACCTTAGAATTTCATGGCTGCAACACGTGCCAAAGTAGTTGGGAAAGGGCATGTTCACTACTGTGTTACATCACCTTTTCTTTTAACAACACTCAATAAACTTTTGGGAACTGAGGAAACTATTGTTGAAGCTTTGAGAGTAGAGTTCTTTCCTATTCTTGTTTTATGTAGAGCTTCAGTCGTTCAACAGTCCGGGGTCTCCGCTGTCGTATTTTACGCTTCATAATGCGCCACACATTTTCGATGGGAGACAGGTTTGGACTGCAGGCGGGCCAGGAAAGTACCCGCACTCTTATTTTACGAAACCACACTGTTGTAACACGTGCTGACTGTGGCTTGGCATTGCCTTGCTGAAATAAACCACAATGAATAGATGGATGATACAGCAGAGGATTGGGAGAATGTCATGTGGTCAGATGAAACCAAAATATAACTTTTTGGTATAAACTCAACTTGTGGTGTTTGGAGGAAGAAGAATACTGAGTTGCAGCCCAAGAACACCACACCTACTGTGAAGCATGGGGGTGGAAGCATCATGCTTTGGGGCTGTTTTTCTGCTAAGGGGACAGGACGATTGATCCGTGTTAAGGAAAGAATGAATGGGGCCATGTATCGTGAGATTTTGAGCCAAAACCTCCTTCCATCAGTGAGAGCTTTCAATGGTTGACCAAATATTTATTTTCCACCATAATTTACAAAAAAATTATTTACAATTCTTACAATTTTAATTCCTGGATCTTTTTTCCACATCATGTCTCTCACAGTTGAAGTGTACCTATGATGAAAATTACAGACCTCTGTCATCATTCTAAGTGGGAGAACTTGCAAAATCGGTGGCTGACTAAATACTTTTTTGCCCCACTGTATGAATCAAGTGTTCATTCAAGGCAAAGGCAAAATATTGAGATATATATTGTGTATCGTGACATGGCTTCAAAATATCGATATATTAAAAAAAGGTCATAACGCCCAGCTCTATGATATAGTGTGTAGCACATTTTAACTTCAACAACACCTGGACGCGTTGCCGCTCTCCAAGCATAAATGATTCCCGGGCGCGGCACTGCTGCTGCCAACTGCTCCCCTCACTTCCCAGGGGGTGAACAAGGGGATGGGTCAAATGCAAAGGACAAATTTCACCACACTTAGTGTGTGTGTGACAATCATTGGTACTTTAACTTAAACTTAATCTAGCCCAGTGGTCCCCAACCTTTTTGTAGCTGAGGACCGGTCAACGCTTGATAATTTTTTTAATTTTTTTTGTCATGAAAAAGGGAGTTTTTTTGGGTTGGTGCAGTATCTTGTGTTTTTTGTGTTTATTTAATAATAAAAACAACAAATAAATAAATTAATTAAAAAGCACATGTCCTTTGTGGACTTGGAGAAGGCATTCGACCGTGTCCCTCGGGAAGTCCTGTCGGGAGTGCTCAGAGAGTATGGGGTATCGGACTGTCTTATTATGGCGGTCCGCTCCCTGTATGATCAGTGCCAGAGCTTGGTCCGCATTGCTGGCAGTAAGTCGGACACGTTTCCAGTGAGGGTTGGACTCCGCCAAGGCTGTCCTTTGTCACCGATTCTGTTCATAACTTTTATGGACAGAATTTCTATGCGCAGCCAAGACGTTGAGGGGTCCCGGTTTGGTGGCCGCGGGATTGGGTCTCTGCTTTTTGCAGATGATGTGGTCCTGATGGCTTCATCTGACCGGGATCTTCAGCTCTCGCTGGATCGGTTCGCAGCAGAGTGTGAAGCGACCGGAATGAGAATCAGCACCTCCAAGTCCGAGTCCATGGTTCTCGCCTGGAAAAGGGTGGAGTGCCATCTGCGGGTTGGGGAGGAGACCCTGCCCCAAGTGGAGGAGTTCAAGTACCTAGGAGTCTTGTTCACGAGTGGGGGAAGAGTGGATCGTGAGATCGACAGGCGGATCGGTGCGGCGTCTTCAGTAATGCGAACGTTGTATCGATCCGTTGTGGGGAAGAAGGAGCTGAGCCGGAAGGCAAAGCTCTCAATTTACCGATCGATATACGTTCCCATCCTCACCTATGGTCATGAGCTTTGGGTCATGACCGAAAAGATAAGATCACGGGTACAAGCGGCCGAAATGAGTTTCCTCCGCCGTGTGGCGGGGCTCTCCCTTAGAGATAGGGTGAGAAGCTCTGCCATCCGGGAGGAACTCAAAGTAAAGCCGCTGCTCCTCTACATCGAGAGGAGCCAGATGAGGTGGTTCGGGCATCTGGTCAGGATGCCACCCGAACGCCTCCCTAGGGAGGTGTTTAGGGCACGTCCAGCCGGTAGGAGGCCACGGGGAAGACCCAGGACGCGTTGGAAAGACTATGTCTCCCGGCTGGCCTGGGAACGCCTCGGGATCCCCCGGGAAGAGCTAGACGAAGTGGCTGGTAAGAGGGAAGTCTGGGCTTCCCTGTTTAGGCTGCTGCCCCCGCGACCCGACCTCGGATAAGCGGAAGATGATGGATGGATTAATTTTAAAAAAATTCTGCGGCCCGGTGCCAATCGAGCCGCGGCCCGGTGGTTGGGGACCACTGATCTAGCTGGTCTCAGACGCACATCACACCAGCTTGTCCAGCAAAGGTGCATTGCATCCCAAACCTTCCAAAAATCATCCATTAGCATCCGACTTCTAAAAACTCTCCACACAATGTCCACCATTGCTTTCCCATGGTGGGAATTTAAAGGCCTACTGAAACCCATTCTGATAGTTTATATATCAATGATGAAATATTAACATTGCAACACATGCCAATACGGCCTTTTTAGTTTACTAAATTACAATTTTAAATTTCCCGGGAGTTTTTTCTTGAAAACGTTGTGTAATGATGACGTGTACACTTGACGTCACGGGCTGTTAGGAAATATGAGCGCTGCGCACACACACAGCTAAAAGTCTTATGCTTTAACCACATAATTACACAGTATTTTGGACATCTGTGTTGCTGAATCTTTTGCAATTTGTTCAATTAATAATGGAGAAGTCACAGTAGAAAGACGAAATTGGGAAGCTTTAGCCTTCAGCCACACAAACACACGATGATTCCTTGTTTAAAATTCACGGAGGTGAAACTTTACTATGAATCACAGCGGACATGGATCCCGACTACATGTCAACCATCAGGTTTCGGTGAGAAAATTGTGGTTAAAAAGTCGCCACTTACCGGAGATCAGCTGAGCTTGTGCCTCCCGTACAGCTGTCGTGGACTTCCCTGAGACACTGCGCGTAAACACCCTACCGTGGACGTACACTTCCGACTATCAGGTACTGTTAAACTCACTAAAACACTAGCAACACAATAGAAAGATAAGGGATTTCCCAGAATTATCCTAGTAAATGTGTCTAAAAACATATGAATCCGTCTCAATGCAACGCGATTGCAATCACGTTTTTGTTTTTTTTTTTACTTTTTTTTTGTTTTTCTAGTCCGTCCCTATCAATATCCTCAAACACAAATCTTTCATCTTTGCTCAAATTAATGGGGAAATTGTCATTTTCTCGGTCTGAATAGTTGTTTTTGTTGGAGGCTCCCATTAAAATCAATGTGAATATGTGAGGAGCCATCAACATGTGACATCATCGTCTGCGACTTCCGGTACAGGCAGGGCTTTTCTCCAGTTGCGAACTTTATCGTCGATGTTCTCTACTAAATCCTTTCAGCAAAAATATGGCAATATTGCGAAATGATCAAGTATGACACATAGAATGGACCTGCTATCCCCGTTTAAATAAGAAAATCTCATTTCAGTAGGCCTTTAATAAAAAGAACATTATTATGGTCTTACCTTTACTTATAAATGAAGTCCATGCCAGCTCCTTCTGATCAAAAGCATCGATAACTTGTTTATAGAAGTCTTCCTTATCTTTCTTCAGTTGTAAAAGTCTCTCTGTCTCGATGGAGATCTTCCTTTATTACCTCCTGCTTCGATTGAAAGTCCAGTTTAGAAAACTGTTTTATTTTAGATATGTAATCTTCCATGTTAAAAGTGCAAGCAAGAGGAAAAAATAAACACACGCTGCTCACTCTTGCTGCTTGTTGTCACTTCTTCTGCAGCCGAAGAGTCACAAGAAGGATCATGAGCGCCCTTTACCACCAGGAGGCGGGAGTCATTTAATGACTCATATTTGACACACGCAGCTACGGTATATTAATAAAACATAGTTGCTTACTGTCCTTTTTAGCATATTCAATAGCGTGGACCTTAAATCCTACTGAATAGCTCTTAATCTTCCTCCCTTCATGTGATTTTAAATGATTGAAATCAGCCTCCTCCATTTTGAAAATGATGACAGGTGAAGTGTCACTCGTGATGTGACGAGTTTGACCCGGCGGAAATCCTAGGCATATGCTAATCATTTTGCGAAATGAGTTTGACTTGGCGGAAATTGTAGACATGCGCTAATAAAAATAATATTTTGCGAAACGAGTTCGACCCGGCGTTTATCCTGAGCCGGCGGTAATGCTAAGCATGCGCTAATTATTTTGCGAAACGAGTTTGACCCGGCAGTAATTCTAGGCAGACGCATACTATATACCCGGCGGCAACTCAAGGAAATTGGGTACTCACTTTTTTAACCCACAAAGAAGGAGAACAACATGTTGATGAGGTGGCAGATATATATTTGCAAGGCCATTTTCAAGAAGGATATTTAAAGAGAAACTACATCTTGTGAGGCGAGGTCGGCCTACCCCGCAAGCTAGCTCAGCTGTCCCTGCGATGAAATGGTGAAATGCCCGCCACTTCCACTCTAATCAACCGACCGCAAAGGGGGGCCACTGGCTTACACGACATCGAATGGGTGTTACAAATTGTGAGTTCAAATATTTTATTCATTTATTTTTTCACGTTTAGTATGTTTTTTTGCTATTTTAATTTTGACAGGACCACATAAGATACGTTTTAATTGCTGATACGAGTTTATGGATTTTTAAATGCGCCAGAAAGTAACCCATTTTGTACACTGTTGAGGTGATTCAATTCACAAATGTATAGTATAGTATTTATAGCTGGGGTCTCAAACTCAGTTCACCTGGGGGCCACTGGATGCAGAGTCTGGGTGAGGCTGGGCCGCGAGAAAAGATTTCTTAAAAAAATGTTGCATACTCCTCAGCATGTCTAGTTGTAAAATGATGTTTCAAATTGTATCCCTCGTGCGCCGCTACTTTCTCTGTGCAAATAAGACACGTCAGGGTGCGCCTGTGTGCAAGAAAATAATATTGCATCTACCACTATTCCTAGAATTGACTTTGCTCATCACTAACCTTTCTCCTCACTACAGGCTTTGAAGAAGACATGTTTGGGGTTGTGGAATATATTTGTATTTAGCCGAGGCACGGAGAACAATGTTAGTTCCGCAATGTGTGTCGTTCCTCCCTACAGCAACACGGCGGTCGGCGGATAATAGTACCAGGATTGTCAAAGTTTGGTGTTGTCGAACCCCAAGATGCAGAAACGGAGGCAGGCATTGAATGGGAAAACATGATTTAATTTAAAACACTAAGACAAAAACCCACAAAGGGTACAAACAAAAAGTGCGCACGTGGGCGGATAACAAACTAAGGGACCTAGCATGGGAGCTAGAAAACAAAAGGGAACTTAGCATGGAAGCTAGCAAGAATCGAGCAGGAAATAAGAAGTCGTACTTCTAATAAGAAAACAAACTTGGAAGCAGCAAACAAAAGACAATAAGCTACAAACCACTATCGAATATAGCTTACCACAACGCTGCATAGACAAGATATGATACGACACGACAGGTAGCAACGACAATGATCCAGCACTGACTGGAGGAACAAAGCAGGTCCAAATAGGAGCGGACTGATTGACACCAGGTGTGGCCAGATGCCAATCAGCCGCACCTGAGGGGGAACACAGCACTCAGGTAGCTGAACCAAAATAAGAGTGTTGACATGAACTAAGGACAGGAAATACTAAACACACAGGAGAAACTAAAAAAGTCAAACTGTCAGAGGCAAGCCTGACAAGGATAGCGAGTGCAAAAAAGCTCCCGGAGTGTTATCCAGCGTCACATAGAAAAATATATGTAGTGTTCATCATGTGAGGCAATGCAAATTGAACAATAAAGAAAACAAATAACGGTTTGAATTGGTCCTGGTTAGCGGGGACTGTTATTACTGACGGACAGGTGTCGCGGTGTGACTGTAGCCAGGCACGTAAGAAAACCCTTGTCTCCATGGCAACGTTTCTGTCGCTTTCACTCCTTTGCCGCTTTTCCACTAACGCAGAGGTAGGCAACCCAGAACGTTGAAAGAGCCATTTTGGAGCCAAATAACACAACGCTGTCAAGCGGCATTCGTATAAAACTCACGAGCCGCAATAACGTTAAACTTTCATATTAAGGTGGGGGCCGCAAAATAACGTCTCGCGGGCCGCAATTGGCCCGCGTGTTTGAGACCCCTGATTTATAGTATTTATCCAGCAATGATAATGTGGTGACATCAATAATGGTATTTTGAGAGGCCTAAGTGGTAAACACTGATCAATAGGGTACCCCCCCCCCCCCAACCCCCCAAATAAAAATTAAACAAAAAGCAAAAATGGGGGAAAACAGCAAAAAGCACACTGAGGAAAGAGCCTGCATGATATAGATTCTTGGTAATTGTTGTGCTTGATGATCATTATGTGCCTGATGGATTATGCATTCCTGTACATGTGTTTTTTCTATTAATTAGTCACATTATTTAAATTATGGCAAAAAATATTACATATATTGATGGTCGTTTGCCTAGGATGTCCAAGCATGGCTGCTATGCGCGGTCGTATGTTTCTGTGACACACTAATGTGTTCATCCCTTAGAAAACACTCACAATGCACCCTTAAGAGTGCTCCCTATGCTCACTGACCTGAAGTGAATCCTCATCTCTCCACCGAGGCAAGTCTCATGACAGCAAAGGTCAACAATTTTTTTAAATAAAATATCCACTTTTATGCCTCAGCCATACAGAAACCATTGAAAAAGAACACTCTTTTAATGTTACAAAAAAATATATTAACTGTTCCAAATAGAGATGTCCATTATCGGCCGATAAATGCTTTAAAATATAATATCGGAAATTATCGTTATCGGTTACAAAAAGTAAAATATATGACTTTTTAAAACGCAGCGGCCCAATCACATAATATCGACGGCTTTTCACACACACACAAGCGAATGCAAGGCCTACTTGGTCAACAGCCATACAGATCACACTGTGGGTGGCCGTATAAACAACTTTAACACTGTTACAAATATGTGCCACACTGTGAACCCACACCAAACAAGAATGACAAACATATTTCGGGAGAACATCCGCACCGTGACACAACATAAACACAAATACCCAGAACCCCTTGCAGCACTAACTCTTTCTTAACGCTACAATATACACCCCTGCCACCCCTCAGCCCCGCCCACCTCAACCTCCTCATGCTCTCTCAGGGAGCGCATGTCCCAGACTCCAAGCTGTGACTTCAAAAATAAATATGGCATTGCTACAACTTGAGTTGATTTATTTTAGAAAACCTTGTTACATTGTGTAATGCATCCATCTTGGCATCACAACAAAATTAGGCATAATAATGTGTGAATTCGACGACTGAATATATCGGTATCGGTTGATATCGGTAATTAAGAGTTGGACAATATCGGAATATCGGATATCGGCAAAAAAGCCATTATTGGAGATTTCTAGTTCCAAATACAGATGTCAGGGGGTGGCACTGAGATTATTAGAAAAAAGGCGAAAATGCATTCAGATTAAAAATTGATGGAGCGGGGTAGAGGGAATCCCCGATAGTGCAAGGAGCAAGTCAGGGAAAGAAATGAATCACATTCGAAGAGAAGCCAGCGTTAATGTGAGAGAGTAGACAAGAGCTTGGCGATAATTCCACAGCAAGGTGGCTCCTCTAAGAAGTGTAATAATGGAATGGAAGACAGGAAGGGGAAAGGGAGATCCTGAGACATCATGACAGTTCATGCCCAACCATCTTAGTTCCAGTTTGTGACTGGAAGGAAAAGAATAAAAGAGGAGTTGTCAACAACTAGGGAAAAAAAGGTATGATAACCAGAAGAAAATGACCCCCGAATAAGACAAACCAATACGTAGCTTTTGGATTCACTGCAACTACAGTAGGAACTGAGGAAAGACCGGTGTGTTTTATGCCGTTCTATGACTCTTTGGCAATATCTTATCTCTGTGTGCAAGGCCACCTTAACCCTTGTGTGGTGTTCGGGTGTATTTATATAGACCTTAAAGGCCTACTGAAATGAGATTTTCTTATTTAAACGGGGATAGCAGGTCCATTCTATGTGTCATACTTGATCATTTCGCGATATTGCCATATTTTTGCTGAAAGGATTTAGTAGAGAGCATCCACGATAAAGTTCGCAACTTTTGGTCGCTAATAAAAAAGCTTTGCCTGTACTGGAAGTAGCAGACGATGTGCGCGTGACGTCACGGGTTGTAGGGCTCCTCACATCCTCACATTGTTTATAATCATTCGGACTGAGAAAGCGACGATTTCCCCATTAATTTGAGCGAGGATGAAAGATTTGTGGATGAGGAAAGTTAAAGTGAAGCACAAAAAAAAAAAAAAGGCGACAGCTCCAGGCGACGGCAGTGTGAGCAATTCAGATGTTATTAGACACATTTACTAGGATAATTCTGGAAAATCTCTTTTCTGCCTATTGTGTTAATAGTGTTTTAATGAGATTTTAAAGCCATACCTGAAAGTCGGAGGGCTGCGGTGAACGCCAGTGTCTCTGAGAGGGGCCAATGGAGGAGCCAAGATCACAGCTGCCTTTTTGACAGCCGCAGAAGGAGGTCGCATAATCCACTCAAGTCTCCGGTAAGAGCCGACTTAATATCACAATTTTCCCATCCAAAAACTTGCTGGTTGACGTAGAGAAACATTTTCGCTTGACCGCTCCGTGTTAAAGCTTCACAACAAACAAAGAAACACCGGCTGTGTTTCGGTTGCTAAAGGCAGCTGCAATCCACCGCTTTCCACCAACAGCATTTTTTGTATAGTCTCCATTATTAATTGAATAAATTGCAAAAGATTCAGCAACACAGATGTCCAAAATACTGTGTAGTTATGCGATGAAAAGAGACAACCTTTAGCCGTGAGTGGTGCTGGGCATAAATGTCCGCTACAACCAATAACGTCACAAGCACGCGTTAACATAAGCGTCATCATTCCGCGACGTTTTCAACAGGATACCTCGCGGGAAATTTAATATTGCAATTTAGTAAACTAAAAAGGCCGTATTGGCATGTGTTGCAATGTTAATATTTCATCATTGATATATAAACTATCAGACTGCGTGGGCGGGTGGGTTTCAGTAGGCCTTTAAACACAAATGTCTCAAAGGGCTGCACAAGCCACAATGGCATCCCCCCCCACCCCAAATACAACCAGCTGCAATTTACTGTAAATGTGTGTTTGGAATACCTGTTTTCCCGACGAAATGTCCGAATGACTGTGGCTACAATATTCCGACTGATATATGGCTGAATTTTGTAGTCCAGTAGTCCATGATTGATGACATGGTCAACAAGTGTTGCACGGGTGTTGTGAGATAGATTTGGTCCTCTTCTTCTTTTTCCTGGTCCTCAGGTCCCTCCTTATCTACCTAGGCCTCTTCCTCTATCTAAGGGGTGGCAAACGTATGGCCGGATCAGGCCCACGGACAGATTTTATCCAGAAATTTTTGAATGAAAGAAACCACTTGTGACAGAATTCTCAAGTCATCGTGTGGGTTCCAAGGACCATCAAGGAAGGACAGAGCGGCGGCACGTTTAGACTTCTTTATTTTTCAATAAAGACAGGTTTTCAGCTGCTCCATCTGCCGCTCGCTCTTCCGCTTGCCTTTCTGCTTCGGGCGTCGTCACCTATCTCACGCTCTCAGTCTCTCTCTCTAAGCGTCAGCTTCCCTCTGGCTCCTTCTAATCTCTCCGCCTCCCCCTGACGTTCACGGCTGTCGCCCTTTTATACAGTGCGAGAGGATTACTCAATTGTCCCCAGGTGGGGCGGCATGGCGTAGTGGGTAGAGCGGCCGTGCCAGAAACCTGAGGGTTGCAGGTTCGCTTCCCACCTATTGACATCAATATCGCTGCCGTTGTGTCCTTGGGCAGGACACTTCACCCTTTGTCCCCGGTGCCGCTCACACTGGTGAATGAATGATGAATGAATGATAGGTGGTGGTCGGAGGGGCCGTAGGTGCAAACTGGCAGCCACGCTTCCGTCAGTCTACCCCAGGGCAGCTGTGGCTACAAATGTAGCTTACCACCACCAGGTGTAAATGGATGATGGGTTCCCACTTCTCTGTGAGCGCTTTGAGTATATAACAATAGAAAAGCGCGATATAAATCTAATCCATCATCATCATCATCATCATCATCAGGTGCAAGATCCACAAACCTGATCTTGATTGCGGCGTCGCTCCCGGTGAGCCCCGCCTCGCCACTCGCTCGCCATCCACGCCTCCTCGCCGCCATCTTGGGCCGGGCTCCGGCATGCCCTACCTCGCTGTCGGACTGCCGGCCATACCTCCTCGCCGCCATCTTGGGCTGGGCTACAGACTGCCCTGCCTCACTTTCGGACTGCTGGCCACGCCTCGTCGCCGCCATCTTGGGCTGGGCTACAGACTGCCCTGCCTCACTTTCGGACTGCTGGCCACGCCTCGTCGCCGCCATCTTGGGCCGGGCTTCGGCGTGCCCTGCCTCGCTGTCGGACTGCAGGCCATCGCTGTTCTAAATGTGTCCACTTGATGTCAAAATAGCAAGTCTTTGTATCTTTCCAGGTGGTGCTACATATGTACAAAATAAACCACATGATGTTAATACATCAGTTGAGGAAAATGAGCAAACTACATAAATAAAATACCGTAATTTGATTTTGATGTCATTTTTATCCTGATAGATTAACATCAATGAGTTGACTGATGAACATTATCACATAAATTATTCAGAATAACGACAAATAAAGATGTAATATTATTAACCACAACATGTAAGGAGCAGTGTGGTTTTCGTCCTGGTCTTGGAACTGTGGACCAGATCTATATTCTCGGCAGGGTCCTTGAGGGTGCATGGGAGTTTACCCAACCAGTCTACATGTGCTATGTGGACTTGGAGAAGGCATTGGACCGTGTCCCTCGGGAAGTCCTGTGGGGAGTGCTCAGAGAGTATGGGGTATCGGACTGTCTGATTGTGGCGGTCCTCTCCCTGTATGATCAGTGCCAGAGCTTGGTCCGCATTGCTAGTAAGTCGGACCAGTTTTCAGTGAGCGTTGGACTCCGCCAAGGCTGCCTTTTGTCACCGATCCTGTTCATAACTTTTATTGACAGAATTGCTCGGCGCAGTCAAGACGGTGAGGGGATCCGGTTTGGTGGCTGCAGGATTAGGTCTCTGCTTTTTGCAGATGATGTGGTCCTGATGGCTTCATCCGGCCAAGATCTTCAGATCTCAGTGGATTGGTTCCCAACCTAGTGTGAAGCAACCGGGATGAGAATCAGCACCTCCAAGTCCGAGGCCATGGTTCTCGGCATGAAAAGGGTGGAGTGCCTTCTCCGGGTTGGGGAGGAGACCCTGCCCCAAGTGGAGGAGTTCAAGTACCTAGGAGTCTTGTTCACGAGTGGGGGAAGAGTGGATCATGAGATCTACAGGCGGATCAGTGCGGCGTCTTCAGTAATGCGGACGCTGTATCGATCCGTTGTGGTGAAGAAGGAGCTGAGCCGGAAGGCAAAGCTCTCAATATACCTTTATCTATGTTCCCATTCTCATCTATGGTCATGAGCTTTGGGTTATGACCAAAAGGACAAGATCACGGGTAAAAGCGGCCGAAATAAGTTTCCTCCGCTGGGTGGCGGGGCTCTCCCTTAGAGATAGGATGATAGAGAGATAGCTCCGTCATCCGGGGGGAGCACAAACTAAAGCCGCTGCTCCTCCACATGGAGAGGAGCCAGATGAGGTGGTTCGGGCATCTGGTCAGGATGCCACCTGAACGCCTCCCTAGGGAGGTGTTTCGGGCACGTCCGATCGGTAGGAGGCCACGAGGAAGACCCAGGACACGTTGGGAAAACTATGTCTCCCGGCTGGCCTGAGAACGCCTCGGGATCCCCCAGGAAGAGCTGGACAGAATGGCTGGGGAGAGGGAAGTCTTGGCATCCCTGCTTAAGCTGCAGCCCCCGCGACCTGACCTCGGATAAGCGGAAGAAGATGGAAGGATGGATGGATTATGATTTGTACAATTTATCGTGCCGTGTTTTTGCCAGTCCGGCCGACTCTGGAGTAGATTTTTCTCCGTGTGGTCCCAGATCTAAAATGAGTTTGACACCCCTGCTCTATCTCCTTCTCCTCTTCCTCTACCACTTTCTCCTCCTAAATAAATAAAAGGTGCATTAACTAAAAGCTTTACTAAAAAGAGAAGTTTTTAAATGTTTTTTAAAAGTTTCAACACGGTCAAGATCACGGAGGGACTGGGGCAAATTCTTCCAGAGTCTAAAATTAAAGTACCAATGGTTGTCACACACACACACTAGGTGTGGAAACATTGTTCCTCTGCATTAGACCCGTCACCCTTGATCACCCCCTTGGGGGTGAGGGGAGCAGTGAGCAGCAGCGGTGCCTGCGCCTGGGAATCATTTTTGGTGATTCAACCCCCAAGTCCAACCCTTGATGCTGAGTGCCAAGCAAGGAGGTAATGGGTCCCATTTTTAGAGTCTTTGGTATGACTCGGTTTGCACTCACAACCTACCGATCTCAGGGCGGACATTCTAACCACTAGGCCACTGAATACGTCTGGGAGCAATAGCCTGGAATGCCAGGTCTTCACTGGTTATAAAACAAATTTTTGGGATCTTTAGAAGACCCTGGCCTGAAGACCGGAGGCTGCGCCCTGAAGACATTCCCTACAATGCACGGAATGTCAGGACTAACATCTTAAATTCAATGCGGAATTTAAGTGGAAGCCAATGAAGACTGGATAAAATGGGGGTGATATGAGCTGTTCTTGGTGCACCGGTCAAAGGTCTGGCAGCCGCATTTTGTACACTCTGAAGTTTCCTTAGTGTTGACATGTTGAAAAGGGTGAAAAGAGAAGTGCAATAGTCAACATGAGACGAAATAAACGCGTGAATGATCATTTCCAGATCCAATTTTTACAACACATTTCTCACTTTAGAAATATTTCAGAGATGATAAAAACAGTTTTTGGTCAGCTGACGACAGTGACCCTCCAAAGACGTGGACTGATCCAACTCAAGCCCAAGGATTCCGAGGCTACTTTTACAAGATGCACCCAGAGCACCAAGGCAGTTCTTGATCAGGGAGATCTTTTTATCAGAGTTGTTTGAATTTATCTGGGGGAAATTTGAGGACAGACAGTTTTTAAAACAGGATACGCACTCCAAGAGCTCAGGTAAAAAGTGAAACTCTGAATCATTGAAGGAGCCTAAAAAATACTGTAATAGCTCCGAACAGCTCAGCTTCGTCTAGCTTCGTCGGCTTGAACCGATGAGAGCAGCATACTACCAATGAGCTAAAACACAGGCAGGCTCCAGCTTTGCCAGCAACTTACTTACAATAGATTGGCTTCAGTTACACTCGCACTCGCCCGTTGCAAAGGAGATGGGTTCATGAACAAAATTATTTTTAAAATAGGTGATATTTTTGAATTGTTGCTCTTTTGTTACGTAAAATCTCATTTGTTTTTGTGCGGGGGAATTTGTTTTGGCTCTGCCTGTGTGATGTGTTTTTTTCTACCATTGTTGCAATAAAAACAAAATAAAGATACCAGCTTAACATTGGGCATGTGTTAAGAGTAACAAGATCAACTTTCAAGCCCAGACACTAAATATAAGCATCCCATCCATCCATCTTCTTCCACTTATCTGAGGTTGGGTCGCGGGGGCAGCAGCCTAAGCAGGAAAGCCCAGAATTCCCTCTCCCCAGCCACTTCGTCCAGCTCCTCCCGGGGGATCCTGAGACGTTCCCAGGCCAGCCGGGAGACATAGTCTTCCCAACGTGTCCTGGGTCTTCTCCGTGGCCTCCTACCGGTTGGACGTGCCCTAAACACCTCCCTAGGGAGGCGTTTGAGTGGCATCCTGGCCAGATGCCTGAACCACCTCATCATCTCGATGTGGAGGAGCAGCAGCTTTACTTTGAGCTCCTCTTTGATGACAGAGCTTCTCACCCTATCTCTAAGGGAGAGCCCTGCAACCCGGCGGAGGAAACTCATTTTGGCCGCTTGTACCCGTAATCTTGTCCTTTCGGTCATAACCCAAAGCTCATGACCATAGGTGAGGATGGGAACGTAGATCTACCGGTAAATTGAGAGCTTTGCCTTCTGGCTCAGCTCCTTCTTCACCACAATGGATCGGTACAGCGTCCGCATTACAGAAGGCGCCGCACTGATCCGCTTGTCGATCTCACGATCCACTCTTCCTTCACTCGTGAACAAGACTCCTAGGTACTTGAACTCCTCCACTTGGGAAAGGGTCTCCTCCCCAACCCGGAGATGGCACTCCACCCTTTTCCGGGCGAGAACCATGGACCCGGACTTGGAGGTGCTGATTCTCATCCCGGTCGCTTCACCGATCCAGTGAGAGTTGAAGATCCTGGCCAGCTGAAGCCATCAGGACCACATAATCTGCAAAAAGCAGAGACCTAATCCTGCGGTCACCAAACCGGATCCTCTCAACGCCTTGACTGCGCCTAGAAGATCTGTCAATAAAAGTTTTGAACAGAATCGGTGAAAAAGGGCAGCCTTGGCGGAGTCCAACCCCTCACAGAAAACGGGTCTGACTTACTGCCGGACCAAGCTCTGACACTGGTCATACAGGGAGCGAACCGCCACAATAAGACAGTCCGATACCCCATACTCTCTGAGCACTCCCCACAGGACTTCCCGAGGGACACGGTCCAATGCCTTCTCCAGGTCCACAAAGCACATGTAGACTGGTTGGGCAAACTCCCATGCACCCTCAAGGACCCTGCTGAGAGTATAGATCTGGTCCACAGTTCCAAGACCAGGACGAAAACCACACTGTTCCTTACATGTTGCGATTAATAATATTACATCTTTATTTGTCGTAATTCTGAATAATTTATGTGATAATGTTCATCAGTCAAATCATTGATGGTCCATAGTTCCACGACCAGGACTAAAACCACACTGTTCCTCCTGAATCCGAGGTTCGACTATCCGGCGTAGCCTCCTCTCCAGTACACCTGAATAAACCTTGCCGGGAAGGCTGAGGAGTGTGATCCCACGATAGTTGGAACACACCCTGTGGATCCCCTTCTTAAAGAGAGGAACCAGCACCCCGATATAAATATATATAAGCAAAATTATCAAATGTTGTTGTTGTTGTAGATTTTCTGTGCATCGGGCAGAGTGATGGGTAACCCACCCCAAGCCCCCCCCCGGGGTCCCGACTCTGGACAGCCAGTACTTCATCCATGGCCACCGGATCTGTGTGCCCCCCCCCCCCCCCCCCTCCATAAAGGAGAGGGGGGCAGGGGAGAAAAGAAAAGAAACGGCAGATCAACTGGTCTAAAAAGGAGGTCTATTTAAAGGCTAGAGTTTACAAATTAGTTTTAAGATGGGACTTAAATGCTTCTACTGAGGTAGCATCTCTAACTGTTACCGGGAGGGCATTCCAGAGTACTGGAGCCCGAAAAGAAAACGCTCTACAGCCCGCAGACTTTTTTTGGGCTCTGGGAATCACATTCCATTGCACATTCCATCTCAACTCATTTTATTCATCTACTTTGATAATAAGGTGATTAAGATGAATTTTTAAATGTACTGTTTGTCAAAGAATCCCCTTTGTCATTGATAAATTATATTGAATGTATTTATTTACCATGATTGTTATTTACATTCTCACTTTTTTTTCTGCATCTTCTAGGCAACGTCTTCAACAATTGGGCTTAATGGAGAAAACTAAAGAAGTCCCTTTAAGATGACACTTACAGGACCACCTGATTTACTGGTATCGAGTGTGCATCGAGACATAAAAGTTAGCCCCCTTTCTCCACTCTCCAAATCCTTGCAAGAAGAATGTAATTCTTTTGATTTCAGCACACTGGAAGACACCAACAGCAAGGCCAGTAAGCGGCATTGCCGTACCTTTGAATATAAATCATTGCCAAAACAGAAGAACTACTCGATGCATTCCCCAAAGAAGAGAACCGATAGGCATGGCACTAAACCAGATATTGTTTGGAATGCCCAGGGCCACCAACAGAGGTACCGCTTTTCTGCTCCGGACATTTTCAGCCATAGGGTACCATCTCAACCAATGGATGAAGATCATCAGCCTGCTGTCCATATCCAAAAACGAAAGAACAGGTCAAAAAGTGCCCCTTGGGTGGAAACCAGTCTGACTCCTGCATCATTTCAGTCCCCATCCTCAGCGAGAAAGGGCAGGGAGTCTCGGTGGACTGCTCACTGGAGACCTGAAATATCACTGAGTAAGGAGTCCCGCTATGCACCAAATAGAAAACATTTACATGACGTGTATCCTGTTCGACTTCCTCCTCAAATGACTGATAACAGACACTCCCCTCATTATTCTGCTGATAATTATGCGGAGGCATTGCTGGATAAACCACCAACTAGTCATCATGTTCGGTGTCGGGTGGACATTAAACCAAATAATTCAGCATTGCATCATCATCCTAGACAGAAACAGCCAATTTCATCAATGGACATACCTTGGCAAAGGTACCACAATGAGGGGGGTCGGAGCCTGACCGTGCCCCGTCATTTCTCCTACTCTAGAACCCCAACTCCCACCGACTCATTGGGTCGAGAGAGTCGGCAAACTACTCAATATTCCTGTAGTCTGCCAAATAAATACAACCATATAGTGGAAGGTCCTTTCGAAATGATGCTTCCATCGAGTTATCAAAGAGAAAACAGAGCTCATTCCAGTCCAAACATGCCAACTCAATTCTTTTATGAAGATGATCCTGGTAGATATGTTACCACTGTTCCCCCTCAGCCAAGTTCTTATTTGTATGATCCTTACACACCAGGACAAACCTCCAAAGTGCAATCTGTCCATGACAAAAGAGGTCAAACAGCTCATTCTATGGGGACAAGACCGAGTTATCCTGAAATGGAGCACTATCCATACACCGTACAGTTAACTTATCCAAAATCCTATTCGACAAATGATCCAGGGCCATATATCATACAACCACTACCAGCAAAAACATTTTATGGGGATGATCCAAGGTCCTATCAAGTTCAGACCGGCCCGCCACGGTTTTATTATCCAAGTGACTTACATGCCATGCCGCCCCAGCACCATGTCCCAGCACGGGCATATTACACAGAAAGCCAAAAAAGTGCCCGAGTCATTCCGCCACAAACAGACGATGGTTATGTTTCATATGCTCCCGGATATTCATCTAATCCTGTGTCTTATGTGACCCATGTCACTCCAACCAGAGTCAAACAAGAATCCCTATTAATGCCGTGGTATTCTAATATTTCCGCAGAGCCTCAAAGAATTGACACCGATTCGAAATCCTACTCGAGGTCGTTAGATGATATTCTCAATTCCCGTACGGAGAGGGAACAACCTCCTTCTGTACAACGGCGTCAGAGCTATGACGATCTGGCGCCAAGAAAACCTGCACGCACCTCAGATGATAAACCGCAGCCAGTCGTCGTCAATCTCTCTACTTCACCAAGACGTTATGCGGCCTTATCGATGTCTGACAACTCTTTAATTGACCAAAGCCCCCCGCAGACATCAAAGAACTACACGAGCAAACAGTGGGTAGTCACACCTGAGATTACAATCACTGATAATGACTTTCGAACAGGTAATCTTCAGAATACTGAAGGACGGTCTGCCAGCTGGGACATTCTGGACTCTAGAGGCAGTGAAGGCCCAGAACTGGGTCAGCGTGACATGAAAGGCTCAACCAAAGACAAACCATATGACAGTGGCTCTCTTCAGCAAAGCCTTGAACAACTTGATGAGCTGCTGGCTGATCTTGTTACTGACTACAAACCACCCAGTCGAAGGGCAAGCGAGGACATATTAGATCAGCTGAAGAAGTTAATTGACGAGGAAGAGGCGGTGTCTTTGTCCAGAAAATGTTCAGTGGCTGTTACAGAAGGACCACCCCCCCTTGACAAGCAGCCAACATCCATCAGGGTAAATCCTGATTCTTTTCAAGATATGGATGGAGCAAGTGATGCGATGAAGAGTGCGGATGAGTGCTCCCCAGATCAGAGCCCAGATGAAGATGACACAATGATGTGTTCAAATAACAGATGCCGGAGAACTGAAACTCTGTTTAACGCTTGCCTTTACTTTAAATCCTGCCACAGCTGCTACACCTACTACTGTTCACGCAACTGCCGAAGAGAAGACTGGGACATTCATAAAGAAAGCTGTGTGTACGGTAGAATTGGCAGCTCATGTCGACATATCATCAAACATTGTCGTGAGACTATTGAAGTCCACAAAGCCTTCTCCCGACTTGCCAAAGTCGGTTACCTTTCCCGAGGTAGAGGAGTTCTCTTCCTTGGTTTCCCGAACACAATGTCTTCCAGTAACTTTTTGCAGTCCGGCCTGAATAGTCTGCCTATGTCGCCAACGTACCTGTCCCTCCGAGAGCTCGAGAGTTTTCAGGACAACCTTGGTGATTACTGCAAAGAGCTTCAAGAAGCTGGGAAAGAATATGACCCAAACGAATGTTTTATCTTGAATGTATCCATTGCTGTGGGTGAGCAGCTGCCTGATGGGCCTTCGCCGAGGAACCAGGCTCCAGCAGTCCGAAAATATGCAAAGGTTGCTCTGGCCTCTTTTAGCCCCGACAGAAAGGTCTACAAGAAAGAGGCTGAGATGGAAACCCTGATCTTAACACCTCCACCGGGAACCACGGATATTGACAAAGCTGGAGAAGAGGGCAGGAAAGCCAGAGAGATCTGTTTTATCAACATACAACGAGAACTACGCATTCGAGGAGTATTCTTACGCCATGAATACCCGAACGTGTATCAGCAGCTCTGTGAGTTTGTGGAAAATAACCTAAGGTTCACCCCCACTACTATTTATCCAATTGATAAGAGGACAGGTAAACAGTTTATGTGCATGATTATGGCTGCCTCTGAGCCAAGGACTTTGGACTGGGTTGGCACACCGCATCTCCTGGATGATATCATTTAGATTCATATTTACATAAAGTATACATACATACAGTACAGTAGATGTGTACGGAGCACGCAGACACACACGTCTGCTTGGTTATTTTGGCTCGTCAGTATATTTTTTATCCGAATTTTGTACAGTACTTTTTTTTTTTTTTTACATCGTACATCCTTTTTTAGACAAATATTGATAGTGATATATCTCTATATTGGCCGCTTACTGTTACAGCATATTTTCTTCATGAGGGATGACCTCATGTTTGGGGTTTAATGAAGAAAATGTGTATTTTTTTCCTTTTCGACGAGAGAAATACTATGCAAAGCAGCCGTAGGATTTATTGATCCCAATTGTGGTGCTTCATTATATTACTGTAGAACATAGAGTACTGTAAAATATTGTAATTGACACTAATTGAACCTTCCCGAAAACGTAAGTGTGGTGTCAGTCAGAAGCTTAAAATGCATACACATTTTCAATCAGCTGCCATCATAGTGCTAATATATTAGTACTGTCAACCAATTTTTTTTATAATTAGATTAATCGCACATTTGAATTTGGATTCATCATGATAATTCACCGGTTATTACTTACTCGTGTATTTTAAATGAATTAAGAAAGGGCCCGATTTATATATATATATATACACACATATATATATATATATATATACACACACATATATATATATACATATATGTATGTATGTATGTATATATTGTATATATATATGTGTATATCTATATATATCAGTGTATATATATGTGTATATATACCAATGTGTACATATATATATATACATATACATGCGTGTATATGTATATACATATGTATATATTTTATATATGTATGTGTATAAATATACATACATACATATGTGTATATATGTATATATATATACATGTTTATATATGTTTTATATATATGCCAATAGACATACATAAACATATACATATATGTATACACATACATTTATAATATGTATGCATATGTGTGTATATATATATGTATGTATAAACACAGGGTTTCCCCGACATGTAATTGATCGTGACACACCGCCACGGCAAATAAAAGCCGCCACACTTTTTTATGTGAAAACACATTTAATATATATATATATAAATATATGCATATATACACACGTATATGTATATATATACACATATGTATATATACATATATACGTATATATGCATATAGATTACATATATATGTATATATATATATATATATATATATATATATATATATATATATATATATATATATATATAGCTTATTTTTCATGCATTACTTACTAGTGATGTACCGAAAATTTGGCCACCGGAAAAAATGATATAGAGAAAATAAAGATATTATACAGAGCTGATAGAGTATATAGACGGAAAAAGAAAATAAAGATATTATATACAGCAGATAGAGTATATAGACAGAAAAAAAAACCCTTACAGCTGTTGGCTGAAAGACTTTGACTTTGAAACAGCACTGCCAAAACAGGATGTTGTGATGACATAAGTTAGACGCATGCGATTGTCTGGAGCAGAGGCGGCATGTCTGCGTTATGGACGTAATTTAAAATAGCCAAGATATACTGTACCCGCGGAGAGTGGTCTACAAAATGTGCAATTCATATCATACTATATTATACTATGTAGAAATATATCACAATGATGAACATATTGACGAAAATGGTTTAGTTTTGCCTGACTTAAGAAATACTGGACTGAAAGCTGCCTTTCTAATTAACATTGACATCTCCATTGGTCCACCTTGTTATGTATACACTATGAAAAATAAGCAGTATGAATACTACGGAACATGGAGATTCAATAATTGACATCAAACATTTTAGGTCAGTGTTTTTTGGGGGGCGTTGACAGTTTGATTTATATGTCTTTTTGATTTCACACGACGGTGACTCCTTTGTTGCATGAGTTCATGACTGAATGGAGGTATTGTAGCAATGTAGCCACCAGAGGCGTCACTAGGTTTTAAAGACAGGGGAGGCTCCGAGTATCCAGTAGATGCGTATGAACGTACATTTAAGACAGGGGTGTCCAAACTTTTTCCACTTTTTCCACACGTAAAAATTAAAGCACGGGGGTCCCATTTTGATATTTTTCATTTTCAAACCGTAACAAAATATATGTATTTTTAAAATGTATTTTACCTTTAGGGGTCCCGGGGACCATAAAGGGTCTCAGTTAATAAAATGTTAAAAATAAGTCAAATTTGTATTATTATTTTTTATTTAACACTTACAGTAAATCTCTCTATCAACTTAAAAAATAAAAAAAAAGGTTTTATGGCATTTCTGTCAAAAACAACTTTGTTTTTCATAGTAAAACTGAAATATGCAGTATTTAGTAATTAGAGCCCTAAAAAATCAATAATGAAGGACACCATTGATTTTTATTATTTTATATTTTTGAGTAATCACAGTGAAAAGATAAATAAAATACCACTAAGTATATTTGGAATCTAAAAGGTGCCCCACTCAGAAAATGATACATTTTTATTAGTTTTTTTGTTTTTTTTAACTTTCAACACTTAAGTTGCGAGATCAACTTCAGATATATATGTCGATTTGACGTTTAAACTGTTATTTTGTTTGTTTTATGCTCTTTTGTCAAAGAAAACTTAGATTTTATATGGCAACTGCACAATATATGCAATATTTACCACATAAAACATTTTAAAATGAAATATTTGAACTAATTGGAGCTTTGAAAATAATTCATTATAACGTGGATTTTTTTGTCATTATTTTTTTTTGGAGCAATGGCAAAAAAATTTAAAATAAATAATTGATTGATTGAAACTTGTAATTAGTAGATTGCACAGTACAGTGCATATTCCGTACAATTGACCACTAAATAGTAACACCCGAATAAGTTTTTCAACTTGTTTAAGATGGGGTCCACGTTAATCAATTCATGGTAAAGATGGTTTTTACATGGTAAAATAAAGACAAAAGAAAGAAAAAAACAGCCTGCATGGCAACTTTGTGTCAACATTGCAACTTTTTCTCGTTAGATTTCACCTCATTCCAATATTTTTAATGTCCTTTTTGATTTTTGCAATAGCATTTCCAGAATGTGTAGCGGGCCGGTAAACAATTAGCTGCGGGCTGCAAATGGCCCCGGGGCCGCATTTTGGACATCCCTGATTTAAGAGAACACATTTTCACCAACAGCTGACAATGGCTTATAAATAAATATGATTTCATATATATATATATATATATATATATTTTTTTTTTTTTTTTTTTTTTTTTTTTTAAGTATACCTTTAGTACAATAACAAACACAGATGTTTGCAGTATGTTTAAAGCATTACTGCTACAAATAGAAAAATACATCTACATATTGTTTCTGTGCCATACTTTACAAATACTGGTTTTCCATTAACAGAATAAATATACAGCATATATATTATATTTTGGGAACATTTTGAGGTAGCTTAAGCCCAATTTAAATAGGCCTAATGACGCCACTGGTATCTTATTTCTAGTTGTCTTACTAATAAGGCTATTTTGTCAACTCAATATTAACTATGCTAATATACTGTACTATTGAAAAAAAGGACCTTTAAATGAAAAACAATTACTGTGAAACATATACCTTTGTACATAGTAGTTTATAATAAAATGATTCCTGATATTGTTGTTCTGGATTTCTTTGACTGATTCATTTCCGTGTAGTCAGAAGAACAAAGGGTGGAGAACAGAAGTGGGCAAATATTTTAACTCAGGGGCCATACTGGTCGGCAAAATTGAGAGGGCCTGTGACGTTCACATGTTGTCAATAGTCAGTGTTTTATTGTTCATAGGTAATAATGTAAATCCCACATTCTTTATTTTAATGTACATTCTGGGTGTCTTATTCATTTAAAAAATTACAATTCCATTCAATTTTTTAAGGTGGTCTGTCACAACGTTTTTAGCATTCAATCAGACATTTTTGTGAGGTTTTGGATTAGTGTTTCTAAAAAAATAGATACACCGGCCCCCAGACACATTTTTTTTTCTCGAAATGTGTAAATGAGCAAACCTGGGCAAATATTTTAACTCGGGGGGCCATATTGGTCGATAAAAATGCGCCTGGGGCCGGTATGCATGTCTTAAAAAAAACAAAACTATATATATATATATATATATATATATATATATATATATATATATATATATATGTGTCTTAATTGGATTATCCAGAGAATAGTGCTCGATACATGTATGTGTGGGAAAAATTACAAGACTACTTCATCTCTACAGAACTGTTTCATGAGGGGTTCCCTCAATCGTCAGGAGATTGAAAAAATAAAATAAAATAAAAATAAAAATCTCCTGACGATTGAAACAGTTCTGTAGAGATGAAGTAGTCTTTTGATTTTCCCCACACATATATACATATATATATATATATATATAATTATATGTATCTATATATATATATGTGTGTCTTAATTGGATTATCCAGAGAATAGTGCTCGATACATGTATGTGTGGGAAAAATCACAAGACTACTTCATCTCTACAGAACTGTTTCATGAGGGGTTCCCTCAATCGTCAGGAGATTGAAAAAATAAAAAATAAAATAAAAATAAAAATCTCCTGATGATTGAGGGAACCCCTCATGAAACAGTTCTGTAGAGATGAAGTAGTCTTGTGATTTTCCCTACACATACATACATATATATATACATATATATATATATATATATATATATATATATATATATATATATAATTATATGTATGTATCTATATATATATATATATATGTGTGTGTATTTATATAATCATATATATGTGTATGTATATATTTATATCTATATGTGAATATATATATATATATATATATATATATATATATATATATATATATATATATATATATATATCCATCCATTTACTGCCACTTATTCCCTTTTGGGGTCGCTGGTGCCTATCTCAGCTTCAATCGGGCGGAATGCAGGGTACACCCTGAACAAGTTGCTACCTCATGGCAGGGCCTATATATATATATATATATATATATATATATATATATATATACACATATATATACTACTAAAATATTTTTGATAGATTTTGGAGCGCCGTGTGTAATGTTGTATATTTTCAATGGAACATTTAAAATGTTGGTG
Source organism: Nerophis ophidion (assembly GCF_033978795.1). Taxonomy (NCBI): domain Eukaryota; kingdom Metazoa; phylum Chordata; class Actinopteri; order Syngnathiformes; family Syngnathidae; genus Nerophis; species Nerophis ophidion. The sequence goes on from NC_084627.1 coordinate 36,508,253, forward strand.
TTGTTAACTTAAGTCATATTGCCATCATAGTGCAGTCTACATGTATCTCTTAGGTTTGACTGGCATGTACTGGTTCCACTTTACATTACACCATGTACCCCATAAAACTGCTATGAATTTGCTAAAAAAATATTCATTGTTCTTGTTAAATAAAACCTCTTTCTTGTTTTTAATTCATATTTAGTTCTACTAGGCTACTGTATTTTCATGTGGGTCATTATGGTGGTGTTTGGAGAGCCAAGTGTTTTGTAAGTCGGTGCCTGGTGAAAAAAGTGTGAGAAATACGTACAACGAGCCAAGTTACCAAAGAGGGGACTGCTGGTCAACAATGCTGAGATAGCAGCGAGCAATGGTGTTGAAAAGCGGATATTCCGAGTTATGCTATCACCTTTAACCGGTAGAATAGAGGATGTTTTTTTTTGGTACTATCACACGAGACTGGGCGAAAGCAAGACTGGAGAGTACACCACCGGTTCGGACCGCCTGGACAATGAATCCCGAGGCAACTTCAGGCGTGTGCAGGAAGCCGAGCCGAGCATGGAAGAGCAGGCCTCGACAACACCGATGGAGGACGTCAGCAACTTTAGCAGGAAGGCTGTGGAATCTGGACCGCAACTAAAGGTTTCCAATAGTAGGAAAACACTTATTTCAACCTCTAGCTCAGGGGTGTCAAACTGGTTTTCATTGAGGGCCACATCACAGGGCCGCTTGTAACAGTAAAAAATGTATGAATTTGTCTCTGGATTTCATTATTAAACATACATTGTTTTATGTAGACTGTCGATTTTACAGTAAAAACTTTACATTAAGAACATTTTACTATAAAATGTTTTTTTTTTTTTAACATTTTACAGTAAATTGAAGAACAGAACCAGTTTTTTTTTTGTTTTTTTTTAGGGGGGGTTTACTGAAAAATCTGGCAGCTTAGTTGCCAGATTTTTCCTATTACATTTACATTGTTTTTTACAACATTATATTTTTAATAATAAAACAGTACAAATTCTTTTTTCATTCTGGCAACTTAACTACCAGTTTTTCGACCGTAAAAAAAAAAAAAAAAGTAGCATTTTTCCATTTACAGTAATTGACCTTTAAAAACAACAACCGTAGATTTTACAGTCAAAATATGGCAGCTCAGTCAACAGAATTTTGACGCAATTTACAGTTATATGCTTACATTAAGATGTCTTGTATAGTACACGCAAAATCCATTACTTTGTAATTGCACAAGCAGTCTCAGTAAATCGCACGCTATTTTATGGATTGCACAAAAATTCGTAATCGAAACTTTAACGGTTTCGAAGTTTTTTTTTCTAGTACAAACCTTTTAGCTGTAATTTCAGAGGTGATGTGGATCACTGTCTGTATTTTTGATAGGATTCTTTACTCTTGAGAGATAGAGCTTGGCAGAGGTCTGTGCCTTCTGAATGCTTTTCTAGTTGATGTTGTTATAAGGCCGCCATTGTGACCCTGCAACACATTCATCTAGTGCAGGGGTCACCAACCTTTTTGAAACCAAGAGCTACTTCTTGGGTACTGATTAATGCAAAGGGCTACCAGTTTGATACACACTTAAATAAACTGCCAGAAATAGCCAATTTGCTAAATTCACCTTTAATAAATAAATCTATTTATATAAAAAAATGGGTATTTTTCTGTCATTCCGTCGTACATTTTTTTTCCTTTTACGGAAGGTTTTTTGTAGAGAATAAATGATGAAAAAAACACTTAATTGAACGGTTTAAAAGAGGAGAAAATAAGAAAAAGAATGAAAATTTAATTTTGAAACATAGTTTACCTTCAATTTCGACTCTTTAAAATTCAACCGAAAAAAAAAAAAAAAGAAAAACTAGCTAATTCGAATCTTTTTGAAAATATTAAAAAAATAATTCATGGAACATCATTAGTAATTTTTCCTGATTAAGATTAATTTTAGAATTTTGATGACATGTTTTAAATAGGTTAAAATCCAATCTGCACTTTGTAAGAATATATAAGAAATTGGACCAGGCTATATTTCTAACAAAGACAAATCATTATTTCTTCTGGATTTTCCAGAACAAATTTTTTTAAAGAAATTCAAAAGACTTTGAAATAAGATTTAAATTTGATTCTACAGATTTTTTAGATTTGCCAGAATAATGTTTTTGAATTTTATTCATAACAAGTTTGAAGAAATATTTCACAAATATTCTTCGTCGAAAAAACAGAACCTAAAATGAAGAATTAAATTAAAATGTATTTATTATTCTTTACAATTAAAAAAAAAATACTTGAAAATAGATTTAAATTGTCAGGAAAGAAGAGGAAGGAATTTAAAAGGTAAAAGGTATATGTGTTTAAAAATCCTAAAATCATTTTTAAGGTTGTATTTTTCCTCTAAAATTGTCTTTCTGAAAGTTATAAGAAGCAAAGTAAAAAAATAAATGAATTTATTTAAACAAGTGAAGACCAAGTCTTTAAAATATTTTCTTGGATTTTTCAAATTCTATTTGAGTTTTGTCTCTCTTAGAATTAAAAATGTCGAGCAGAGCGAGACCAGCTTGCTAGTAAATAAATACAATTTAAAAAATACAGGCAGCTCACTGGTAAGTGCTGCTATTTGAGCTATTTTTAGAACAGGCCAGCGGGCTACTCATCTGGTCCTTATGGGCGACATGGTGCCCGCAGGCACCGCGTTGGTGACCCCTGATCTAGTGGGTACACCTTTGCATCTTTTCTTGGATTCAACTGTTTTTCCCCCGGTTTCTCATGAAAAGCAGTGGTTGTTACAGTAACCACACCCCGTGCACAGTCTGCTGCCACCTGCAGTACAAATTCATTTCAAACACAATTGTCGTTTTAATGACGTAAAATCTGAAAGAAAGGACATACGGTGTATTCAGATCTTGTATTCCAAACACACACATTTAAATGGCATCTAAACAAAATTGTGTGTTTTGTCCATTAAAAATCTCTATAATGTTTGCAGTCGTCTCCCCCCAGGTTTGTCAAAGGTGTAAGTTACTTTCAAGTCTTTAACATTTGCAAGGCTTCTTTGTGTGTTTATATGTAGTTTGTACATCAAGAAAAAGCATAGATCCAGCCTGTCTACTGGCCACTCTTCTTGTCCTTCTGGAAACTGAAACTTGTTCGACGGCTGAGTTTCCTCTGCTTTTGGGTAAAATAGTCAGCTCGTGTGGTGCTGGCTCGTGACTCAAGGATGTAGTTCACCTGGAGATAAACCATATGTAGTTGATTATTTAAACCAGTGGTTCTCAACCTTTTTTCAGTGATGTACCCCCTGTGAACATTTTTTTAATTCAACTACCCCCTAATCAGAGCAATGCATTTTTGGTTGAAAAAAAGAGATAAAGAAGTAAAATACAGCACTATGTCATCAGTTTCTGATTTATTAAATTGTATAACAGTGCAAAATATTGCTCATTTGTTGTGGTCTTTCTTAAACTATTTGGAAAAAATATATAAAAATAACTAAAAACTTGTTGAAAAATAAGCAGGTGATTCAATTATAAATAAAGATTTCTACACTTAGAAGTAATCATCAACTTAAAGTGCCCTCTTTGGGGATTGTAATAGAGATCCATCTGGATTCATGAACTTAATTCTAAACATTTCTTCGCAAAAAAAAGAAATCCTTATCATCAATATTTATGGAACATGTCCACAAAAATGCTAGCTGTCAACACAGGATATTGCATTGTTGCATTTCTTTTCACAGTTTATTAACTTACATTCATATTTTGTTGAAGTATTATTCAATAAATATATTTATAAAGGATTTTTGAAATGTTGCTATTTTTTGAATATCTTAAAAAAATCTCACGTACCCCTTGGCTTACCTTCAAGTGCCCCCATTTGAGAACCACTGCTTTAAACTATACATACATTTAATTACAAATAATTCATTTGAATACAACACAAAACATATAACGGAATAATGTGGGAACTTGCTAGCAGATTTCCTATACTATACACATTGGGGATGTAACAAATAAAAAAGTCTCTGTAAAGCTCCCGGCGGATTGTACTACCAATTCTAATTAAAACTATTGTAAAAATGTGATTGGTAACCATACTTTGAAGCAAGTTAGCATGCTAGTGGATAAGGATCTAAAATGCAAACATGAATACAAGAGAAATGTATTTCCTCATAAAGAAAAAACATTACCCATTTTGAACCTGTATACATACATACGTACGTACGTACGTACATACATACATACGTACGTACGTACGTACATACATACATACATACATACATACATACATACATATAGTACTGACCAAAAGTTTGGACACTCATTCAATGCGTTTTCTTTATTTTCATGACTATTTACATTGCAAATTGTCACTGAAGGCATCAAAACTATGAATGAACACATGTGGAGTTATGTACTAAACAAAAAAAGATGAAATAACTGAAAACATGTTTTATATTTTAGTTTCTTCAAAATAGCCATCCTTCACTTCTTAATAACCTTATTACTTTTTTGCACACTCTTGGCATTCTCTAAACGAGCTTCAAGAAGAAGTCGCGTGAAATGATTTTCACTTCACAGGTGTGGTTTGAAGCTCATCGAGAGAATGCCAAGAGTGTGCAGAGCAGTAATCAGAGCAAAGGGTGGCTATTTTGAAGAAACTAGAATATAAAAAATATTTTCAGGTATTTCACCCTTTTTATTGTTAAGTACATAACTCCACATGTGTTCATTCATAGTTTTGATGCCCTCAGTGACAATCAACAATGTAAATAGTCATGAAAATAAAGAAAACACATTGAATGAGTAGAAGATGTGTCCAAACTTTTGGCTTGCACTAAATGTCAGCGCAACTAAGGCCATGTCGACACGAACACGGATGCTAAATAAACGCATACTTATCTCTGCGTTCAGGCCTCCTGTCCACACGCAAACGCATACTTTGGTCCCGAGAAACGCACACTTTTGCAAACGCTGGCCAATGTGAAGAGTTCTAATTCTCTCTGTTCAGCATATATATTATTAAATATATATTTTTTTATATAGCGCTTTTCTCAAGTGACTCAAAGCGCTTTACATTGTGAACCCAATATCTAAGTAACATTTAAAACCAGTGTGGGTGGCACTGGGAGCAGGTGGGTAATTGTGTCTTGCCCAAGGACACAACGGCAGTGACTAGGATGGTGCAAGCGGGGATCGAACCTGCAACCCTCAAGTTGCTGGCACGGCCGCTCTACCAACCGAGCTATACCGCATATGCTTATACACAGTGTATTTTTTTAGTGTGGCAACATTGGTGTTTTTATTATATTTGAGTATTTAATAAAAGTACTGGTTCTAATTCGGAGCTCCTGTTAAACTATTGCCTTTTAACTACTAAGTGCCTTGCGTTTCTATGTGAAATAAATGTACCAAATTTAAGTTCAGCCTCCCCCACTTTATTCTGGCAATCTGTTTTAGCTGTATTATATAGTTGTAGCTGCTTTTAGTACCCACACCCACTTAGAACTACTACACAAGCCAGACTTTTTGCTTTGCGTCACAAGAAAGGTCCAACATTATTTCATGATTTTAATTCTTATTTAACGATAGATAATGCAGTTAACTTATGTCTATTGGTTCCTTTTGCGCAGATGGGGAAGGCGCAGGGGTGCATATACACGCTGAGCAATTAGAAATAAACATAATGTAACCTTATTCCTTGTTAGTGTGTACTAATGTTAAAGATAATGTACACTTCATTGCACGCGTATCACTATATTAATGATTAGATGGGTTATAATTTCAGAGGGCACACACACATCCATGCACTTAAACATTCAAGAGGTTTCCCTGGCTCATTGTTAGTGTGCACTGATATTCACTTCACTGATTATGTAAATGCACTACATACATATTACAATGTTGCTGATTAAACATGCAGCAAGTGTCAGCAGCACACGCGTGTATGCGCGCTTTTAGACTCTTTCCCCAAGCTCTGTGTAGCAGGCTGGTTTGAAAGATAATGTACATGTCATTGTACATCTAGTATATCAAAAGAAACATTATAATAACAGGTGTAATGCCACCAAGTCTGCTTTTGCTGCTTGTCCAGGCTTCTGATTGGACAAAATGCGCATGACAACTAGTGTATGCGTTTGTGTGTAGACAGAAACAGTTTTGAAACTTCACTCGCAAGGATGGAGATTATACATGAATGCCGATAAATGCTTTAAAATGTAATATCGGAAATTATCGGTTTCAAAAAGTAAAATTTATGACTTTTTAAAACGCCGCTGTACAGAATGGTACACGGACGTAGGAAGAAGTACAGAGCGCCAATAAACTTGCACGATCACATAACATCTACGGCTTTTCACACACACAAGGCATACATAGTCAACAGCCATACAGGTCATACTGAGGGTGGCCGTATAAACTACTTTAACACTGTTACAAATATGCGCCATACTGATAACCCACACTAAACAAGAATGACAAACACATTTCGGGAGAACATCCACACCGTAACACAACATAAACACAACAGAAGAAATACCCAGAACCGCTTGCAGCACTCACTCTTCCGGAACGCTACAATAACACCCCCCGACTCCGCCCACCTCAACTTTCTCATGCTCTCTTAGGGAGAGCATGCCCCAAATTCCAAGCTGCTGTTTTGAAACATGTTCAAAAAATAATGCACTTTGTGACTTCAATAATAAATATGGCTGTGGCATGTTGGCATTTTTTCCATAACTTGAGTTGATTTATTTTGGAAATAAGGCATAATAATGTCTAATTCCACGACTGTATGTATCAGTGTCGGTTGTTATCGGAATCGGTAATTAAGAGTTGGAATGTATCTGAATATCAGATATCGGCAAAACAGCCATTATCGGACATCTCTAATGGATATCGTTTTAACCATGGATATGCTTTTTTAAAAATATCCATGTTTGTGTGGACATGGCCCAACATACTGTATTCAGTTGTGTGATAAAAATGAAGATATCTATGACACAGAGGGGTGCTTTTATTATAATAAAAAAACATTCACAAGTTAAAACTTTTAACACTTGAATAAATATAACACAGCTCTCAAGTCAGAAAAACATTTAATATTTAGTTCTAATTCTTCTTCTTTTTTTGTTTAATAAACTTGGTTTTCAAGCAAGTTGATGCAATCTCTGATCAGACACATCCAGTCACACTCACCTTTAGAACTATTTCATTGACTGTTGAAGAATCGGATTCAAAGTAGAGAGGTTTGTAATCGTGGTTGCTCAGATAAGTGATCTTAAATATGGCATGATCTGTAAAACACATACATATGGCATTAGCCCAAAGACTACACTGATATACAGTATATACATATACATACATACATGTATACATATATATATACATGTATATATATAAAGATATATATATATACATACATACATACACATATATACATATATATATATACACATATATACACGTATATATATATATATATATATATATATACATACATACATACATACACATATATACATATATATATACACATATATACATGTATATATATATATATATACACATATATATATACACACATATATATATACACATACATACATATCCACATACATATCCACATACATATATATATATATACATACATATATATATGTATATATATACACACATATATATATATATATATATATATATATATATATATATACATACATACATATATACACACACACACGCACATAATAAAGTCACTAGAACATTTCACTTACTCGGGCTTCTTTCCTCAACAAGGTCACAAGCACACAGGTGGTCGGAATCGATTGAAATGGGTTTCTGACGAATCCAGAACTTAGTGCTGGCCTTCTGATTGGTCACAGGATCAATCTCCACTTTTTCTCCGGAAATTCCTAAAAAGAAAGATGGGCATACAGTACATGAATGTATATTTCAACTGTAAAATAAATGCATTACTTTTAAAGTCAGTTTTTTATTTTAAAATAATCGCCATTTCTGCTGTGCGTCACACCGTTGCACTTGATTGAGCCTCCGCCATCAGTGTGCACGGTTACGGTAAGCTAGCAAAATAGGTTGCAGAGAAACAAGGACAAGGGTCCCACTGATTCCGCATTAAAGAACCGTATTTTTCTGACTATAAGTCGCAGTTTTTTTCATAGTTTGGCCAGGGGTGCAACTTATACTCAGGAGCGACTTATGTGTGAAATTATTAACACAGTACCGTAAAATATCAAATAATATTATTTTGCTCATTCACGTAAGAGACTAGACGTATAAGATTTCATGGGATTTAGCGATTAGGAGTGACAGATTGTTTGGTAAACATATAGCATGTTCTATATGTTAGTTATTTGAATGACTCTTACCATAATATGTTACGTTAACATACCAGGCACCTTCTCAGTTGGTTATTTATGCCTCATAAAACGTACACCTATTCAGCTTGTTGTTCACTATTCTTTATTTATTTTAAATTGCCTTTCAAATGCCTATTCTTGGTGTTGGGTTTTATCAAATAAATTTCCCCCAAAAATGCGACTTATACTCCAGTGCAACTTATATATGTTTTTTCCCTTCCTTATTATGCATTTCCAGCAGGTGCGACTTATACTCCGAAAAATGCGGTATATTGAACAAAGTAATAATATGAACAAATATGAACAAAGTCGTTGAAAGCTTCAATAGGTACTTTGTGAACATTGGACCAAATCTAGAGGAAAAGATTCCAGATCCCAAGTCAGTTGAGGACTTGAATGACAATATAGAAATCCCAACTCATTGTCCCTTGAAGGTGTGACAAAAGACGAAATAGTATTGTGAAAAAAGTAAATCCAAGACCTCAACTGATTGTAATAGAATTGATATGGAAATGATAAAACATTTTTATTGAAGAGATTTCAGAACCTTTAACATAAATCAGCAACCTATCATTTCAAAATGATAAAAGTTGTACCAATTTATAAGACTGAAGACAAACACCAGTTCACAAACTACAGGCCTGTTTCTCTACTTCCACAATGTTCTAAAATGATTGAAAAACCGTTTAATAACAGATAAGACAAATTCATTATTAAAATTGAAACACTCACAGACAACGAATACGGGTATAGAGCCAATATTTCAACATCAATGACAGTAAAAAACAGGCAGTAAATATGGATTTAATAAAAGCATTTTACACAATCAATCGTAATACCTTAATAAACAATTTAGAACAGTATGGCATCAGAGGGGTTGGTCTTGAACTGGGGAAGAAGTTACTCAACCAACATGAAGCAAAACGTGAAGATAGGAGAACAAACGGCTACAGAGCTGAAAATATCTTGTGGCGTACTCTAAGGATCAATACTGGGACCAAAATTGTTCTATCTTTATATAAATGACATTTGTAAAGTTACAAACTTAAAGTCAAGATTATTTGCAGACGATAGGGCTACGTTTTGTTCAGGAGAGACCACACAGATGTTAATAGAAATAATAAAAGAAGAAATTAGCAAATTAGAGATGGCTGAGGGGTAAGTGCATCTGCCACACAATACGAAGGTCTCAAGTAGTCCTGGGACTACTTAGGACTACTAAGCAGTCCTAAGTAGGATCTTTCTGGGGATCTTTCTGTGTGGAGTTGGCATGTTCTTCACGTGACTGCATGTGTTCCCCTTGTCCAGGGTGTACACCGCCTTCCGGCCGATTGCAGCTGAGATGGGCTGCAGCTACCCCCCGCGACCCCAAAATGGGACAAGCGGTAGAAAAATGGATGGGTGGGTGGAGATGATTTGACAAAAACAGACTAACTGAATCTCAGCAAAATGCAAATATTCAGTAACAGTAGAACAGAAAGTCAAACACAAATACAAATAGAGTAGACATTGAAAAGGTGCTAAAAACCACATTTTTGGGTATAATAATAAATGATAAAATGAACTGGAAACCTCATGTAAAAAATAAACATAAAGTAGCAAGAAACACGTCAATAATGAATAAAGCAAAATATGAGATGGCGACTTGTCCAAGGTATACCCCACCTTCCGTCCGAATGCAGCTGAGATAGGCTCCAGCACCCCTGCGACCCCGAACGGGACAAGCGGTAGAAAATGGATGGATGGATGTTTTGGACCAAAAATCACTACATATTCTCTACTGCTCGCTAGTGTTACCATATTTCAGTTATTGTGCAGAAATATGGGGAAATAACTACAAATGTAAGCTTCATTCACTTACGTTGTTACAAAAAAATATCAATTAGAATAACACAAAGTTGCATATGGAGAACATAAAAACCCTTTATTTATTGTTGTGTCTGTCCTACTCTGTTCAGCAGTCCTTGAACGCACCATTAAAACACCTTGTCTCTTTTCCTCTGATGAAAAATCATCATAATTCCGTGCTCAGACAGCACAGCTTCTAGGTTCAATGTGCACAACTGAACAGCTTAGTTGCTCAGACACCCATCCATCCATTTCCTACCACTCATTCCCTTTGGGGCCGCTGTTGCCTATCTCAGCTACAATCGGGCGGAAGGCAGGGTACACCCTGGACAAGTCGCCACCTCACCGCAGGGCCAACACTGATAGATAACAATCACACACTAGGGCCAATTTAGTGTTGCCAATCAACCTATCCCCAGGTGCATGTCTTTGGAGGTGGGAGGAAGCCGGAGTACCCAGAGGGAACCCACGCAGTCACGGGGAGGACACGCAAACTCCACACAAAAAGATCCCGAGCCCGGGATTGAACCCAGGACTACTCAGGACCTTCATATTGTGAGGCAGACGCACTAAACCCTCTTCCACTGTGCTGCCCGTTGCTAAGACAGTAATGTGTTAATAGAAGTTTAGATTGGGGTATGTTATTTTCATGTTAGCATTTAAGCTAGGGAGCTGCTAAATTCGCCTTGACCCGTGATTTTATAAAACTACAGTTATCATTTTTTAGATCAGTTAGATTTACAAGGGTAATGGTGATTATAACGATCAGGAGTGTTGTCGCGGACATCATTATTAACGTTTATCGTTATGTTTATCATATCGTATGATTCCTGAGCGGGGCCACCGCTGCTGCTCACTGCTCCCCTCACCTCCCAGGGGGTGGAACAAGGGGATGGGTCAAAGGCAGAGTAATTTCACCACACTTAGTGTGTGTGTGACTAAAAGTGGTACTTAAACTTTTTAACTAAATCCCTACAATATAGTCTTGTTTCCCAGTGAAAAATCCAAACACATTGTCTTAGTAGTTGTAGTTCTGATTGGATCCCTGTCGTGATTTACCCCCGCCCTTCTCCTGCGGGCTACTGTAATTAAATAGATTCATAACTTGTCCCACCCCCCTAAAAATGAAATTAAATATGATTGGATTTCGTCTCGTCTTTATTTATCGTTTAAATCGTTAATTAATTTTGTCATTGTTTTTCGTCAACGTGAATTTATTCTGACTCCGTATCGTCCTGTTTTAATCAAATAGGTCGTTGACGATAACAAAGACGAACATTTTTAGTTACAGTTGTGATCAAAAATATTCAACCCCCACACAATTTTGGTGTTTTAGCAAGTTGGACATTTATTCCGTATTTTGTTTATAGTCATATCAAAAAAAGATGTGTCAAATAGACAAATGCAACTTAAATTGTAACACTGTATTTTACAAAATACCAAAAAAGGACATGTTTCTTAATATCTCATTGACAAAATGATTAAACGCCCTAGTTACATGCATCTTTAGTACTTAGTAGAACACCCTTTGGCAGTAATTAGATCCTTCAAACGTGATACATAACCGGACACAAGCTTCTTGCAACGATCTACAGGTATTTTAGCTCATTCCTCTTGGGCAAAGGCCTCCAGTTCATTCATATTCTTGGGCTAGCGTGCTGCAACTGCCTTCTTCAAGTCCCACCACAGGTTTTCTATAGGATTTAGGTCTGGCGACTGTGAAGGCCACTCCAGAGTCTTCCAGCCCTTCTTCTGCAACCACTCTGATGTTGATTTGGAGGTATGCTTGGGATTGTTGTCCTGTTGGAAGGTCCAACGTCTCCCAGGCCTCAGCTTAGTCACTGACTTCATGACATTTGCAGCTAATATATCCTGGTAGGAAATAGAATTCATAATGAAACAGCCTCAGAGCATGCTTAACAGTAGGAAAGGTGTTCTTCTCTTTGTAAGCTTCATTTTTTTCTCCTTCAGACATAACGTTGATTCCTAGGCCCAAAGAGTTCCAGTTTTGTCTCATCACTCCATAAAACATTTTCCCCAAAACCTTTGGGGTTTGTCCAGATGATTTTTGGCATACTGGAGTCTATTTTTCTTGTACCTGGGAGTCAGAAGTGGGGTGCGCCTGGGAGTTCTGGCAAGGAGGCCTTCATCTCGTAGTGGGCGCCTTATTGTCTGGGACGAAACCTGCGTTCCCCCCTCTGCAATGTCCTGTTGTAGTTCCTCAGCTGTTACCCGGGGGTTTTTCACCACTGTACGCTTCACAGCATCCTCTTTCTACCACGCCCAGGTAGTGTTTCCACTGTGCCTCTAGCTTTAAACTTGCGAATTATGCTCCCAACTGTGTCTCTTGGAATGTGTAATGTCTTTGCTATTTTCTTATATCCATATCCTTTCTTATGAAGAGAAATTACCTCCTCTCTTGACTTCTTTGACCACTCCCTAGACTTCACCATGTTGCAAATACACCATTGACCTTCTACAAGAAGCTGAGCGTCACAGTCTTTTTCAATCAGTTTAATTGTTGCTTGTTATGGTTCTAATCACATCTACAGGTGTTTTCGACACCTGATTGAAAAGACCTTATTCAAACTCTGTTCTTAAGAGTTATGATTTTCAAGGGGTTGAATAAATTTGTCAATGAGATATTAAGAGAAATGACACTGTTTGGTATGTTACAAAATATAATGTTGTAATTCAAGTTGCATTTGTCTATATAATGCATCTTTATTTGATATGACTATAAACAAAATACGGGATAAATGTCCAACTTGCTAAAACATCAAAATTGTGTGGGGGTTGAATAATTTTGCTCACAACTGTAACATAATTAAAGCTGCTTCTAAATGCTGTCTTGTGTTACGACATTCACTGTAGATAAAAACAGGCGACGCAGGTGGTGCACATTAATTCCACGCCAAGATGGGATGCTCAAAGCCGCTGGCCCATAGCAGTAATGTTGGAAGGGTGTGGGCCAGGTACTCTCCATTTTTTGAAGGGACCCTTAGCCGTGATGTGCCGGAATAGAGGGTCCTCCCAACTCAGTTTGTTGTTTACCGACTCTTGCAGTAACCACGTTGACGATAAAAACACTTAATTGATACACCTGACACCCCAGGAAGGTGGTTGTCGCAGTCCTGCGGTTGAAGGGGAGGAGAGGGTGGAAAACCCGGCGGCCTTTTAGGGGGATCCGTGGTACTAATGTGCGAATCTGCGTTAATTTGGCACCATGTTCAAAACATGCTGAAAAAGTGAAGTGACGTGAGGTGAATTCTATTTATATAGCATCTTTCCCTAGTGACTCAAAGTACATAGTGAAAAGCATTATCTAAGTTAAATTTAAACCAGTGTGGGTGCCAGTGGGAGCAGTTGGGTAAAGTGTCTTGCCCAATGACACAAGGGCTGTGTTTAGAATGGGATTGAACCTGGAACCCTCAAGTTGCTGGCACACCCGCTTTACCAACCGAGCTACGCCGCCCAAAAAGGCTTTCTGCCCATGGTTTTACACGGTTAACTGCGGTTTAAGAACCACCATCCAAATTGGCAATGCCTGGCTGATTTTTTTTTTAATTGACAGCCAGCACTTGGCATTAACACGTACATACTACTTTTATGCGTTCCGAAACACATATTTAATAAATGTAAACAGTAATACCTTTTACTCCTTCATTTAGATTACATAGTCATACTGTATGTGGGCAGCACGATGAAACAGGGGTTAGTGCATGTGCCTCACAATAAGAAGGTCCTGGGTTTGATCGTCTTTCTGTGTGGAGTGTGCATGTTCTCCCCGTCACTACATGGGGTCCCTCCAGGAAATCCGGCTTCCTCCCACCTCCAAAGACATGCAACTGGGGATACGTTGATTGGCCACACTAAATTGGCCCTAGTGTGTGAATGTGAGTTTGAATGTTGTCTGTCTATCTGTGTTGGCCCTGCGACGAGAGAGAGACAAGCGGTTGAAAATGGATGGATGAACTAATATGTACTTCATAATCTGTACTGCTTGTAGAAAAATGTGCAGAGGTGTATTAAGTTTAAGATTCCCTGTGAGCTTTCTCGCTAGTGTATAGGTTCTTCCTGGAACTACTGCTGTAAAACCAAAAACCTCCACAGGAAAAATTAATTTCTTCAAAAGCCTTAAAAAAAAACAAAGTTCTTAAGTTGCAAAATATGGGTTCAGGTCAGCCAGCAACAAGTAATTCCTACCAAGTTGAACGTCTGTGGTGAAGCGCAGCTTGTGTATCATACTAATCTTGAAGGACTTATATTGGTGGCTGCTCAGCATATCTTGGACGGTGGTGATGTCAATGGGGAGGTCCTCCTCTGAGTTCTCCTCACCCCTGGAACCTGGAAATATGGTAAATACATTATTATTTTGCTTTAATTAAGCATAGGGCATTGGTGTCAAACTTGATTTCATTGAAGGCCGCGTTAAAGTTCTGTAATAGTGAATAATATATCAATACATATGTATAAAAATTATCTTAATGATAATGTTACACAATTGCATATGCATTTGATACTTATATTTTTTTACGTACACTGTAGAAACAAAATCTGTTTATGCTGGCAAACTGGCAGTTCAGTCAACACAATTTTACCGTAGAATTTACGGTGGTTTTACAACTTATTAATGTAAAAGACAAAATGGCACTACTCATTTATTTTTTACACTTAGACTTAGACAAACTTTATTTAGGGAAATTGTTCCACACAGTAGCTCAGTTACAAAGGATGAAAACTGTAAGGATGGAAAGGATAATGCAGGTATAAGGTAGACAAAAAATGTACGATAGTAGCAATATAAAATATAACATATGTAATATTCACATATTATATATACAATATGGTAAAATTCTGCCAACTGAGCTGCAAGGGTTTTTTCTTACTGTAAAATTTATGATTGTTGTTTTTACAGTGTATTAGAGGTGGGAAAAATTATAAATTCTCAGATTCATCATGATTAGAACTAGGACTATTCATGAATCGATGGAAAAATGTCCAAACCATGGTTATTTACGTACTGTTTGTTAAGTAAATTAACACAAACGGTTCAAAAATGCTGCCTTAATGCCAATGTTCTCTTAATGATACCGTAAATTCCGGGCTTTAAACCATTTTTTCCCCTACGCTTTGCACCCTGCAGTTTATGAAATGGTGTGGCTAATTTATGGATTTTTCTTCACTGACTGCTATAAAGTATTTTTTTTTTCATTAAACACATGCAGAGACACTTAATGGGGAACTGCATTTTAAAAAAATGCCTATCATTCACAATCCTTATGTAAGAAAAGAACACCTGTGTATTTCTTTTCTTAATGCATTTTAAATAGTTAATAAATGCGATCAAAAGTCCACTTACAATGGAGGGAGTCGCTCTATTCTGCCTAAAAGCCCTTAAAAAAAATCACCATTAAGGTTTGTATAAACACTGTAAGTACAGTATATAGAGTGTGTACTTTAATGATGGGCACATTTATAATAACATTTAATATTCATGTATTTTTGTTCATTTTAAGCATACACGGAGCATTACTTAATCAATCAATCAATGTTTATTTATATAGCCCTAAACCACAAATGTCTCAAAGGACTCCACAAACCACTACGACTACGACATCCTCGGAAGAACCCACATAAGGGCAAGGAAAACTCACACCCAGTGGGACGTCGGTGACAATGATGACATTTGGAAACAACCTTGGAGAGGACCATAAATGTGGGCAACCCCCCTCCTCCCTAGGGTACCGAAAGCAATGGATGTCGAGTGGGTCCAACATGATACTGTGAAAGTTCAATCCATAGTGGATCCAACACAGCTGCGAGAGTTCAGTTCAAAGCGGATCCAAAACAGCAGCGAAAGTCCCGTCCACAAGAAACCATCCCAAGCGGAGTCGGATCAGCAGCGTAGCGATGTCCCCAACCGATAATTTAAAAAAAACATTACGACCTTGGCTTTTTTTTGAACAACATCACAGATTATTACTCATTGCAGACTTCATTAGAGCCAACAAACATAATAAAACATCACTTACTAGACAATGACTGCTGTCCTAGTGTGACCGATTGATAGAATCTTGGTATAGTCTTGTTTAGATGAAGAATGACTCATAATCCTCGAAAAGAAAATGGGGGTGGAATTAAGCGTCTTTTCATACGCCCTCATCCTTCTACTATCCAGGTGAGAGGCATGATTTATGATCTTCAATAAACCTCCACAAGCAAGGAAGCAGCCCACTACTCGGTTAATATTCAAGTCATGGAATGTAAATGGAGTATTGTTTGCGGTTTTTGGATGGTTATTGGGTTTTATGGGCAGAATAGAGGAGCTCCTATTGGCTCTGTTGTAGGCAGACTTTTATTTATGAGTTAGAATACATGAATAAAAACATATATTCATCGTCATGTCTTTCATAAAATTTCAAAAAAGTGCAGTTCCCTTTTAAATGGTGTATTAGCATTTGTGCTATGGCACCATCTTTTGGATGAGTTTGCTCACTGCAGGTGCTGCCGAGTGAATACCGACAAGTGCTGTTTAAAGCTTTGAACCGGATGTAGAAGTGCCGTTCTCTCTTCTAATCGTCCAAAGTGTTTCTATTCGTATGAATTCTTCATGCATCACTCCAAGCAACGTTTGTATGTTATACAGTATAACTAAAAAAATTCTTACTTACTAAACAGTACCATGTGTAATGTAAGTAAGAGAGTTTCCATGCACATTTGTACATGCTATTGTAATTTAATGAAGCTAGCGTTTTCAGTATTAACTAATAGGCTAACACGTTTACGAGTGTCTGTTAGTAATATTACCTTATAATGGCATTCTGTTTGTATTGTTCCAGTATCCCAAATTATTCAGTAAATTCACCACTGCAGGGTTATTGAGTCTGTTTGCCTGATTGGAGAGCCATGACAAAAACATCTGTTTTGTTTGATCAGCCATTTTACTGCTGTGTTACAGACACCATTTGGAAACAATTAAGGAATGCGAATAAACATAAATAAAATATTTCTGTGTAAAAACCTAATTTCACAACTTATCTGTGGCATACAGTTATACTGTTTACTGATGCCCTCTATAGTCCGGAAAACACGGTAGTTCTAGGTTTAGTTTTAACTAAACAATGGAGAAACATTAGCTAACATTTCTTTACGTTATTGGCTAGCCTGGTTAACGCGGACACACACAGAGGAGGGAGGAAAGGACAAGGTATGATAGCCGCGGCGCTAAGCTACCGTGAATGTAAAGGAGTGAAACAAGAACATAATTATTGCTTTGTACATTTCAACAGAAGGCTAATGGAACCGCATTACAGCAGACAATAACCAGCTAACGTGAGATAATTTAAAATAGATTAATAAGTCAGGAGAGACAAAAATATCAACACAGAAAGCAACACGTTTGTCAGCCACAGATATTTATAAGCACATCTTTGAGTTTTAAGTTTATGTGGTCAAAGTGTCTAAAGATTTTGCGATTTTAGAAGGCACAACATTTAAATAAATGACACCTGCTCGCCAAGTACAGTAGGGATTTTTATTTATTTTTCACCTCGCAAGCGACTACAATACTCACATATTTAGTTTTCCATAGATTTCTATGCTGTGCGCACTAATCCAAAAACAAGAAATGATGCAATACTGTCAGGCTTTCCTCTGAAAGTTTGTCTATGCTTTAGTTTTTTTCCTCTACATTTGTCTGTTTCCTCTGTGTTTAGTATCTCCTGTCTTTAGTTCCTTTCTAGTGCTCCTATTTTGTCAGCTTCCTGTCTTGTTCCCTGAGTGCTGTGTTCCTCCTCGGCTGCGGCTGATTGGTACCTGGCCACACCTGTTGCCAATCAGCCCGCTCCTATTTGTACCTGATATGTCTTGTGTCAGTTGCTGGATTATTGTATTGTATTGTCTTGTCGTTGCCACATGTCGTTCTTGTGTCTTTGCTACCTGTCGTGTCTGGCATCGTTACAGCTACTACCTGTCGTGCTACATTTAGTCCTGGTCGTCGTAGCGGTAAGCTGTTTTTGTTAGCCCTTAGCTGTTTTCAGTTTCTCTGTTTGCTACCCACTAGCTTCCATACTAAAGTTCCTTTTTGTTTTCTAGCTCCCAGTACTAGCTCCCTTAGTTTGTTATTCCGCCCACGTGCATGCTTTTTGTTTGTTCTTGTTTAGTTTTGATTAAATCATGTTTTTTTTGCATAATGCCTGCCTCCTTCTCTGCATCTTGGGGTTCATCATCAACTAACTTTGACAAATACTTCATACATCAGTAGCCAAAGGATTAGTCTTGTTGACATATTATTAAAATTATACAAATAATTAAAATACATATAAAATATATAACAATATGATATATTAACAACATAAAACATAATAATTGTACACAATATAATAATTATATGTGTATAAACAATTGATTAATAACAGCCTCAATTGTAATCGCAATTAAATCGTGAGGTTCCCAAAGATTCCCGCTTCTACAGTCTACTACTGTAAATGTAAAAATGGTACCATAGTTTCTTTACGGTAAAATTCTAGCAACTGAGGTGCCTTGTTTTTCTTTTAAATCGTAAAATCCACGTGTTTTCGTTTTTACAGTGCATTACCGTAAAAGGAAAAAGGGTCTAGTGAGATTTTACAGTGTACAATTTGATGGATAACTTGTTTTGAAATAATCAGTGAAGCAGGTATTTTAATATTTATTTTTATCTGCACACATTTTTGGGGGGATTGGACGATAATGATAATATAAACAGAGCTATTGTTTATTTTTGCTGTTCTGAGTGTTGCTGGGTCAGGTTTGGTTCTGGAATTGGATTGCATTGTTATGGTATTGCCGTGTATTGTTTTGTTTTATTGAAAAAAAAGATAACATAATATTTGTTGCATTATTAGATAATATAATAATCAAAAATATATAAAATGTATGTATTTTTTTTTGTCAAACTGGAGATAGATAGTGAAGTTTGAAGCATATTTATTTCAAAATGACGTGGCAGGTCTTATCTGGCCAGGCCTCGAGTTTGACACCTGTGGTATAGTGCAGTGGTTCTCAAATGGGGGTACGCTTACCCATGGGGGTACTTGAAGGTATGCCAAGGGATATGTGAGATTTTTTTTAAATATTCTAAAAATAACAGCAATTCAAAAATCCTTTATAAATATATTTATTGAATAATACTCCAACAAAATATGAATGTAAGTTCATAAACTGTGAAAAAAAAATGCAACAATGCAATATTCAGTGTTGACAGCTAGATTTTTTGTGGACATGTTCCATAAATATTGATGTTTAAGATTTTTTTTTTTTTGTGAAGAAATATTTAGAATTAAGTTCATGAATCCAGATGGATCTCTATTACAATCCCCAAAGAGGGCACTTTAAGTTGATGATTACTTCTATGTGTAGAAATCTTTATTTATAATTGCATCACTAGATTATTTTTCAACAAGTTTTTTTAGTTATTTTTATATCTTTTTTTACAAATAGTTCAAGAAAGACCACTACACATGAGCAATATTTTGCTCTGTTACACAATTTAATAAATCAGAAACTGATGACATAAGGCTGTATTTTACTTCTTTATCTGTTTTTTTCTACCAAAAATGCTTTTCTCTGATTAGGGGGTACTTGAGTTAAAAAATGTTCACAGGGGGTACATCACTGAAAAAAGATTGAGAACCAATGGTATAGTGCATACAATAATAATGCAAATTCTGGAATTACTTACTGTTTTCTCTGACCAGGCAAAACTCCAGGGTGAATTGGCTTTCAAGTGTGGAATCTAGGTCTACTGCAATATTTGGGTGCGTTTGCTTCTCCAGGCGATACATCGGCCCTTTTTAAAAGGACGAGAGTAAAATTTGAGAATGTATGCTGGTAAGGGTAAAAACACGTTTTAGTGACAGTTGATTCTGAAAGTCAAATACACTCCAAATTATTTATCCTTCCACAAGACAATCCAAATGTGAGCGTGTGTTGTTTAGAAAAAAATGCCGGCTAATTACCACTGGAAAATAACTTTGTGAAATGTATTCTTGTATGTATTCCCCAATGTTTTGGCCTTGGGAGAGACGCGGCTAGAGTGTGTGTTTGTCTTTGTACTACTGCATATACAAAGACACAAACACCATACAGTTGTGATCAAACTTATTCAACCCCCACACAATTTTGGTGTTTTAGCAAGTTGGACATTTATTCAGTATTTTTTTTATAGTCATATAAAATAAAGATGTGTGAAATAGACGAATGCAACTTAAATTGTGACAATGCACAAAATACCAAAAAAGGAAATTTTTCTTAATATCTCATTGACAAAATTATTCAACCCCTTGAAGATCATAACTCTTCAGAACAGAATTTGAATAAGGTCTTTTCAATCAGATGTTGAAAACATCTGTAGATGTGATTATAACCATAACGAACAACAATTAAACTGATTGAAAAAGACTGTGACGCTCAGCTTCTTGTAGATGGTCAATGGTGTATTTGCAACATGGTGAAGTCCAGGGAATGGTCAAAGAAGTCAAGAGAGGAGGTAATTTCTCTTCATAAGAAAGGATATGGATATAAGAAAATAGCAAAGACATTACACATTCCAAGAGACACAGTTGGGAGCATAATTTGCAAGTTTAAAGCTAGAGGCACAGTGGAAACACTACCAGGGCGTGGTAGAAAGAGGATGCTGTGAAGCGTACAGTGGTGAAAAACCCCCGGGTAACAGCTGAGGAACTACAACAGGACATTGCAGAGGGGGGAACGCAGGTTTCGTCCCAGACAATAAGGCGCGCACTACGAGATGAAGGCCTCCATGCCAGAACTCCCAGGCGCACCCCACTTCTGACTACCAGGCACAAGAAAATAGACTCCAGTATGCCAAAAATCATCTGGACAAACGGCAAAGGTTTTGGGAAACTGTTCTATGGAGTGATGAGACAAAACTGGAACTCTTTGGGCATATGAATCAACGTTATGTCTGGAGGAGAAAATATGATGCTTACAAAGAGAAGAACACCTTTCCTACTGTTAAGCATGGTGGAGGGTCAATCGTGCTCTGGGGCTGTTTCTCTGCCTCAGGTACCGGGAATCTCCAGCGCGTTCAAGGCATTATGAATTCTATTTCCTACCAGGATATTTTAGCTGCAAATGTCATGAAGTCAGTGACGAAGCTGAGGCTTGGGAGACGTTGGACCTTCCAACAGGATAGCGATCCCAAGCATACCTCCAAATCAACATCACAGTGGTTGCAGAAGAAGGGCTGGAAGACTCTGGAGTGGCCTTCACAGTCGCCAGACCTAAATCCTATAGAAAACCTGTGGTGGGACTTGAAGAAGGCAGTTGCAGCATGCAAGCCCAAGAATATGAATGAACTGGAGGCCTCTGCCCAAGAGGAATGGGCTAAAATACCTGTAGATCGTTGCAAGAAGCTTGTGTCCGGTTATGTATCAGGTTGCAAGGATGTAATTACTGCCAAAGGGTGTTCTACTAAGTACTAAAGATGCATGGAACTAGGGGGTTGAATAATTTTGTCAATGAGATATTAAGAAAAATTTCCTTTTTTGGTATTTTGTAAAATACAGTGTTACAAATTAAGTTGCATTTGTATATTTGACACATTTTTATTTGATATGACTATAAACAAAATACAGAATAAATGTCCAACTTGCTAAAACACCAAAATTGTGTGGGGGTTGAATAATTTTGATCACAACTGTGCGCATGACTGCATGTGTACAACTTCACAATTTAGTTTTTGGTTTTGGCACACTAGTTACTGCTGCCCCATGCTGATAGACTTGAGAATTGCAAATAAATTACTAAAATAACAGGTCTCATAAGTTTTTAATTGGCCCACTTCTAGCACTACCTGTGCGTAATAGGAAATAAACATTACCTGATCCTTTCTGTGAGCCTTTTCTCTTTTTTAGAGCTTTCTGAAGAATGTCCTTCATGGTTACTTTCAGACTGTCCACTGGGATTAAGGAAAAACCCTGAGCTGCATTTCTAAAATGGACAAAGATGAAAGGTTAAGAATATTTCAGTACATCTCAAGTCAATAGAAGAGATATTAAATCAGTGGACGAGAGGTAGTAATTGATCCACGAGCAAATGCAGCCAAACCTCTCTATTGCGGCCACGTCAAGTTCCCATGAATTAACAGTACGTGGTGTTAAGGTAAAGTTACAACTAAAGGCAAATCTGTTCTGGGTTTAGTGTGGCTCTATCCTGTAAGGTGCAATGACCTAGTGCAGTGGTTCTCAAATGGGGGTACGCGTACCCCTGGGGGTACTTGAAGGTTTGCCAAGGGGTACGTAAGATTTTTTTAAACTACTCTAAAAATAGCATAAATTCAAAAATCCTTTATAAATATATCTATTGAAAAATACTTCAACAAAGTATGAATGTAAGTTCATAAACTGAAAAGAAATGCAACAATGCAATATTCAGTGTTGACAGCTAGATTTTTCTGTGGACATGTTACATAAAGATTTCTTATTTGTGAAGAAATTTTTAGAATTAAGTTCATGAATCAAGATTGATCTCTATTACAATCCCCAAAGAGGGCACTTTAAGTTGATGATTACTTCTATGTGGAGAAATCTTTATTTGTAATTGAATCACTTGTTTATTTTTCAATAAGTTTTTAGTTATTTGTATATCTTTTTTTCCAAATAGTTCAAGAAAGACCACTACAAGTGAGCAATATTTTTGCACTGTTATACAATTTAATAAATCAGAAACTGATGACATAGTGCTGTATTTTACTTCTTTATGTATTTTGTTCAACCAAAAATGCTTTGCTCTGATTAGGGGGTACTTGAATTAAAAAAAATGTTCACAGGGGGTACATCACTGAAAAAAGGTTGAGAACCACTGACCTAGTAGACATTCCCTCACTGTCTCGACTGCATCCTGGGTTGGAATACAGGTGAACAGAGAGGCTATGTCGAATGAAACTGTAGTTTCATTTATGTTCAGTTTTAGATCTCTGATTTTTGCTACAAAGTCTATTGAGTTTTGGACATTATGTTAAGTTTTGCCAACCAAAAGTGCCAAGATGTTGATTACGCACTTAAAAACAGAGCGTTAATGTTGCTGACAATGGGTATGAGGGGAGCCCCATCCTTGCGTATTTTTGAAGGCAGTAGCAAACCTTTACAAGGAGGACATGTAAAGGGAGCTTTGAGCTATTTTTAAGGGAACAGCACCAAGTCATTGGTACAGATATGTGGATAACACAAGGGTGAAAATCAGAAAACAAGAAGTGCAAGCCTTCCTGGAGCACATTATCTCAGTGGACAAAAACATAAAGTTCACACGTGAGGATTTCAAAGGCAGTAAGTTGCCTTTATTGGACTGTGATGTTCACTTTGGAGAAAACCGGGGCCTCCATGTTGGGGTTTACCAAAAACCCATTCATACCGATCGATACCTAATGTTTGACTCACACCACCCACTGGAACACACAGTGGGTGTTATCAGAACCCTACAACACAAAGCTGATAATGTTCCTACCAGCCCAAAGGCCAAAGAGAATTGGCATTTGAGTGACGGCCTCAAAACCTGAGGTTATCCCAGCTATTCGTTTGTTAAAAATGCATCCCGTTCCAGAAATAACAAGAACAGAGTGGATGAGGAGGAAAAAGGTGACAGACGCAAAAATATTGTCATTCCATATGCATCGAATCTATCTGAGGAACTCAAAACAATTTTTAACAAACACAACATCCCAGTACACTTCAAACTAGGTAACTCCCTGAGACCGGACACCCCACACCCACAGAAACAATCTGGTGTCTGCTATCCAGTGTAATGAT
Organism: Nerophis ophidion; assembly: GCF_033978795.1. Lineage (NCBI taxonomy): Eukaryota > Metazoa > Chordata > Actinopteri > Syngnathiformes > Syngnathidae > Nerophis > Nerophis ophidion. The sequence goes on from NC_084627.1 coordinate 36,532,271, forward strand.
GAATGCACGGATTCAAATATTGGGGAAACAAAACAACCACTAAGCAGACGCATGTCACAGCGTAGACGGGCAAACTCTTCTGGCCAAGACTCAGCTGTCTACCTGCACCTCAGGGGAAAAGAGCACTCCTTTGATAACAAAAATTTACAGATTCTGAACAGGGAGGACGGATGGTACAAAAGAGGAGTGAGTGAAGCCATCTATGTCAAGGAACCAACCCTGAACAGAGGAGGTGGTCTGCCAAACCACCTGTTTCCCACATACAACACTGTCCTTTCAATCATTCCTAAAATACTATGCAATTTTGCCTCCATTAAATACCAGGAGTTAGAAACATTCTGGTCGAAGAGGGGGACTAGAATGTCATTTGTGTCGCTTGCTTGCAACTGAATGGAATGCTTACGCACAGGATTTTGATTATTTTGGACTGGTAGTAGTCGATCCACAGCGATCGTTCTGCCACACAATACCTCAACGCTAACCGTCGTTGGCTATGACAGTTAGGATTGCTCGTTTGCGTTAAAACTGTTGTTTTTCTCACTCTGATAGGGTGAAACCATGCTTGCCCAGGCACACCCTCTTGGTTTTTGGAGTATAAATATGTGGGTTTTGGCACCAGCCGCTGGACTAGATCTGATCAATCTAAGTCTATGAGCACAAACTGATGAAGACTACTCAGATGAGCGGCGAAACATTTTCCAAGACAAACCAAGCAGTCCAGTTGCTTTATCATTTGTATACCAAATAATATTTTGTGAATATCATGTAGGATAGAGAATCAACTGAATTGAATCGCCAAACCAGAATCTGAACTCAATTGAACCGTGAGTTGTTGTAAGATTCACACTTCTACTGTGCAGCCCCGTTTGAAAAAATACTTAAGTCGTCAAAATAAGTACAGTGGTACCTTATTTTACAAGTGCCCCAATTTCTGAGTATTTTGTCTCTCGGCTTTTTGTTATGCTTTAAATTTCGAGCATTCATTTGAGTTAGTTTTTGTTTTCTTTCCAACCCTGCCGTCTGACACTATCCAAAGTAAATGCTAAACATTATTTTTACAATGCTTCACAAAACTACTGTACTTGATTGTAGAGCATGGTATTGTGATGATTATAAAACAATATTTATTATTTATACATTGTGTGGTACGGGTGTCAGGGGGCAAGCCCAAAATTAAATTGATTTCAATTCATTTTAAAAGGCGCCACTGATTTGCGATCAAAGCGTTTTTGTCAAAGAAACCGATTGAGCTCGTAAATGGAGGTACTACTGTATTATAATATTACGTAGTTCCATTTGCATCACTTTTCAAAGCTTGATTCATTACGATAAAATGTAAACATTGCGAAACAATTCTTACATTCTGACAAACAGTGATTGCCTCGAACCAATGCCAGGTGAGGAGTACTTCTCCACCAATGCCAGAGTGCTGAAGCCAAACTTGTGTATTGGCTCGTTGGAGTCTAGAGGAGGGAAGTCTGTATCCACCTCACCATCATCTTCCGCAATATGTAGGCAATATGCATTCACGTTCTCACTAAAGAAAAGAGAGTAGATGTATGGGTCCTACATAAAACAGTTTTACACTTAGATCTAGAATATTTGTACTTACTTAAGTTTAGGTTCTCGCCCATCACTTGTGTATTGCCAACAGATAAGTCCGATGAGATCATGAACCCGGGCATTAGCAATGGTTACCACTGTCATGGGATGAACTTTTTCCTGAGCCATCTGCATCGAGAGGTAGACGTCTATTTTTTTGGTAGCTGTTGTGCCAATATGGCCCTAGAGAAAGTGCAAAAGCAGAATAGGGAGCACAAAAGAAGACATGTTACCGGTATTATTATTATAGGCAGTGTTTTACCATTTCAGGATAACACCTATTTCACAACAAACAAGGGAAGTCCTATTGGAGCAGAACAGGACTATACAACTGCATAGTGGCACTACAGCAAGCACGTCTGCATCACACAATACCAATTAGTTAAAAGGGGCAGTTTTGCCAATATCAATGCTAGTATTTAACATTTCTAAGATATTTTCAGGATTACACGCTAAATTGGCCCGAGTGTGTGAATGTGAGATGGCGACCTGTCCAGGGAGTACCCGCCTTCCGCCCAAACGCAGCAGCACCCCCGTGACCCCGAACAGGAAAAGCGGTAGGAAATGGATGGATGGATTTCTGATCACATATTTCATGACACAAAAACCCAAAATAACGATGACACAGTATCAAATATATATCAAAATGATATCCTTATTTCCTTTTGTTTTTTACATCCAAATAGTATAATAAAGGCAATAGTGCAAAATAATTTGAAAAAAAGCAAAAACTGCTACTGGCTTTTATTTTCTAAGTGTGTAAACGATAACAAAAACGACAAACGATTTGTTGAGAGTAAAAAAACATTGATGTGGGGCGGCATAGCTCGGTTGGTCGAGTGGCCGTGCCAGCAACTTCCAGGTTCGATCCCCACTTCCGCCATGCTAGTCACTGCCATTGTGTCCTTGGGCAAGACACTTTACCTACCTGCTACCAGTGCCACCCACACTGGTTTAAATGTAACTTGGATATTGGGTTTTTACTAAGTAAAGTGCTTTGAGTCACTAGAGAAGAGTGCTATGTAAATATAATTCACTTCACTTTACTTCACTTCACATGTAATCACTGTGGTATCGACCATTACCTGATACTTTACCTTGTATCATTACTGTCCATATTTGTTTCTACCCACCCCCGTTTACATTTAAGTTTACAGTTTTATATGCTGTTTTGCATCTTACGTTGTGCAATGTAGCATATTCATCTATTCCTTGCCCTCTAGTCCTCCAGTGATTTACCTCACACAGGAGGCTACACGATCTACAAGAAACTGTCAAATCAGAGCTTGTGAAAGTGGATTCCTAGTTCAAATGCAAAAAACTCTCACTTAATGTAAATAAAACAAATTTTATTCTATTTCGTTCTAATAAAAACCGGACAAATACTGAGCACTGCCATATCAACATCAATGGGCAGGAAATACAGAGAGTATACGCCACAAAATTCCTGGGGGTCATCATTGAAGAATACCTCAATTTCAAATGTCACATTAGCCATCTGTTAAACAAATTATCCAAATATGTTGGCCTGTTCTTTCACCTTTGTCATTATCTTCCTCTTTATGCTCTACTTACCTTATAAAAAAGTCTCTTTGAACCACATCTAAACTACTGTAATATAATCTGGTGTAACACCTTTCCTACTTACCTTCACAAATTAGAATACATGCAAAAGAAAATTATACGGGCCCTGTCATGGTCCAAGTTCAATGCCCCCACTCGTCATTTATTTCATAAATATCATCTCTTAAGACTGACAGAGTTCAATATTTATCAAAATGCTTGTTTAACCTATCAAGTAATTTACAGGCTGAATCTTCAGCTCTGTAGCTTGGTTCCTATCTACCATCCCCAGCATGCCCACAACACTCGTAACTTAGATCTGATAACAGGTAAACATCGTTTACTGGCTTGTACCGCTCACAGTGTCGTATGCAGGGGACCAAAGATTTGGAACCAGCTTAATGAGAGCCTCAAGATGCTGTATCCATTCTCCAACTTCAAAAGGAAACTGAAAAATTACCTATTAACCACATATCTTTAATGCCTCATGTGAGGTAGACTACTGTTGGTTTTTGCATGGTTGTGTATGCTTGCTTTAGTACTATTATCTTGTGTATATCATATAGCGTTGTTATGGTTTTGTTTTTGTTTTTTGTTGTTGTGATTGCTACCATGTTTGATTTTTCCATGTATATATTGTCCTTTGGACCCCCTGTCAAAAGCTTCTTCTAGCTTATTTGGGGGACCCTTTCACGTACCGACAGCTTTAAATGATGATTTTCACCACTATTGTAAATGTTATATGGTATTGTGAATAAACTTGTAACTAACTTGTAACTTGTTACTTAACTTGTGATAATGAAACTTGTAAGAAACACAGTTTAACTGCTGCCACGGAGGCGAGTATTACTGATTTAGATGCAGCGTTGCACTGTGGAGAGGCATTAGCCTGCAAGCAAAGACGCGACATTGCATTGAGGATGTCTTTTTTTGCTTGTCGCGGTCAGATTTTCGGGACACAACTAGAATGTGTCGAAAACATTCATTTTCACGATAAGATGAGTGTACCAAAAGCTCTATCATTGGGCAAACTTTATATTGTCCATATTGTACTTGGAATGTAGTGGATCAGTGAAGAGAATACTTTGAAAATCTCCTCTATCCCACAACACGTCTTCCTGGGAAAAATGTGGTGGGATTTTCCTATATATGGAGCTGTGGTTGCTGAGGTAGTTAATAAGCGAGTCGGTGGCAGGGCCCCAGAGATGGATGAAATCCTCCTGGAGTTCTTTAAGGCTCTGGATACTGTGGGAAGGATGTGTTCCAAATATTGCGGGATTACACTCCTCAGTCTTCCCGGTAAGGTCTATTCAGGTGTACTGGAGAGGATGTTACGCCACCAGATAGTCGAACCTCGGGTTCAGGAGGAGAAGTGTGGTTTTCGTCCTGGTCGTAGAATTGTAGACTAGCTCTATACACTCGGCAGGGTCCTCGAAGGTGCATGGGATTTTGCCTAACCAGTCTACATTTGCTTTGTAAACTTAGAGAAGGCATTAGACAGAGCTCAGAAGATATGGGGTATCGGACCGCCTGATTATAGGGATCCGCTCCCTGTATAACTGTGTCAGAGCTTGGTCCGCATTGCTGGCAGTAAGTCGGACCTGTTTCCAGGTAGGGTTGGACTCCGCCAGGGCCAATTCTGTTTATAACTTTTATGAACAGAATCTTTAGGCGCAGTCAGGGGATCCTGTTCGGTGGCTGGAGGATTAGGTCTCTGCAGCCAAGTGTGAAGTGACTGGGATGGCAACCAGTACCTCTAAGTCCAAGGTCATAGTTCTCGCCCATAAAGGGGGGGAGTGCCACCTCCGGGTTGGGGAAGAGATCCTGCTCCAAGTGGAGGGTTTTAAGTACCTTGGAGTCTTGTTCATGAGTGAGGGAGGAGTGAATTGTGAGATCGATAGGCGCATCGGTGCTGCGTCTGCAGTGATGTGGATCCTACAGTATATCAATCCGTCGCGGTGAAGAAGGAGCCGAGTCGGTCAATCTATGTTCCTGTCCTTACCTGTGGTCATGAGCTTTGGGTTGTGACAGAAAGGACAAGATCATGTGTACAAGCAACAGAAATAAGTTTTCTCCGTTGGGTGGTGGGACTCTCACTTAGAGATAGGGTGTGAATCTATGTCATTTCAGAAGTAAAGCGGGTGCTCCTCCAAATTGAGAGGAGCCAGATAAGGTGGATCTTTTTCAGGGCATTTCCAACTGATAGAAGGCCACCTGGAAGACCGAGGACACGTTGGAGACTACAGTGGGGCAAAAAAGTATTTAGTCAGCCACCGATTGTGCAAGTTCTCCCACTTAAAATGATGACACAGGTCTGTAATTTTCATCATAGGTACACTTCAACTGTGAGAGACAGAATGTGAAAAAAAAAATCCAGGAATTCACATTGAAGGAATTTTAAAGAATTCATTTGTAAATTATGGTGGAAAATAAGTATTTGGTCAACCATTCAAAGCTCTCACTGATGGAAGGAGGTTTTGGCTCAAAATCTCACGATACATGGCCCCATTCATTCTTTCCTTAACACGGATCAATCGTCCTGTCCCCTTAGCAGAAAAACAGCCCCAAAGCATGATGTTTCCACCCCCATGCTTCACAGTAGGTATGGTGTTCTTGGGGTGCAACTCAGTATTCTTCTTCCTCCAAACACGACGAGTTGAGTTTATACCAAAAAGTTCTATTTTGGTTTCATCTGACCACATGACATTCTCCCAATCCTCTGCTGTATCATCCATGTATCCATTTTGGTATAAACTCAACTTTTCGTGTTTGGAGGAAGAAGAATACTGAGTTGCACCCCAAGAACACCATACCTACTGTGAAGCATGGGGGTGGAAATATCATGCTTTTGGGCTGTTTTTCTGCTAAGGGGACAGGACGACTGATCCGTGTTAAGGAAAGAATGAATGGGGCCATGTATCGTGGGATTTTGAGCCAAAACCTATTTCCATCAGTGAGAGCTTTGAATGGTTGACTAAATACTTATTTTCCACCATAATTTACAAATAAATTCTTTAAAATTCCTACAATGTGAATTCCTGGATTTTTTTTCACATTCTGTCTCTCACATTTGAAGTGTACCTATGATGAAAAGTACAGACCTCTGTCATCATTTTAAGTGGGAGAACTTGCACAATCGGTGGCTGACTAAATTACTTTTTGCCCCACTGTATGTCTCGCTGCTGGCCTGTGAACGCCTTGGGATCCCACGGGAGGAACTGGACAAATTGGCTGGGCAGAGGGAAGTCTACTTAGGCTGCTGCCCCCGTGACAGGGCCTCAGACAAGCGGAAGAAGATGGTATTACATGGCATGGAGACAGGTATGTTAATTTGTCACGGTTTCTGCATTTGAGCGTTTTAACTTTGTTGCCCGCTAGAATTAAGTTATTTAATAACTGATCAACATTTAAAAAACAATTTAAAATCATTTACAACTACATTGCACCTCAAAGAAAATTTGAGTCCCATTATTTTACAGACTTCGATTTAATACCTTGATTGGCCTTACACATTACACTGTCGGCCGTATTGGCAGAAAAGTCTGGTGCTCAACCCACTACTACCGACCACGCAGTCTGATAATTTATATATCAATGATGAAATATTAACATTGCAACACATGCCAATACGGCCTTTTTAGTTTACTAAATTACAATTTTAAATTTCCCGCGGAGTTTCTTATTGAAAACGTCGCGGAATGATGACGCGTATGATGATGCGTGTTTGTGACGTCATTGGTTGGAGGGGCCCAGCACCACTTACGGCTAAAAGTCGTCTCTTTTTATCGCATAATTACACAGTATTTTGGACATCTGTGTTTCTGAATCTTTTGCAATTTGTTTAATTAATAATGGAGAAGTCAAAGTAGAAAGATGGAGGTGGGAAGCTTTTAACCTTTAGCCACACAAACACACTCTGTTTCCTTGTTTAAAATTCCTGGAGGGGAAGCTTTACTATGGATCAGAGCGGTCAAGCAAACATGGATCCCGACTACATGTCAACCGGCAGTTTTCAGTGAGAAAATTGTGGTAATAAGTCGCCTCTTACCGGAGATCAGCGGAGCTTCTGTCCTGCTGCAGCTTCGTGACTTCCCTCAGAGACTGGCGTCCACGCACCCGTAGCCACAGCCATCCGACTATCAGGTACTATTTAACTCACTGAAACACTAGCAATACAATAGAAAGATAAGCGATTTCCCAGAATTACCTCAGTAAATGTGTCTAAAAACATCTGAATCGCTCCCAAGCAATCGCCTTTTTTTTTTCTTAGTCCTTCACTCTAAATTTCCTCATCTACGAATCTTTTATCCTCGCTCAAATTAATGGGGAAATTGTCGCTTTCTCGGTCTGAATAGCTCTTGCTGCTGGAAGCTCACATTATAAACAATGTGAGGATGTGAGGAGCCCTACAACCCGTGACGTCACGCGCACATCGTCTGCTACTTCCGGTAAAGGCAAGGCTTTTTTATTAGCGACCAAAAGTTGCGAACTTTATCGTCGATGTTCTCTACTAAATCCTTTCAGCAAAAATATTGCAATATCGCGAAATGATAAGAGTATGATACATATAATGGACCTGCTATCCCCGTTTGAAGAAGAAAATCTCATTTCAGTAGGCCTTTAATGAATATCCTGATTCAAAATATCAAAGGCCCAACCAGTGGTTAAACCTCTTTAAATCATGACAAAAAACACAAATTATCTCATGCTATCACACAGGACAGCTGGATGACCACATAACTTACCTTGCCATCAAATTTTGAGTATTCATTGAAGGGGTTGTTAAGCTGCTGGGGACACTGTTCCAGTCGAAGAGAAAGGGTGGATTTCATACATGTTGACCGCTGTTTGTCTTTAAAATCACGTTTTTCAAAAAATGACCCCAAATCCTCCACTTGAAAGAAGGTAAAACAAAAAAAAAACATGATACACAGTTAATTTGGTGTACATAAATAACAATTATATATATTGACAACAAGTACATTAAAAATATACTGCATAAGCACAATTTCATCTTTGTACTTCAATTCCTCAGTAATTGAAGTACAAGTAAAAAAAAAAACACTTGTACTACTACTTCTTCATAAATACAGTTTACAAATGTGTGTTACTAAATATTATCAATTACTATGCACTGATTGAGCACCGGTCACAAAAGAGCACTATAAAATGTGCAGTGAGATAATAATATCAATAATAGCAGTAATAAAATACATCTATTTTATTTTATTTTCATAGAACACAGAAAATTGCAGACAGCAATATTTGAACTAGTTGTCAAAAAGTGAAAGTAAAACAAGCTCATTGTATGTTATATTTAGTTAATATGCTGGCCACACAAGGCATAACACACACAACTTGACTGTATTCATCTTTCATTGGGCCCTGCTGGGGATGTATACCGAGAACCGGTATTCTTTGGTATCAGTTCCTAATTGGACAACAACTACGGAAAACAAGATTAATGTTGCGATGTTTTAAAGCAATGTTTTTCAATTACATTGAATCAACTTATGATCTTGTTAACAATGTTTTTAGTGTTCCTTGTAACCTCAATTAAAAAAAGCATAAGATTCTAAAACAAATACTGTACTGATGTTTTACTCGTTTTATACCTCGCAGAGTTAAAAAGGAGACACTTGATTCAAGGAACAGTATTGTCATACGCGCAAACATGAGACACATTGGGGCATGAAATTTACTTTTAAAAGCACATACTGTTTTAACGCCTCATAACTAAAATGGTAATGATTATACATAGTAATACAAAGAAACGCCACCAAAGGCTTCTTTATTGTCTGCTGTCTGCTATGTCGTCCACAAGTTGCAGACATTTTCGGTGTACTGCATGTTTTACTCTTGAAAAGTTTTTGGTCGTCACAAAAATGATGTTTGTTCAAACATGTTTACCTCTGCACGTTAAGGGCATTTGTGAACTGTTGAGTGGTATAAGGTGCTAATTGTTGTTGGTAAATGGGTTCCGATGAGAGATTATCATCACACTTCAACATCTCTGTCATGTAAATGCTGACTCTTTGCTAAATCAGCATTGCCAATAAAATTGTGTTCTTAATTGTCTTACTATGGATAAATAAATGTTAAATACATGATAATAATATATGAACACGTGTAAACTAGGAAAAAAATGTTTACTGTATTTTTAGGACTATAAGTCGCAGTTGTTTTCATAGTTCGACTTATACTCAAGAGCGACAAATGTGTGAAATTATTAACACATTATCGTAAAATATCAAATAATATTATTTAGCTCATTCATGTAAGAGACTAGACGTATAAGATTTCATCGGATTTATCGATTAGGAGTGACAGATTGTTTGGTAAACTTATAGCATGTTCGATATGTTATAGTTATTTGAATGACTCTTACCATAATATGTTACATTAACATACCAGGCACCTTCTCAGTTGGTTATTAATGCATCATATAACATACACTTATTCAGCCTGTTTACAATTTTTTTTTATTTTAAATTGCTTTTCAAATGTCTATTCTTGGTGTTGGGTTTTATCAAATAAATTTCCCCAAAAATGCGACATATACTCCAGTGCGACTTATGTATGTTTTTTTCCTTCTTTATTATGCCTTTTCGGCCGGTGCGACTTATACTCCGGAGCGACTTATACTCCGGAAAATGCGGTATATATACTACATTGCTCAGAAGGCTTAGCCCTGTATACAGGAACAGGAAGTAGGTATTGTGCCATTTGAGCAATGAAGAGTTGATCGATTGTTACATGTTTTTGTTCCTGTTTCGTCTACAATAGAAACTAAAAGGAGTTTTGATTGGACAGTTCCATTGGCATAAATGACGCTGATTGACTGCGGGGAAGTTGCAGGCATTGAACAAAGTTGCGAGGCAGCGAATAACTCGCAGGAATGGGTGGAATTTGCGCGCTCACAAATTATTGTAGGGAAGGACTATCAATCCATCCATCCATTTCCTACGGCTTATTCCCTCCTGGGTCGCTGCAGCCCATCTCAGCTACAATCGGGCGGAAGGGGGGGTACAACCTGGACAAGTAACAACCTCATCGCAGGGCCAACACGGGGAGACAGACAACATTCACACACTAGGGTCAATTTTAGTGTTGCCAATCAACCTATTTCAAGGTGCATGTCTTTGGAAGTGGAAGGAAGCCGGAGTACCCGGAGGGAACTCAGGCAGTCACGATGAGGACATGTAAACTCCACACAGAAAGATCCCGAGCCCAGGATTGAACTCATGACTACTCAGGACCTTCGTATTGAGAGGCAGACGCACTAACCCTTCTACCACCGTGCTGCCCTGGGGAAGGATTAATAAGTCCTAAATGTTCTTATATCATGATGTGTAGAAAGTTTAGCGAGATTACATATTTTCATTGCAATTGTTTGCTATCAGTTGGTAATAAACATACTATATGCTAAATATACAGAATGTTGTCTTGTCATTATAGATAAACAGTCCCTAACTGCAGTAAAGCTCCAGCAAGTAGTATTACCGTATTAAATTAATAAATAAATGATAAATGGGTTGTACTTGTATAGCGCTTTTCTACATTCAAGGTACTCAAAGCGCTTAGACACTACTTCCACATTTACCCATTCACACACTGATGGAGGGAGCTGCCATGCAAAGCGCTAATCAGCACCCATCAGGAGCAAGGGTGAAGTGTCTTGCTCAGGACACAACGGACGTGACGAGGTTGGTACTAGGTAGGGATTGAACCAGGGACCCTCGGGTTGCGCACGGCTACTCTCCCACAGCGACAAGCCGTCCCTATTTTCCCTAAATTAAAATTATCGAAAAAGTGAAAGTGATAACTGCACTTTGATAAATTCACGGACTGATTGGCGCCAGCTTGCTATCTTGAATGCCAACGTGAAAACAAGAGCCATTAACGATTTCCCTATTAGGAAACAACATACCCCAATCTAAATTTATACAGTGTATAACATTCCTGTCTGAGAAACTAAGCTATTCAATTAAACTCATTCAATTCATTAAACCTATAAGATGTGCTCTCTTAGTGTCTCTCAAAGTGATTGTTCTTCAATCAGCAGGAAAAAAAGACGGACAATAAACGGATTAGGACACAATGCCCGCCACAAATACTAAATAATAATCAGGGTTTAACCCAGATTGCCAATATACTAGTGAAGGTGGGGGCATTGCTAGGGGCGTGGTCAATATGAAATCATCATATAATTAGCGTAATACACACAATTTTCTTTAAAAAAGTTAAATAAAATGTTGTATATACCATATTTTTCCGATTATAAATCGCTCCGGAGTATAAATCGCACCGGCCGAGAATGCATAAGAAGGAAAAAAATATATACAAGTCGCACTTGAGTATAAGTCGCATTCTTGGGGGAAATTTATTTGATAAAATCCGACACCAAGAATAGACATTTGAAAGGCAATTTAAAATAAATAAAGAATAGTGAACAACAGGCTGCATAAGTGTACGTTATATGACGCATAAATAACCCACTGAGAAGGTGCCTGGTATGTTAACGTAACATATTATGGTAAGAGTCATTCAAATAACTACAACATATAGAACATGCTATACGTTTACCAAACAATCCGTCACTCCTAATCGCTAATCTCAGTTTTTATAAATTACCGCAAATGTTGAAATGATCAATTTTCATAGGTACCAAACTAGTAGCAGGTAGAATCTTTTTTTTTAACGATGCACTTCTGCAATGACCCGCTCCTGACAATTTTTTATTGGTTGACCTGTGTGTGTGTGACGATTGCTGATATACGCCTAGCTACGAGAATGACATAAATAATATTGTTTGATATTTTAACCGTAATGTGTTAATAATTTCACACATAAATCGCTCCAGAATATAAATCGCATATCCGGCCAAACTATTAAAAAAAACTGCGACTTAAAATCGGAAAAATACGGTACATTTAAGAACAAACTAGTGTTATTCCTAATTAGTATTAATAACATGTATTTTTTCTTAAATCGTTTCTCTATTTTTCAATTGTTGCTGCTTATTGTAGAATGTAACACAGAGCATATAGCAGTGGCGGCTGCTGGTCTTTCAAATAGGGGAAGCCAGGGTCGTAGGAATAAGTTCGGGGGAGGACATCAATCGCTAAGCACACCACAAAACAAATTGTATTAGTGCAGTGCAGCACAATGAGATTGGGCATACTTTAGCACATTTTGAAAAATTAGACTAATCAATCTGTGATCAATCTGTTTAACCTTCCTCTTGTGTTAGCTTTCTGTTACAATCTCTTATGTTAACGGGTCGGTTTTGACCCATGTCTTAAATCAGCTGTAAAATACACTAAAAACAATTATCTATCATCCAATTTGTTTCTCATCTCTTGGTTACCTCGTTAGGCTTCCTTATCCTTGAAAATATTGGTTTGAATATTTTTGGTTTGGGCCATTGGGCCTTTTTTTGTCAGTATACCCCTCGATTTCAATTTTTAAAAATGGTAAAACGAACCTCAAGAGAATCATATAAATAAAAAAAAGGTTGTTGTGTTACCTAACTATTACTAAGGGGTATTAGAACACATCTCTTAAATAAATGTGTTTGATTTATTTTTTCGTTTTAAGAATTTTAACTATAGTAACATCTATGGTGTTACGGGTCAATTTCGACCCATATATATTTACTTCAAGAAAAAGGCTAAAACTTATTTTTTTCAGCAACAGAAATCCAACATCAATCAAACAACAACCAATCAAGCAAATGAAACCAAGAGAAATAGATTACTAGTTCCAAAACTAATAAAAAAACAAAATCAGAGTGGCAAAAAGTGACACTTTTAGTGTCCGTCTTTTGTTTGTTTTTGTACAGGATAACAAGGTTAAATGAGAATCCACTAAAGCTCACATGATTGGGAGAGGAGCTGGCTGTCAGTGTGTTCAGTTTTGGCTCTTATCATTGCTTTATCATCTTATTTTTATAACTGGGTCGAAACCGACCCTAACAACACCAAGGGCATAATTTCTACCAGAGCATTTTATAATTTAGTGAAAAAAATTTAAATGTTTTATTTTGTTGACAAAGAGGTTCCTGACAAAGTCATAAAGCTTTGATGCAAAAAAATAAATGTATGTGGTGTTTTTATGCATTTAAAAACTAAAACGGGTCGGTGCCGACCCTAACACAAGACGAAGGTTAAACAACCTCAATTAATGTAAAGTACAAATATTAAAAATAAAAATGGAATACAAAGAAAACCATTGCAAAACAGTAGAAACTGTAAAGTTGATTGAACATTACCTGATTGGGAGGATGACCTTTCTTTCCACTGAACATTTTTACATTTGATTTGATTTTGACGCTCCTTCCTTAGTCTTTCGAGTCTTTGGGCTGAAAAATAAGCACAAGTACAAAAATACAGTTGGACTCCAAACTAAGAAAATATGCAAAGCAGCCTCTAAAAAAATAAGTGTAAATAAGACACATACAATGGATCTTAAATTCTATCATCCCTCTTATCTTACCAGCAGCCCCGGGTTTCTCATGGTTATCTTGTTGAATTCCTGATAAAACAGCCACAGCAGATCAGTTCTTAATACCCATTTGAAGCACCACAGCTTTCTTTCTAACCAAAACCGTAGATATTGACCAAAGGTTCTCACCCCTATCTTACCACAAGGGAGAGAGAGCCTAAACCTTTGAACACTCCAAAACCAAACCAATTTAGCCCTTCAAAACACCCCAAAATGATTTCAATACCATCGATTAAAAACTCATTCTCATCACACCCCATTGACATCCACCGATAGTCAAAATAAAGAAATCAGATACAAATCAAGGCATTTTCTACGGTCATCTCTTTGAAGATTTATAGCTTGACAGACTCGCGACCAGTGCATTGCACAGCTAGTCTGACATTGGAATAATTTAAATGCTTGGCTTTCTTTACATGTACAGTTTGGTGTCTCCATTTTTCACCCTTTTATCTCAAGTTCCCCTTTATATAAGTTTTCCAATTGGTTGGCCCAAACGCTGTGTGCATCAGATACACTCAGGGCTACTGTGGTCATTTCAGCTCATTTAGCTATGTAGGTAGACAATGTGCTAGCTGTCATTAGCAGAAGACACTGAGTAGGTAGACAATGTGCTAGCTGTCATTAGCAGAAGACACTGAGTCCAATAGCGCTTCTGTATTGTCGGTAGGCATGGTAGGTATGAAATTCTGACGGTGTGCTGTATTAAGCCTAAAATTAAAATATCATTAAAATACCATAACATCACAATATGGTATTCTAATTACATCTCTAAAATGTTTTATTTTTAATTTTATTTTTAAACAATATAATAAAACGTGACTAAAATGGAGCACATGCATTTAAAAATATGTATATAAAAAAATGAAGCCTTCATAAATAAAAGACAATAAAAAAGCGTAGTTCTTAATGCATTGCATGGTTGCAAAAACTGCAACTCAAATCAGAACATCACATTTTATTTGTAAAAAACAAAACAAACAAAAAAAACAAATACAACAACAGTATATGCAATCACCAATGGAATTAAGAAGATCACAAGATAAATAATAATTGATAAAAAGACACCTTTCAGGAAGATTTTAAAAACACACTGATAAAAGTAGGCAGGAGCTTAAACTTAATCTCAACATGTTCTACAGACTTGCTCACAATTTGCCCAAAAATATAAAAAATGTATAAAAAAATACTATCCTATTATGCAATAAAAATCCTTTTTGACCTATTGTGTCCAAGGAAGCATTCCCTGAATTTGTAAACATTAACAAAACAAAAAAATATATGTATTTTGAGAAAACAAAAATATCAACCTAATCACTCTGGTATCGAACATATACAGTAGTGATTTTACCCTTGGTGTCAACACTACCAATATATGGATAAATCCGTGTAGTGCACTTTTGGCTGCGACAATGTTGACACACTAACAGTTAACAGCTGTTAGATTATCCTCTCTCTAACTCTCATTAATGTAATTAATTAATGAATTTCCTGTTAATTGCTGCTTACCTTCTGCTGTAACACACTTTCCTCTACACATTTTAAACTTACTATGCACTATTTCTGAATATGGAGATAAACAATTACTGTAGCTGCTAGCAAGTCAACCGGGGCTTAAAAATAAATACAGTGTCAGCCAGAGGGGATCAGCTTTTGGGATTACCACTAAAAGGTTACCACTAAATTACCACTAAATCGTCAATGGCAATCACATACTTTTCACGAAAATTGTCCGATACTGATCGGTGCTCAATCGATCAGTACATTCCTACTTTTATATCTCACATAATTAAATGAACTTGTCTTAAATTTTTGACTGATACTGAAACCAATTGTTCGGTCACCAATAAAGCATTTAAAATGTTTAACTGAGAAGACCAGTTTCATCTACACATTGATCTTGATCTTTACATACTGAATAGTAAAAATTTTTGTAATCCAATTTTAAAGAGATGTGCAGCTGATTCTTTTTTGTAGCTTTATTGCCAAACTTACCACGCCAACAGCAGTGATCAAACCCAACACTGCATTTGCCAGGTTGTCAACTCCAGCATGAACCATACTTCCTCCTTAAATCAATTCATTATTTGTCAAGTGTCTTGAGATAACTCAATGTGAAATGGCAATTATGTTTGACTTAATTGAAGGAAATCATTGTGCCGGACTTTTGCATTAGAGAGAAGTGGAGCGGCTGGCGTCCTGGTGCAGCCTCAACAACCTGGAGCTCAACGCCCAGAAAACAGTGGCGATGATCTTGGACTTCAGGAAAGTCAAAGCCTCAACATCCCCCTTCAACCTGATTGACTCTCCCACCCCCGTCTCCATTGTGGGACTCCATCCGTTTCTTGGGCACCACCATCACCCAAGACCTCAAGTGGGAGCCGACCATCAGCTCCCTCATCAAGAAAGCCCAGCAGAGGATCTACTTCCTGCAGCAGTTGAGGAAACTGAAGGTGCCGACCGAGAAGCTGGTGGAGTTCTACTCAGCCATCATCGAGTCCATGCATCACCGTGTGGTTCCCCGGCGCCACAGTCCGGGACAAGAATCAACTGCAGCACATCGTACGTGCTGTTGAGAAGGTGATTGGTTGCAAACTCCCACCCCTCCAGAACCTGTTCTCCTCCAGGACCAGGAGGCGTGTGGGTCGGATCGCAGCTGACTCTTCTCACCCTGGACACAAACTATTCTCCCCTCTCCCCTCAGGCAGGAGACTACGGTCACCCCAGACACACACCTCCCGCCACCTGAACAGTTTTTTACCCTCGGCCATCAGGCACATGAACAATAACAAGATATGATAGCTCAGTTACAGCCCATGTTATTCTACTCTGTGTTGTATGTGTTGTATGTTGCACGATTGCGCCTAGTTTGTGAACCCGTTCTCAAAACAACGGCAATAAAAATTCTTCTGATTCTGCAAAAAAATCAATAAATGTGGTCCAGATTTGTGGGTCAGAATTATCTGTGCAGTGGTTTGTGTGATATGTAAATTCAAGGGGGAACTGCACTTTTTCAGAATTTTGCCTATCGTTCACAATCATTATGAAAGACATGACCATGAATGGATATTTTTTTCACTACAGTCTAAATATTAAATACACGTAAATAAAAGTCCACGTACAGCGGAGCCAATGGGGGCTGCAGGAGCAAATGGGAGCTCCATTATTTTGCCCATAAAAAACGATAAATAACCATTGAAAACGAGCCAACAAAACTCAATTTGAATTTTGTGATTTAAATAATAACCAAGAATTGGTGATATTGTTATTATAAGCGCTAACACAGACCATTTATAGCGGCGACGTGATCACTTCCTTTATGCCGATGTATACTTCAAAGAGTGCTCTGCTGCTTTCTTGCTTCCCTGCTCCCTGTAAATTTATTGTAAATCATAAACCATGCATTTCACCTGGCCAGGCTGGTGATATAATCCGCCACTTAGGACCTGGAACTGGCGAGAACGACACGAAAAGCGTTTGTTTGGATGTTGTTAGGGGCTCTTATAAGCAGAATTGAACAGCTTCTATACATTGTGAGAGGACTTTTGATCGAAATTATTTAGTATTTAGGATGCATATCTTTCATTTTGATTGTGAACAATAGGAAAAATTCCAAAAAAAGGTCAGTTCCCCTTTAAAAGAGTTGGGTGTTTGGGAAAGTGACTGGGTTGTGTGGTTTGACAAGACTAGTTAGGATGACGGATTGTAGTCATCTAGGTTTCGAGGTACCACATACTGTAACTGCTTTCTTGCCACCATGATTATAGCAGAAATTCGGAAGCTGTTGGGATGGTGGCTTGGCTGAGCGAGCGCAGATTCATCACTGCCTGGCTGTTTTTTCAGTAGTTCTCATACTTATCGATTTACAAAGTAAAACAACCCAAATATAGGCAATTACATTTTATTGCATTCTGTATTTACTCATGTTATTGTCATTCAACAAAGTGTATTTACTAGGGGTGTAACGGTACGGGTACTTTATCGAACCGTTTCGGTACGGGGTTTCCGGTTCGGTTCGGAGGTGTACCTAAACAGTTTCCACACGGACATATTAAGTAGCGTACTGCACGTTGTGTAAACAATACTCAAAATGCCGGACATTTGAGGCATTTAAGAAACTCTGCCCTGACAGCTCCGCAAAAGAGGACATGTCCCAAATGCCCGCACCTCGAGTTATGGTTGCGTGTATTTTCAATGTACGTTCAGTGTTAAGAAAGTTAAAAACAAAAACAAATTGCGCGCATAGCAGCATTTGAGAGGGAGGGAGAGAGACAAAGAGAGCGCATGCGTCTGCTTTTTATCCATAGATTTATCAGATTTATTTTTTGTGTCAGAAAAGTGTCCCGGAGGCCATTTGCAGCCCACAGCTAATGTTTTAAAAGGCCCACGGCACATTCTAAAAATACTATTAAAATAAATAAAAACATAACAAAAGTAAAATAAAAAAGCTTAAAGGTTAAATGTAATTTAGAAAAAGTTGCAATATTGACTAATAAAACAAAGCTGTTTTTTCTTTCTTATAAACTGTCATTGCTCAAAACATAAACATATGTAGAGTATGCGTATGTAGTATATGTACAATACATTCATATTATGTATATATTGTACATATATTATTTATTATTATTTTTGTCTATTGTGAGCGAACTGTGGTGCTGAATTTCCCCCAGGGATCAATAAAGTACTTTCTATTCTATTCTATTCTATTGAATCTAAATCAATGTTATTATGAATTATTGACCTATCCAAGGTTCCCATTACTTCACATCAAATATTCCACTAAGAAAAATATTTTTGGTGGAAGATTTTGCAAATTTGGTAAATAAATAACCCAAAAATGTATATTTTGTTGTTTTCTTACTGTACCAAAAATGAATCGAACCGTGACCTCTAAACCGAGGTACGTACCGAACCGAAATTTTTGTGTACCGTTACACCCCTAGTATTTACTGCAAAGAAAATACAGCAGTACCACAAGATACAAAGTTTTTCGGGATGCAAGCTGTCGCGTTTAAGGGAATCTGTGATGAAAAAAAAAATATATATATATTTTTTCAGACTTATAAAATTTGTTGAAAAGATGGAAACGCGGGTTAAACAATGCCAAAGCATCAAATCATAAGGTCAATGCATTTTGTCGTGAGCTTGCACACAGTTTTGGATGCTTTGGTTCACAGGGTTTGCCATCTGGCTACGTCGTCACGTCACAGCAAGATGGAAACACTTATTTAGACATTAAGTAAAGCTCTCATCCAGAGGGGGAGCGTCAGACTATGAGGAAACACCAAAAAAAGGAGAAATAAAGTATTATTTTAATCTAATCTCTGTCTTGCGCTTAATAACACCAAAATTTGTCATGAGAGTCTAAATTATTGGCGGGAGTGAAGGTGTACCTATAGTTGTGACTGGGTGAATCTATATAATGTTTATGAAGTTTATTTTTGACCGTGTCTGGTGAGAAAAATGTGGTGACACCTTGACGACACACATTTAAACAGTGTACATTTTTAAAACATAGGTTCTGATACTTTTGGAGTGGGGCGTGGTTTCATTTGTATTCTGGGAACGCCTCCACAATCGAACATCTTGCAGAGACACTCAAAAAAAGGGTTATAAAAGTGACCGTGGAGCAAAATGTATGCAAATGTTACACCAAAACATATTCAATATATATTAACTGGACCACAGGGAAGGGATTTAAATGTAAATGATTTAAATTCGGGTTACAAGCTTCCCCACCACTAGTTGGCATAATGAACGTCATTGTGAATATGTATCATCGAGCAAAATTTGTTATTGTCCCAGGCCTCATAATTGCTGTACATTATTATTACAGTACTTCATAAAACTACTTTAATTATTTGTACTATATTCTACAGTTTTTTTCATACAATATTTATTATCTAAAAGTTAGTTTTTTCTTTGCAAAAGTCGTGTTACATGTTAAAATGGTGCTGTTTTTGGGCATGCTAGTATCAATTAATTTAAATGGAAAACGCTGTTTCTCAATACAAGTTTTTTGAGATAAAAGCTGTCACAAAAAACAAACTCGTATCCCAAAGTACCACTGCTCGTGCATTGGCCTGTTGCAACCATCCATAACACTAGAGATGCCGATAAATGTTTTAAAATTTAATATCGGAAATTATCGTTATCGGTTTCAAAGCTATCGGTATTGGTTTCAAAAGGTACAGAGCGCCAATAAACCTTAAAGGCAGAGCCTTTACGTGCCGCCCCAGTCACACAATATATGCGGCTTTTACACACACACACACACACACACACACACACACACACACACACACACACACACACGCACACACACACACACACACACACACACACACACACACACACACACACAAGTGAACGCAATGCATACTTGGTCAACAGCCATACAGGTCACACTGAGGGTGGCCTTATAAACAACTTTAACACTGTTCTAAATATATGCCACACTGTGAACCCACACCAAACAAGAATGAAAAACACATTTCGGGAGAACATCGGCACCTTAACACAACAGAACAAATACCCAAAATCCCTTGCAGCACTAACTTTACCGGGACGCTACAAAATACACCCCCGCTACCACCAAACCACGCCCGCCCAACCCCCGCCACATCCCCATTTCCCGAATTCGGAGGTTTTAAGGTTGGCAAGTATGCTTTAGTACAGTGGTTCTCAACCTTTTTTCAGTGATGTACCCCCTGTGAACAATTTTTAATTCAAGTACCCCCTAATCAGAGGAAAGCATTTTTGGTTGAAAAATAGAGATAAAGAAGTAAAATACAGCACTATGTCATCAGTTTCTGATTCATTCAATTGTATAACAGCGCAAAATATTGCTCATTTGTAGTGTCTTGCTTGAACTATTTGGAAAAAAAGTTACAAAAATAACTTAAAAACTTGTTGAAAAAAATAAGTGATTCAATTATAAATAAAGATTTCTACACATAGAAGTAATCATCAACTTAAAGTGTCCTCTTTGGGGATTGTAATAGAGATCCATCTGGATTCATAAACTTAATTCTAAACATTTTTTCACAAAAAAAGAAATCTTTAACATCAATATTTATGGAACATGTCCACAAAAAATCTAGCTGTCAACACTGAATATTGCATTGTTGCATTTCTTTTCACAGTTTATGAACTTACATTCATATTTTGTTGAAGTATTTTTCAATAAATATATTTATGAAAGTATTTTTGAATTGTTGCTATTTTTGGAATATTTAAAAAAAATGTCAAGTACCCCCAGGGGTACGCGTACCCCCTTTTGAGAACCACTGCTCTAGCATACTCTGCACTGAAGCTGTGGGCCTTCATTGTTTTTGTAGCTGTTGTTTTGAGGCATGTTTAAAAAAAAATAAAAAATAATTCACTTTGTGAAAGTCAAAGTATAGTATTTCCCATAGTTGTAACAGGAATCAGGATTATCTCAGGGAGAGCATGTCCCAAATTCCGAGATGTTTTGAGGCATGTTAAAAAAAATAATGCACTATGTGACTTCAATAATAAATATGGCAGTGCCATGTTGGCATTTTTTTCCATACCTGGAGTTGAAGTTGTTCTCTTATTTTGGAAAACCTTGTTTTTGATTGATTGATTGAAAGGTGTATTAGTAGATTGCACAGTACAGTACATATTCCGTACAATTGACCACTAAATGGCAACACCTGAATCAGTTTTTTAACTTGTTTAAGTCGGGATCCACGTTAATTAATTCATGGTAAAGGTACATTGTGTAACAATGCATCCAGCTGGGCATCGCAACAAAATTAGGCATAATAATGTGTTAATTCCACGACTGTATATATCGGTATCGGTTGATATCGGAATCGGTAATTAAGAGTTGGACAATATCGGAATATCAGATATCAGCAAAAAAGCCATTATCGGACATCTCTACATAACACACAATTTGGCATGCATCTCACTATTGCTCCTGCAAAGTACCAGGCCAACATTGGACTTGGCATCAGTTAAAGTTTCTCTTCAGCATTTCACAGTGATTTTTCAATTTGAAAGGTGCTTAACGGCCTACTGAAACCCACTACTATTGACCACGCAGTATGGTAGTTTATATATCAATGATGAAATATTAACATTGCAACACATGCCAATACGGCCCGTTTAGTTTACTAAATTACAATTTTAAATTTCCCGCGGAGTTTCTTGCTGAAAACGTCGCGGAATGATGTCGCGGAATGATGACGCATATGATGACGCGTGTTTGTGACGTTATTGGTTGAGCTGCTACCTTACCGTGGTAGAGGAGTTTGCGTGTCCCAATGATCCTAGGAGCTATGTTGTCTGGGGGTTTTCATGCCCCCTGGTAGGGTCTCCCAAGACAAACAGGTCCTAGGTGAGTGATCAGACAAAGAGCAGCTCAAAGACTTCAATGGAATTACAACGAAATGAACCCAGATTTCCCTCGCCCGGACGTGGGTCACCGGGGCCCCGCTCTGGAGCCAGGCCCGGAGTTGGGGCACGATGGCGAGCGCCTGGTGGTCGGGCCTGTTCCCATGGGGCCCGGCCGGGCACAGCCCGAAGAGGCAACGTGGGTCATCCCTCCAATGGGCTCACCACTCATAGGAGGGGCCATAGAGGTCGGGTGCATTGTGAGCTGGGCGGCAGCCGAAGGCAGGGCACTTGGCGGTCCGATCCTCGGCTACAGAAGCTAGCTCTTGGGACGTGGAACGTCACCTCACTGGGGGGGAAGGAGCCTGAGCTAGTGCGCGAGGTAGAGAAGTTCCGGCTGGATATAGTCGGACTCACCTCGACGCACAGCAAGGGCTCTGGAACCAGTTCTCTCGAGAGGGACTGGACCCTCTTCCACTCTGGCGTTGCCGGCAGTGAGAGGCGACGGGCTGGGGTGGCAATTCTGGTTGCCCCCCGGCTCAAAGCCTGTACGTTTGAGTTCAACCCAGTGGACGAGAGGGTAGCTTCCCTCCGCCTTCGGGTGGGGGGACGGATCCTGACTGTTGTTTGTGCTTACGCACCAAACAGCAGTTCAGAATACCCACCCTTTTTGGGTACACTCGAGGGAGTACTGGAAAGTGCTCCTCCGGGTGATTCCCTTGTCCTACTGGGAGACTTCAACGCTCATGTTGGCAACGACAGTGAAACCTGGAGAGGCGTGATTGGGAAGAATGGTCGCCCGGATCTAAACCCGAGTGGTGTTTTGTTATTGGACTTTTGTGCTCGTCACAGTTTGTCGATAACAAACACCATGTTCAAACATAAGGGTGTCCATATGTGCACTTGGCACCAGGACACCCTAGGCCGCAGCTCCATGATCGACTTTGTAGTTGTGTCATCGGATTTGCGGCCTTATGTTTTGGACACTCGGGTGAAGAGAGGGGCGGAGCTTTCTACCGATCACCACCTGGTGGTGAGTTGGCTGCGATGGTGGGGGAGGATGCCGGACAGACCTGGCAGGCCCAAGCGCATTGTGAGGGTCTGCTGGGAACGTCTGGCAGAGTCTCCTGTCAGAGAGAGTTTCAATTCACACCTCCGGGAGA
Source organism: Nerophis ophidion (assembly GCF_033978795.1). Classification (NCBI taxonomy): domain Eukaryota; kingdom Metazoa; phylum Chordata; class Actinopteri; order Syngnathiformes; family Syngnathidae; genus Nerophis; species Nerophis ophidion. Next base: position 36,555,469 of record NC_084627.1, read on the forward strand.
ACTTTGAACATGTCACGAGGGAGGTGCGGGACATTGAGTCCGAGTGGACCATGTTCCGAACCTCTATTGTCGAGGCGGCTGATTGGAGCTGTGGCCGCAAGGTTGTTGGTGCCTGTCGTGGCGGTAATCCCAGAACCCGTTGGTGGACACCAGCAGTGAGGGATGCCGTCAAGCTGAAGAAGGAGTCCTATCGGGTTCTTTTGGCTCATAGGACTCCGGAGGCAGTGGACGGGTACCGACGGGCCAAGCGGTGTGCAGCTTTAGCGGTAGCCGAGGCAAAAACTCGGACATGGGAAGAGTTCGGGGAAGCCATGGAAAACGACTTCCGGATGGCTTCGAAGCGATTCTGGACCACCATACGGCGCCTCAGGAAGGGGAAGCAGTGCACTATCAACACCGTGTATGGTGCGGATGGTGTTCTGCTGACTTCGACTGCGGATGTTGTGGATCGGTGGAGGGAATACTTCGAAGACCTCCTCAATCCCACCAACACGTCTTTCTTTGAGGAAGCGGTGCCTGGGGAATCTGTAGTGGACTCTCCTATTTCTGGGGCTGAGGTCGCTGAGGTAGTTAAAAAGCTCCTCGGCGGCAAGGCCCCGGGGGTGGATGAGATCCGCCCGGAGTTCCTTAAGGCTCTGGATGCTGTGGGGCTGTCTTGGTTGACAAGACTCTGCAGCATCGCGTGGACATCGGGGGCGGTACCTCTGGATTGGCAGACCGGGGTGGTGGTCCCTCTCTTTAAGAAGGGGGACCGGAGGGTGTGTTCCAACTATCGTGGGATCACACTCCTCAGCCTTCCCGGTAAGGTTTATTCAGGTGTACTGGAGAGGAGGCTTCGCCGGATAGTCGAACCTCGGATTCAGGAGGAACAGTGTGGTTTTCGTCCTGGTCGTGGAACTGTGGACCAGCTCTATACTCTCGGCAGGGTTCTTGAGGGTGCATGGGAGTTTGCCCAACCAGTCTACATGTGCTTTGTGGACTTGGAGAAGGCATTCGACCGTGTCCCTCGGGAAGTCCTGTGGGGAGTGCTCAGAGAGTATGGGGTATCGGAATGTCTTATTGTGGCAGTCCGCTCCCTGTATGATCAGTGTCAGAGCTTGGTCCGCATTGCTGGCAGTAAGTCGGACACGTTTCCAGTGAAGGTTGGACTCCGCCAAGGCTGTCCTTTGTCACCGATTCTGTTCATAACTTTTATGGACAGAATTTCTAGGCGCAGTCAAGGCGTTGAGGGGTTCCGGTTTGGTGGCCACGGGATTAGGTCTCTGCTTTTTGCAGATGATGTAGTCCTGATGGCTTCATCTGGCCGGGATCTTCAGCTCTCACTGGATCGGTTCGCAGCCGAGTGTGAAGCGACTGGAATGAGAATCAGCACCTCCAAGTCCGAGTCCATGGTTCTCGCCCGGAAAAGGGTGGAGTGCCATCTCCGGGTTGGGGAGGAGACCCTGCCCCAAGTGGAGGAGTTCAAGTACCTAGGAGTCTTGTTCACGAGTGGGGGAAGAGTGGATCGTGAGATCGACAGGCGGATCGGTGCGGCGTCTTCAGTAATGCGGACGTTGTATCGATCCGTTGTGGTGAAGAAGGAGCTGAGCCGGAAGGCAAAGCTCTCAATTTACCGGTCGATCTACGTTCCCATCCTCACCTATGGTCATGAGCTTTGGGTCATGACCGAAAGGATAAGATCACGGGTACAAGCGGCCGAAATGAGTTTCCTCCGCCGGGTGGCGGGGCTCTCCCTTAGAGATAGGGTGAGAAGCTCTGCCATCCGGGAGGAGCTCAACGTAAAGCCGCTGCTCCTCCACATCGAGAGGAGCCAGATGAGGTGGTTCGGGCATCTGGTCAGGATGCCACCCGAACGCCTCCCTAGGGATGTGTTTAGGGCACGTCCAGCTGGTAGGAGGCCGCGGGGAAGACCCAGGAACCGTTGGAAAGACTATGTCTCCCGGCTGGCCTGGGAACGCCTCGGGATCCCCCGGGAAGAGCTAGACGAAGTGGCTGGAGATAGGGAAGTCTGGGCTTCCCTGCTTAGACTGCTGCCCCCGCGACCCGACCTCGGATAAGCGGAAGATGATGGATGGATGGAAGGATGGTTGAGCGGAACTTTTTTAGCCCAGCACCACTTACAGCTAAATGTTGTCTCTTTTCATCGCATAATTACACAGTATTTTGGACATCTGTGTTGCTGAATCTTTTGCAATTTGTTCAATTAATAATGGAGACTTTAAAGAAGAATGCTGTTGGTGGAAAGCGGTGGATTGCAGCTGCCTTTAGCAACTGAAACACTGCCAGTGTTTCTTTGTTTGTTGTGAAGCTTTAGCGAAAATTTTTCTCTATCACATGTCAACCAAAAAGTTTTTGGATGAGAAAATTGTGATATTAAGTCGGCTCTTACCGGAGACTTGTGCGGAGTTAGCGTCCTCCTGCAGCAGCTATCATCTTGGCTCCTCCATTGGTTTAATTCTCTCAGAGACACCGGCGGTCACCGCACCCCTCCGACTTTCAGGTACAACCATATAATCTCACTAAAACACTATTAACACAATAAACAGATAAGAAATTTTCCAAAAATATCCTAGTAAATGTGTCTAATAACATCTGAATCGCTCCCACTGCATTCACCTTTTTTTTTGTTTTTCCTAGTGCTTCACTCTAACTTTCCTCATCCACGAATCTTTTATCCTAGCTCAAATTAATGGGGAACTTGTCGCTTTCTCAGTCAGAATCGCTAGCGCTGCTGGTGTCTATGATTGTAAACAATGTGAGGATGTGAGGAGCCGTCACACCCGTGACGTCAAGCGCACATCGGCTTCTACTTCCGGTAAAGGCAAGGCTTTTTTATTAGCGACCAAAAGTTGCGAACTTTATCATCGATGATCTGTACTAAATCCTTTCATTTAAAATATGGCAATATTGCAAAATGATCAAGTATGACACATAGAATGGACCTGCTATCCCCGTTTAAATAAGAACATCTCATTTCAATAGGCCTTTAACGTACAATAGCTGAAACTATTATTATATAACGCATACCCAGCCAGGTGTCGTTTTCAAACTATTTGAAATAGCCTTATGTCCAGGGAAATGTCCAAGAAATGTGCTCGTTTTTGTTACTTTCTACAAACCCCAGTTGTATTCTGTGATGACTTCACATTCCTAAACATTGTACAATTGGAAAAACTAGCCCAGATTGGTCACACAAACCCTTCAACAGCTATACATTAGGACTTGAATGTGCCCTTGCTTTAGCAAACAAACAAACAAAAAAAAACAAAAAACCCTGTCCAAATTGGGCGGTCCATTAAAAAGGGCCTACCTGTGTTGGAGCGTCGACGGATACCAAAGTCCCAGCTGGAGGTAATGTCCATAGACTGGGAGAGGTCACAAGTGTGACTGTCTGTCATTGTGCTGACTCCCTCACTTAAAGAATCTAAAGTTACTGAACCACTTGTGCTGCCAGGTACCAGGGCCAGCTGGCACTTCTCCAAATCCACATCCTGGTCGATTAGAACCATCTCACACATCCCTGTGTCATCACTGGTTACATGAGATTGTCTGATGTGGGCCAGAATAATGCCTGGATTGTCCAAAAAGGCCATTGCGTCACCTTGGTGAAGACGGAGTTCAGTTAGGTATTGGTTGTCTTTGTCGATCCCACTTGCCTATCACATCATAGGTCCCCTTTTAACTAGATGAGAACGTAGAAGGTGTGGAAACGTGAAAAGCAATTGTTATTTCCATTTTCCTTTCTTGATTTTTGCTCTGCTCCAAGACAGGAACACAGCAGATAACTGTTGAGACAGAAATGGATATTCATTAAGCAAAAAGTAACGACACATCAGATACAAAACACATTACACAAACACATCTGACGAGTTTGTCAGGAAACGAGTTGTCTCTTGGTTAATTGTTATAGATACTTGGGGTAGCGAACGACTACCTTATAACTAGAGATCAAAACAACTTAGTTTTTCCAAGCATGAAAAGGAAGAAAATTACTGTGGAGAAGGAGAAGAAGCAAAAGCAAAAGATGAAAAAAAAGGAGAAGCAGCTGCAATGAATATCCCATTCTTCCATTTTCTACCGCTTGTCCCTTTTGGGGTCGCTGGAGCCTAGCTCAGCTGCATCCGGGCGGAAGGCGGGGTACACCCTCGACAAGTCGCCACCTCATCGCAGCTGCAATGAATATATTTATATAAATATTTTCACCAGAAAATATATCAAGATATACCATATTTTTCGGACTATAAGTCACAGTTTTTTTTTCATAGTTTGGCCGGGGGTGCGACTTATACTCAGGAGCGGCTTATGTGTGGAATTATTAACACATTAACGTAAAATATCAAATAATATTATTTAGCTCATTCACGTAAGAGACTAGACGTATAAGATTTCATGGGATTTAGCGATCAGGAGTGACAGGTTGTTTGGTAAACGTATAGCATGTTCTATAAATGATAAATAAATAAATGATAAATGGGTTGTACTTGTATAGCGCTTTTCTACCTTCAAGGTACTCAAAGCGCTTTGACACTACTTCCACATTTACCCATTCACACACACATTCAAACACTGATGGAGGGAGCTGCCATGCAAGGCGCCAACCAGCACCCATCAGGAGCAAGGGTGAAGTGTCTTGCTCAGGACACAACGGACGTGACGAGGTTGGTTCTAGGTGGGATTTGAACCAGTGACCCTCGGGTTGCGCACGGCCACTCTCCCACTGCGCCACGCCGTCCTATGTGTTATAGTTATTTGAATGTAACGTTAACATACCAGGCACCTTCTCAGTTGGCTATTTATGCGTCATATAACGTACACTTATTCAGCCTGTTGTTCACTATTCTTTATTTATTTTAAATTGCCTTTCAAATGTCTATTCTTGGTGTTGGATTTTATCAAATACATTTCCCCAAAAAATGCGACTTATACTCCAGTGGGACTTATATATGTTTTTTCCTTCTTTATTATGCATTTTCGGCAGGTGCGACTTATATTCCGGAGCGACTTATACTCCGAAGAATACAATATATCGAATATCGAGTAAAAGTAAGAATATATCAAGACACACTTTCTCGTCCATATCGCCCAGCCCTACTGTAGAGTACATGTTCAACATACTGAGGGATAATGCAGTACATTTAGAAAGTATTTACTGTGCTTAATTTTTCCTACATTTTGGAATGTGACTGCCTTATTCCAAAATGAAAATAAAATATTTTCTTCCTCAAAATTCTACAATCATTAACACCCCATTAAAAAAATTGTTTTTATCTTTACAAAATCCTTAAAAATGAAAAACTAAGAAATCACATGCACATAACCATGCATCAGTGGAGATCATTTTAAGACTGCAAGAGAAACTAAGCTTCTCTTAAAATGTAAAAAAAAAAAGCATATGGTCAAATATGTACTTTTATTGACTAAACCAGGGGTGTCCCGGGCCGAAAGTCCTTGACATTAAATTGTGTTCTCATTATTTCTCATAGCGTCACAGTAGGGCTGGGCGATAAATCCTAATGCTCGATATATCGCGGGTTTGTGTCTGTGCGATATAGAAAATGACCATATCGGGATATTGGAGTATACATTCTCACGCAGTTGCTTTTAGCTGCGGGCATTCAACTGCATGCATTTCCCACTCTTTCTTGTCTCTCCTTCTTACAGAGACATGAAAAACAAGCGCACCTTCTTACATACATCACGCGTGCAACGTCACACGCCCTCCCTGAGCAGACAGGTAGCTACATGGGTAACATTAGCTGTGATGCTAACGTTGCGTTGCGAGTTGTAATACGAGAGAAAGAAGGTGCGAATCTGGTAAAAAATGGAGGAAGAATTACATTTTTTTGTATTTAGTGTATTAGATTCTGCAACTAGTGTTTGGATCCCACTGTACGCAATATCTGAAGAGCTTGGAAAAAAGCATTTCACTGTGGTGTAGTCTGCATGTGACAAACTAAAACTTGAACCTTGACTCAATTCCCAAGAAAAAACAGCACTGGTTCCTTCGTCTTGTGGTGGTTTGGCTTCCAGCGGGAATATGTTGAACAATTATGTAGCAGCACTGCTAATTTATAGCATTATCTGAAAAGTCACCCGCTAGAGAATGAAGAGTGCTTGAAACTGCATTTGGACATCTCCATTCGGTGCCACACCAAGAAAATGCCAAAGCAGCAATTTCCACATCAACACCGTATGAAAAAAAAAATCAACAACACAAGGAAATAACGTCTGCAGGAACCTACCAAAGAGCTAAGGACATATACTATTTGAGTTCCTATTATGCAGCTCATTTTTATTTGACAGTTATTGAAATATCTTGTGTGACATCATGCACAAGAGTGCACTTTATTTATTTTAAACTATTTTAGTGGCGTTCTGTACAAAAAGTGCACTTTAATTTAGTGTTGTTTTGATATGTCATCTTAGTGACATCATGCACAAAAGTGCACTAATAGCTTGTTTTTTTAAAATGTCTCTGACAATCTTGCACTTTGTGTTTTGAAAATGACATGAATGTTTGTGCCACTGCTTAATAACTGTTTAATAAATACAGTTTTGGTCATTTGACTTACTTGTGATTTCCCTCTCTGCATGAAAAGTTTAAATTGAGCATATATTAATGCAGTATGAACAAGAATGTTTTAATGTAGACACATTGAATCATCTTACTGCTGTGATTATATGCAACAAGTGTTCATTCAAGGCTAAAGCAAAAAATATCGCAATATATATCGTGCATCGTGACATGGCCTAAAAAATATCGAGATAATAATAAAAGGCCATATCGCCGAGCCCTAATTCACAGTGGTAAATTTTTCCTACATTTTGGAATGTGACTGCCTTTTTTCAAAATGGAATACATGTATTTTCTTCCTCAAAATTCTAGGAACAATAGCACCTCATTTTAAAAAAAAAGGTTTTTTATGTTTACAAAATCCTTAAAAATGAAAAACTAAGAAATCACATGCACATAACTATTCATCAGTGAAGATCATATTAAGACTGCAAGGGAAACTAAGCTTCTCCTAAAATGTCCAAAAAAAACAAATGGTCAAACATGTACTTTTATTGAACCAGGGCTGTCCCGGGCCGAAAGCCCTTGACATTAAAATGTGTTCTCATTCATTCTCATAGTGTCACAGTGTACTAAACAGTGTTGAACTTGAGCAGCTTTGGCTGCTGAGCGTCTCTGGAAGTGTATGACGAGTGGGCTTGGATGAAGTCTCTTATGTCCAATTACGTATTTTTTTCTATGCCAGTCCAACACAACACACATTTGAGAGGATTTCAGGGGATGGATCGCAGTAATGTATCGATACCAGAATTTCAGTATTCGATACTAATACCTGTGAATTTCCACAGAGAATAGAAAGAAAGTCAGCAGCATCGCACAAAGCTCAAGATCACCCACGTCACTCTATGTTTTGCCCCTCTACCTTCATTGAAATGGTTCAGGTATCTTAAAAGCAAAACAAACAAAAAACAGCTTCTCCTCACGCGTTGTAACCACCATCGTATCTTTTACAGTGTTTACGTATCTCACTTATCTTTCAAATACTTTCATCTTGTTTTCTCTTATTTGTTACTTATTGTTTATTTTTAATGATAAAGAATCTCATTCTTTCTTGACACTTACTATTAATTTACTTACCTGCAATTTGCAGTGGAACCTCGATTCACAATTTGCATCCTTTTCGGTTTACAAATGTTTACATGGCGCTAAATATGCCTCTTTGTGGAGACCATGTCTCGGCGTACGAAGGCTTGATATTATTTACTTGTTATGGAGTGCTAATCAGGAATGTTTGGTCACTGCCTGACTGCAAGCTAATCAATACTAACACGCTATCTAGGCTAGCTGCACATACATTTTGTATCCTTAAGCCTCGTTTTTAGTTATTTGAGCTCATTTAATTTCCTTTACTTATGCCCTCTTTGTATTAGGTTTATTTTTCCCATGTTTCATGACACATTATCTGTATGTAATATTGGCTGCATTTCAGATAGTTGTTAGTGTGCCAAGTTGTTCCAGACCACAGCGAACGTTAGCCAGCTTGCAGAGATTGTATTAAATCCATTCAAAGAAGATAGCCTGTCGTTTCCTTTAACTTGGACACACACAACTATATCTTTGGTAACTCTACAAACACCGTTTCCACATGAGTTGGGAAATTGTGTTGGATGTAAATATAAACGGAATACAATGATTTGCAAATCCTTTTCAACCCATATTCAGTTGAATGCACTACAAAGACAAGATATTTGATGTTCAAACTCATAAACTTTTTTTTTTTTGCAAACTATAATTAACTTATAATTTCATGGCTGCAACACGTGCCAAAGTAGTTCAGAAAGGGCATGTTCACCACTGTGTTACATCACATTTTCTTTTAACAACACTCAATAAACGTTTGGGAACTGAGGAAACTAATTGTTGAAGCTTTGAAAGTGGAATTATTTACCATTCATGCTTGAGTTGTTCAACAGTGCGGGGTCTCCGCTGTCGTATTTTACGCTTCATAATGCGCCACACATTTTCAATGGGAGACAGGTCTGGACTGCAGGCGGGCCAGGAAAGTACCCTCACTCTTTTACTACAAAGCCACGCTATTGTAACACGTCGCTTGGCATTGTCTTGCTGAAATAACCAGGGGCGTCCATGATAACGTTGCTTGGATGACAACATATGTTGCTCCAAAACCTGTATGAACCTTTCAGTATTAATGGTGCCTTCACAGATGTGTAAGTTACCCATGCCTTGGGCACTAATACACCCCCATACCATCACAGATGCTGGCTTTTCAACTTTGCGCCTATAACAATCCGGATGGTTATTTTCCTCTTTGTTCCGGAGGACACCACGTCCACAGTTTCAAAATACTATTTGACTCGTCAGACCACAGAACACGTTTCCACTTTGCATCAGTCCATCTTAGATGAGCTCGGGCCCAGCGAAGCCGGCGGCGTTCCTTGGTGTTGTTGATAAATGGCATTCGCTTTGCATAGTAGAGTTTTAACTTGCATTTACAGATGTAGCGACCAACTGTAGTTACTGACAGTGGTTTTCTGAAGTGTTCCTGAGCCCATATGGTGATATCCTTTACACACTGATGTCGGTTTTTGATGCAGTACCGCCTGAGGGATCAAAGGTCTGTAATATAATCGCTTACTTACAGTGATTTCTCCAGATTCTCTGAACCTTTTGATGATTTTACAGACCGTAGGTGGTAAAATCCCTAAATTCCTTGCAATAGCTCGTTGAGAAATGTTGTTCTAAAACTTTTTGACAATTTGCTTACGAATTGATGACCCTCACCCCATCCTTGTGTGTGAATTACTTAGCAATTCATGGAAGCTGCTTTTATACCCAATCATGGCACCCAACTTTTCCCAATTAGCCTGCACAGCTGTGGGATGTTCCATATAAGTGTTTAATGAGCATTCCTCACCTTCATCAGTATTTATTGCCACCTTTCCCAACTTCTTTGTCACGTATTGCTGGCATCAAATTCTAAAGTTAATAATTATTTGCAAAAAAAAATGTTTATCAGTTTGAACATCAAATATGTTGTCTTTGTAGCATATTCATCGGAACATGGCTTGAAAATGATTTGCAAATCATTGTATTCCGTTTATATTTACATCCAACACAATTTCCCAACTCATATGGAAACGGGGTTTGTAAGACAGTCATTTCCAGGAGTTATCTAACCTTCTGAAAAGCTTTACTAATGTTTTCCAATGTGGGAAAAATGTGTATAATAAATATTACATTTCAACATTTCTGTCAACAAAGATTTGCTTCAGCATGCGAAACATAGTAATTTTGATAGTAGGCTAATATAGCTAATTAGTCACATCATGTGTTGCCATCATTATAACACTTATATAAGTATTTAAATTTTTTTAGCCGCTCCAGACAGATTACTTTTTTGTATTTTTGTTCCCAATATGGCTCTTTCAACATTTTCGGCCGGCGACGCCTGTACAAGTTTGAGTACCACTGTGTTGAAAGTAACGTTCTATATCGTTGTTGCTATTTTTATAATATTTTTTTAAAAATCACACCTACCCCTTGGCATACCTTCAAGTACCCCAAGGGGTACGCGTACCCCCATTTGAGAACCACTGATGTAAAACAGTGTTAAAAATAAAACCATCACAAGCATTCTGATTTTGCATAAAGTTAAGTTAGGTTAAATGAAATTACGAGTATTATTTATGTTAAGGTATATCAAAAATAATTTGAGCAAAATGTAATAGAAATATTGACGTGAGGCCCTCCAGCAGTACTCGTGTTGTTCATGTAGAAATTAATTGCCCACCCCTGGTTTAGATCTATTATGTTCCATACATCCATTTTTCTACCGCTTGTCCCTTTTTTGGGGTCGCTGGAGCCTATCTCAGCTGCATTCAGGCGGAAGTCGGTGTAAACCCTGTATAAGTCGCCCCATCATGACATCCATCCATCCATTTCCTACTGCTTATTCCCTTTGGGGTCGCAGGTGGTGCTGGAGCCTATCTCAGCTGCATTCGGGCGGAAGGCGGCGTACACCCTGGACAAGTCGCCACCTCATCGCAGATCTGTTATATTGTAACAAGACATTCTGGGTCGAGGGAAAGCTCAAAGGGCGTCGTACTTTCTCCATTTCGGACACCAACAAGGAGATATTACTTTTGTTTGGCGTGTTGTACTTGTACGTAAAGCTTGTTAAAAAAACATGTTATTTACGTCGCAGTCTAGTGAAGTGGGAATTGAACACAGTTCAGTACATAATGTCATGTCAACAACAAATAATTGGGTTACCTTGTTTCTGTTGGACGCGGCACTCCACTGTTGATCTGCAACTGTTTTCTACAATTAATTTGATGATTTTCTTCAAAACACATCTGATTAAGAGAAGAAATGCTATGATTTGGTCATGTGAACCAGGCTACTGTGATGCTACCGCTAACAGCTGCTTCTTCTTCGTTGACCGGAAATGCTACATTAGCTTCCTGTCGCAGCACTGCCATCTTTTGGTGGGGAGGATCGGACTCTGCCGTCACATGCTGTTCAGTCAAAACAAATAAGTAGATACACGGGGTTTAATCTGCATTTAATCACAGATGCAGTAAGCATATAAAATATTTGTTTAAAAGGACAATAGGATAGAAATTAATCTTGGATATAAAGATGCTCATGGAGATATTTATTACTTCCTAGTAGGCCTGTTAAAGTTTACGCGTTAATGCATGTTAATATATGTTATATTGTTACTTAAAATTTGGTCAGAGGCCGAAAGCCGACTGCATGTAAAAAGTAATACAAACATATATATATATATATATATATATATATATATATACATCGATTCGAATACGTTGTGCGATTCAGAATCGATTCTCATTTAAAAAAACAAAAAACGATATATATATATTTTTTTAATATATCCAACAAAGCACTACACAGCAATACCATAACAATGCAATCCAATTCCAAAATCAAACCTGACCCAGCAACACTCAGAACTGCAATAAACAGAGCAATTGAGAGGAGACACAAACACGACACAGAACAAACCAAAAGTAGTGAAACAAAAACAAATATTATCAACAACAGTATCAATATTAGTTACAATTTCAGCATAGCAGTGATTAAAAATCCCTCATTGACATTATCATTAGACATTTATAAATATAAATAGTGTAAATAGTGTCACAGTGGCTTACACTTGCATCGCATCTCATAAGCTTGACAACACACTGTGTCCAATATTGTCACATAGATAAAATAAGTCATATTTTTGGTTCGGTTAATAGTTAAAACAAATGTACATTATTGAAATCAGTTGATACATTGTCCTTTACAATGATAAAATATATATTTTTTAAATCTACTACTCTGCTTGCATGTCAGCAGACTGGGGTAGATCCTGCTGAAATCCTATGTATTGAATGAATACAGAATCGTTTTGTATGGGAAAAATATCGTTTTGGATCGAGAACCGAAAAAATTGATATATTATCGAATAGTGACCCCAAGAATCGATATTGAATCGAATCGTGGAACACCCAAAGATTTTCAGCCATAATATACATATATATATATATATATATATATATATATATATATATATATATATATATATATATATACACATTTTCTACCGCTTATTCCCCTTGGGGTCGCTGTTGCCTATCTCAGCTACAATCGGGCAGAAGGTGGATACACCCTGGACAAGTCGCCACCTCATCGCAGGGCCAACACAGATAGACAGATAACATTCACACTCACATTCACACACTAGGGCCAATTTAGTGCATACTTGCCAATCTTTCAAGGAATTTAATCCCCCTGAAGGGCAGGGAAAACGGCGAAACAGGCTTGTTTTCATCCCTACAAGCTTGTTTCGCAGGTTACCTTGTCCTTTGGGGATTTAAACCCCCTGAAGGATAGGGAAATCGGCGAAACAGGCTATTTTTCATCCCTACAAGTTTATTTCGCAGGTTTCTCTGCTCTTTCAGAAGGATTAAATCCCCTGTAGGGCAGGGAAACCTGAGAAACAGGCTCATAGGGATGAAATAGCTTCTATGTTTTTTCGTGACCCCAAGAATCAATATTGAATCGAATCGTGGAACACCCAAAGATTTGCAGCCCTAATATATATATATATATATATCCATCCATTTCTACCGCTTATTCCCTTTGGGGTCGCTGGTGCCTACAATCGGGCTGATGGTGGATACACCCTGGACAAGTCGCCACCTCATCGCAGGGCCAACACACATAGACAGACAACATTCACACTCACATTCACACACTAGGGCCAATTTAGTGCATACCTGCCAATCCTTCAGGGGATTTAATCCCTCTGAAGGGCAGGGAAAATGGCGAAACAGGCTTGTTTTCATCCCTACAAGCTTGTTTCGCAGGTTACCTTGTCCTTTGGGGATTTAAACCCCCTGAAGGATAGGGAAATCAGCGAAACAGGCTATTTTTCATCCCTACAAGCTTATTTTGCAGGTTTGTCTGCTCTTTCAGAAGGATTAAATCCCCTGAAGAGCAGGGAAACCTGCGAAACAGGCTCATAGGGATGAAATAGCTTCTATGTTTTTTCGTGACCCCAAGAATCAATATTGAATCGAATCGTGGAACACCCAAAGATTTGCAGCCCTAATATATATATATCCATCCATTTCTACCGCTTATTCCCTTTGGGGTCGCTGGTGCCTACAATCGGGCTGATGGTGGATACACCCTGGACAAGTCGCCACCTCATCGCAGGGCCAACACACATAGACAGACAACATTCACACTCACATTCACACACTAGGGCCAATTTAGTGCATACCTGCCAATCCTTCAGGGGATTTAATCCCCCTGAAGGGCAGGGAAAATGGCGAAACAGGCTTGTTTTCATCCCTACAAGCTTGTTTCGCAGGTTACCCTGTCCTTTGGGGATTTAAACCCCCTGAAGGATAGGGAAATCATCGAAACAGGCTATTTTTCATCCCTACAAGCTTATTTCGCAGGTGTGTCTGCTCTTTCAGAAGGATTAAATCCCCTGAAGAGCAGGGAAACCTGCGAAACAGGCTAATAGGGATGAAATAGCTTCTGTGTTTTTATTCCTGACCTAATATATAATTATCTATTTTTCCATCCATCTTCTTCCTCTTATCCGAGTTCTGGTTGCGGGGGTAGCAGCCTAAGCAGGGAAGCCGAGACTTTCTTCTTCCCGGGGGATCCCTAGGCTTTCCCAGGCCAGCCTGCATGGAGTCGTAGTCTACCCAACGTGTCCTGGGTCTTCCCCGTGACCTCCTACTGGTCGGACTACCCTAAACATTTAGGTTTTTATTTTAAACCTGCAAGGTACAGTGAGTAGGGCGACCATGCCACTGCCAGTACTAAACTTCAGTGTGTTAGATTAATGATAGTGTGTATTTAAAGTCATTAGCAGAAAAACTGTGCAGGGAATATAAAAAAGATTTAGTACTGGTATGGTATATTTTTTTCGAAAAGTCTAATCTCCCCTGTTGAAAACCTCTGGTCAATGGTAACTACATACATAGAGAAACTCTAACTCTCTAATAAATATGCCTTGTTTCCATCCATCCATCCATTTTCTACCGCTTATTCCCTTTTGGGGTCGCTGGTGCCTATTTCAGCTACAATCGGGCGGAATGCCTTGTTTCCTTCCTTGAAATCCAAGTCAACCGGCAAAGAGAAAACCATTAATGAGCATATCTCAGAATGTGTGCGAGATAAGGATAGTAATGATTGTTATGTTTTTTTTCCCCCTCAAGAACAATGCTCACTAGCGGATGCATTTTACATTAATTAAATATGGGCAATATCGATATGCGGATTAAAAAGACTTGATGACAAAAGCCAGTTTCACTCAACTTTTTAACATGACGCTAAAACAGGGGTGTCAAGCTCATTTTAGCTCAGGGGCGGCATGGAGGAAAATCTGTGCACACGTGGGGCGGACTATTAAAATAATGGCATTAAAGACTAAAAATAAACTTCGGATTGTATTCTTTGTTTTACTTTGGCCAAAAATATACAACACAACAAACACATTCTGAAAATAGTAAAATAAAAATATAGAAAAAAAATACCGGCAGCAGTAAAGATTAGATCCATGAAGGAAAGAAGAAAGTGAAAGAATGTTTATAACTGAATAAATTTACATATGCATAAAAATGTGTTTTCTTTTGTATATATATATTTTTTAATGAATTAAGTAACGTTTATAACAGGGGTCTCAAACTCTATTTACCTGGGGGCCACTGGATGCAGAGTCTGGGTGAGGCTGGGCCGCAAGAAAAGATTTCTTGAAAAAATGTTGCATACTCCTCAGCATGTCTAGTTGTATAATGACGTTTCAAATTGTATCCCTCAAGCACCGCAACTTTCTCTGTGCAAATAAGACACGTCAGGGTGCTCAACAAAGAAATATTGCATCTCCCTCTTTTCCTGGAATTGTCTTTGCTCATCACGAAAAAGACATGTCTGGGGTTGTGGAATATATTTGTATTTAGCAGACATATGGAGAATAATGTTATTTCCGCAATGTGTGTCGTTCCGCTTTCCTCCCTTACAGCAACACGGCAGTCAGCGGATAATGGCGAGCGCAAAAAAGTGACTGCTTCCGAAGAGTTATCCTGTTATATATAAATATATGTAGTGTTCATCATGTGAGGTAATGCAAATTAAACAATAAATAAAAACAAATAACGTTTTGAGTTGGTCCAGGTTATCGGGGACTGTTATTACTGACGGACAGGTTTCACAGTGTGACTGCAGCCAGGCACGTAAGAAAACCCTTGTCTCCATCGCTTTCACTCATTTGCCACTTTTCCACTAATGCAGGGGTAGGCAACCCAGAACGTTGAAAGAGCCATTTTGGACCCAAATAACACAACGCTGTCAAGCACCATTCATATAAAACTTGCGGGCCGCACTGACATTGAACTTTCATATTATGGTGGGGGCCGCAAAATAACGTCTCGCAGGCCGCGTGCCTGAGACCCCTGGTTTATAACAACCTTTTTCCAAAACACAATATACAAACCCCGTTTCCATATGAGTTGGGAAATTGTGTTAGATGTAAATATAAACGGAATACAATGATTTGCAAATCCTTTTCAACCCATATTCAGTTGAATATGCTACAAAGACAAGATATTTGATGTTCAAACTGATAAACATTTCTTTTTTTTGCAAATAATCATTAACTTTAGAATTTGATGCCAGCAATACGTGACAAAGTAGTTGGGAAAGGTGGCAATAAATACTGATAAAGTTGAGGAATGCTCATCAAACACTTATTTTGAACATCCCACGGGTGTGCAGGCTAATTGGGAACAGGTGGGCGTCATGATTGGGTATAAAAACAGCTTCCCAAAAAATGTGCACCCCTTTGTCCACAACGGCATGAGCAAATAGTTCAACAGTTTAAGAACAACGTTTCTCTAAGTGCAATTGCAATAAATGTAGGGATTTCAACATCCACTGTATGGTCCATAATATCATCAAAAGTTTCAGAGAATCTGGAGAAATCACTCCACGTAAGCGGCATGGCCGGAAACCAACATTGAATGACCGTGACCTTCGATCCCTCAGACGGCACTGTATCAAAAACCGACATCAATCTCTAAAGGATATCACCACATGGACTCAGGAAGACTTCAGAAAACCACTGTCACTATATAAAGTTTGTCGCTACATCTGTACATCAAGTTAAAGCTCTACTATGCAAAGCAAAAGCCATTTATCAACAACATCCAGGTACGCCGCCGGCTTCTCTGGGCCCGAGATCATCTAAGATGGACTGATGCAAAGTGGAAAAGTGTTCTGTGGTCTGAGGAGTCCACATTTCAAATTGTTTTTGGAAACTATGGACATTTGTGTCCTCGGGAACAAAGAGGAAAAGAACCATCCGGATTGTTATAGGCGCAAAGTTCAAAAGGCAGCATTTGTGATGGTATGGGGGTGAATTAGTGCCCAAGGCATGGGTAACTTACACATCTGTGAAGGCACCATTAATGCTGAAAGGTACATACAAGTTTTGGATCAACATATATAAATCATGGACGCTCCTGCTTATTTCAGCCAGACAATGCCACACCACATGTTACAACAGTGTGGCTTCATAGTAAAAGAGTCCAGGTACTACACTGGCCTGCCTGTAGTCCAGACCTGTCTCCCACTGAAAATTTTGAAGCCTAAAATACGACAAGCGAGACCCCGGACTATGGAACAACTTAAGCTGTACATCAAGCAAGAATGGGAAAGAATTCCACCTGAAAAGCTTCAAAAATGTTTCTCCTCACTTCCCAAACGTTTATTGAGTGTTGTTAAAAGAAAGGGTGATGTAACACAGTGGTGAACATGCCCTTTCCCAACTACTTTGGCACGTGTTGGAGCCATGAAATTCTAAGATAATTTTTATTTGCAAAAAAAAAATAAAGTTTATGAGTTTGAACATCAAATATCTTGTCTTTGTAGTGCATTCAATTCAATATGGGTTGAAAAGCATTTGCAAATCATCGTATTCCATTAATATTTACATCTAACACAATTTCCTCACTCATATAGAAACGGGGTTTGTAGAATGTGAGATATAACAGGATAATGCATAATGCATTATCATTTGTTTTCAAAAAGGTTACAAAAATGTGGCACCCCATTTTTATGGGATTCCTGGGAGCCCATTTTGAAAATTCCTAGCCCCAGCACTGATGGAGTATTGGTGCGTGCAAAACAGCAGCATGTGGCTGTGGCCACGGGGCCGGTTCTAATACTAATCAAATATCCTCCCGGGGGCCATAGATAATTCATTCGCGGGCCGGATTTGGCCCACAGGCCTTGACTTTGACACCACTGCAGTTAGGCAAATTGTTTCGGTCCTCCTGCGAGTCAAAGAGGATGAAGAAACGAACGTCTGGTAGATATAAATGTCGGGTACACGCCCAAACACATTAGCTGAAGTAACTTCATAAGGTTATAAGATCTCCCGTCCAAAGGCAAAACCTAGTCACTCACTTCTAGCTGATTTTGAGAAAACAAAGGAAAACCAATCTATCTTGATGCTGTCTTACAAAGATCTACAAAGTCATCAAACGTATAGATGTTTTCTTGAGCTTTCATTTTCTTGCCTATTGAGCCATGGATTGAATCCGCTCTCATGAACGTGTGCCCTTTCTCCAGATATTTTATCACAATATCGGGTGGGCCCATTCTGCGTTTGCACATTGGACAAGAGCCGTGTACAGCGTCCAGTTTTTATTTTGACCTCTACAGTTATCTGCCCAAAAAAGTATGCAAGGGGAAGATTCAAGAACAATACATTTAATGAAGGTGCTTGCAACGTCCTTGGCCAATCTTCCAAATATCCCCTAGTGCCATAATATCACATAATCAGGTTGACCGTCGGCCCCCATTGGTGCAAATGTCTCATTAAAGACAATAAGGCGACTGACAAAGAAGCTCCGATTGGTCATTTGAGATACTAGGTTTTTCTGTTGTATCTACGCGGTTATGTAGTAGTTGCTAGGTCCTGCCATGCGCGTAACAACTTACTTACGGAACAAATTACAATATCGCATACACTAATGTAAAACATATCACCTAGGAACTCCAAAATTATTATCAGCTCAGTTTTGACCAAAATTGAGTTACTGGGTTTTGCCTTTGGACGGGAGAGATGTTGAGCATACCAACAATTATCCATCCATCCATCCATCCATTATGACTGCAGCAAAAAAGGACCGCAATCCCTTATATTGAGGATACATGTGAAATAGAGGAGGCAGTAACCAGTGGAAAAAAGGTAAGTCACATCAACTATTTACTATATAGTTTATGACAGTGGTTATTAATCATATGACCAGGGCTCATTGTTGGGCTGCCAACCAATACCAGTTTCTCAGCTGTGGTCCATAACAGTGGTACTGAGTTGTAATACACTTTTCTACCACTTGGGGCAGTAATGACAATCTCAAACAGAGGAAGTCTGGAGCTAAAGTCATCAACGCTGGAAATTCTGACTTAAGTGGTGAAGCTGTATTTTCATTTTCACTTTAATTTTATTGACATCTTAATAAAGTAACATTGATTTAGTTTGTTTATTCTACCACAACAAAATTTCATGTAACAGTATGCATAAAATCCCCTGACAAGCAGGGAAACCTGCGAAACAGGCTTGAAGGGATGATATAGCCTCTGTGTTTTTTCCTGACCTAACGCATAATTTTATGTAGATGTATTTTTCGTTAGTTATTTATGAGTCCCTTCTTATGCAGTATATTTGGTTAATACTTATTTGACCAGTCAGCCTAAGATTTGTGTTAAACAAATAGTATTTGTGATTATCACAGGATTTAACAAGGTTGTAAACTGTAAGTATGTTAGATATAATTATTGAAATACAATCAAAATAAAAGGGTAAGATTACCAATTCAGTGTTAATATTTAAGTGAGCCCCTCTGTAGTGGGGAAGTCGGGCCCTGAGGTCAAAAAGGTTAAGAACCTCTGGTTTATAACATGAAACAGTAGTCAGCAGCTCACTATTTGTATAGTAGGCTGAAATCAGAGTGAAACGAATGCTAATGCAAATTAAGTAGATGTGTTAATGTTGTTACTGACATTTATTTTCATGTATTGATATTTACAGCTGAAATGGAACATCGGGACAACCTGATTGTGTTGGACACTGTGGACAAGCTTTTAGACGCTTGGAGCAAAAGTGTTGATAACCTTTCACCAACTGTGGACACTGTTTTTTTAACCATCTTATTGCTATGCATACCTTATGGAGATAAATTATGGCCAATGGTTTTGGGACAGTATCTAAAAAAATTACTTTAAAAGTGAAAGATCAAATTTTATAAAATACGTCAGTGCATTCAAAATAAAAATAAGTGCACACATTATTTTTCCTGGTTAAATTTAATTATGATTCAATCTGTTAACTCTGTTAGATAAATTATTTAAGTTTTAGTTTTTTTAATATATTTTTTTAGATTAAAATTGTATTTTTTACATTTTCAATGTCAAATCTTTTTTTTTTCCGATTCATAATTTTGGCCCGAGTTTTGCAAAAAAGATATGGGGTATGCCCTATCGCGTTGCCTTCAGGGAATGTTGGAATTAAATTATGTAGACTACACAGGAGGTCCCCAACCTACCGGACCACAGACGCATATAATTTATTGTAAAAATGATATACAGTTACAAATCACACGGTATTTGAGTGTATATGACCTTTTGTTTCATTGTGCTTTGCCAAGCGTTCACTTTTGCACTCTAATTAACCCTCCTTGAACAAACCAGTTGTGTAGTATGAAACCAAGTAAAACCAATGTCACCAAATCCACTATTTTAAGCGATTTTGGGCTTGTGTTTGAACACATAGGCGCTTATCCAGGCCAAGAGTCTAAATCTGAAAAAAATTATAATAAAATCAAACAGTTGGGGGGGGAGGGAAGTAAAAAAAATACAAATAAATAACACAAAAAAAGAGAAGAATAATCTGAAAAAACAGAAGCTCATATATAAGCTCAGACTCAGACTCCCTAAATGCAACACGGAACGACACAGAAAGTCCTTCATACCGACAGCCATCAGACAGTATAAGGCATATGTTCCTTCTTGACTACACCAAAATGTAGAACATACGTAGAATATATTTACATTATTCATATATGATCTATTATATATATTATATTATTTATTATTATCATTGTTTATTGTGAGCGAACTGTGGTGCTGAATTTCCCCCAGGGATCAATAAAGTACAATCTATTCTATTCTGTTCTATAATATATGAAAGTGAAAAATGACCAGAGTGAATCATATTTCAATTAAACCTGAAAAAATGTGTGCACTTATTTTTATTTTGTATACACACTGATGTATTTTAAAACATTCCAAATCAAAACTTATTTTTTCAGTTTCCCAAATCACATTTTTGAAATACAAAACATTTGAACCAAATTTAGTTCCATAGTCATGATCCTGATTTATCGAAACTAGCCCGGAATTTCGAAGTACCGTGAGTTATATATCGCGTATCGTGTCGTATCTTCAGGTACCCTGAAATTCTCGGTCCTAATTTGTAATGTTTGGATTTATTTTGGGGTATTTACATTTCTTTAGTTTGTTCCAAATAAATATAATTTCCTGTGAGGGTACAATAACTTTGAGTGCAATTGTATGGTTAAAAAAATATTTTAAAAAAGCAAGCATACTGTTGGGTTAAGCTCAAAAAACACCTGACAAAAACACCGGTTATCGCCTCTTAGTTAGAGCAATAAACAATTTTAAAGAACAAGTCAGTCAGTGTTGGCTCATTAACAGTTTCAGCAAGCATGCAAGCATAAAACATTATGTATGGTTATTGAGGCACCCTAAAAAGAAAATACAATGCCTAATAAATATCAGTATAAATCAGACGGCAAAAAGCTGTACGGCTCCAGCCATTTTTCTTTTAAAACAACTGGTAGAAATACACAGTTCATTTCATTGAAGTCCATCGCATTGGCGTGTTTTGTTTTGCCACTGCCGGACACAGAACAAGAAATACATTTTTCAAAGAACACTATGTTTAAGGTTATGAATCGGTCTACATTTCCTCTGAGCTACGTCGTTACATTTCTACCTCAGCTTCAACTCAGTGTTGTGTGGAGTGGTTCTCTTCACATAAAACACCTGTATTTTAGTTCGAGAAGGAGCAAAAGTCAAACTAGTATTTGCCTTCTGGACACAGTTGTGGGTCAGTGGAGTGTACGTGAGTCCAAGTGGGGTTGCCCTCAATAGTGGGTTTTGAAGCGGATTCTTCAGGCCTCAGAGCTCAGCGAGGGCCGAGTTGGACTGGGAGGGAGGCGAGCTGCAGCGCTGTGCTCTGTGCGAAAACTGTAATCATACTGATAGGGAAAATATTTCATTAACACCACATACACAAAACAATATTTACTACTTTGTCCAAAGTTTGTATCATATTTAAGGTGACACATGTAGGGTACAGGGGATACAAGTTGTCTCTTGGCTAATTCTTATGCTTTTGGTTGAAAAACTATGTTTCATTACGCAATGGAAAGAATAAAGTGAATGTGAAGGACAGTGTTAAGAAGAATTAGGCGATGATAATCGATGAATTAAAAAAAATAAAGCATTAAAAACATGGCTGAGGTGTACCGACATTTATCCACGAGAATAGAATAGAATAGAAACTACTTTATTGATCCCTGGGGGAAATTCAGCACCCCCGTTCACTCACAATAGACAATAATAATAATAAATAATATAATTTATATCTTAATATGAAAATATGAAGATGCTGCTGATTAAAAGCAGGTGATACTGTGAAATCCACTCTCCCGGGTAAAGAATATACATGATTAACTAGGGGTGTAACGGTACACAAACATTTTGGTTCGGTACATACCTCGGTTTAGAGGTCACGGTTCGGTTTATTTTCGGTACAGTAAGAAAACAACAAAATATACATTTTTTGGTTATTTATTTACCAAATTTGTAAACAATGGCATAAGATACATATACGAACAGGGTCCATTGCAAAGGTTAATGTGGTCAACATATATAAAATAAAAACTAAATAAGATAAGGCTCAGAATGGTTTCTTAACAAAACCTTTCTACATATAAAGTGCTTTTTTGATTGATTGAGACTTTTATTAGTAGATTGCACAATACAGTACATATTCCATACAATTGACCACTGAATGCAAACACCCCAATAAGTTTGTCAACTTGTTTAAGTCGGGGTCCACGTTCATCAACACCCCCCCCCAAGCCTGGCTAACTTGGCAGTAAGAGGATATATGGGCTTATTGTTGTTCCATCATAGAAGTGGGTCAAAATCTAGTTTTTAAAGCAATACAGCAACCCCCTGCAACCCCGAACGGGACAAGCGGTAGAAAATGGATGGATGGATGGATGGTCTTAAATCTGCTGGAGAGGCTGCTTGAATGCGGTGGTGATGCTTCAAAGGAGTTAGCATGTTTCACGTGTTGGCATAAGGGTACCCTACTGCTGCTGAACAATGTCGGCAAACCTCCGTCCTCCATTGTTGCATCGCACCGCGCAGCCAAAGTGTTCCCAAACGGGAGATGTTAACAAGGCAGGAGGGTCTTCCAGCTCTGTTTTTTTGCATGTTGTCCTAGCCTGGTCGCTGCTAGCCTGCCGTGTGTTGTACCTCGCTCTGCATTGTTTACACAACGTGCGGTGCGCTACCCAATATGTCCGTGTGGAAACTCGTTTGGTACAGCTCCGAACCGAACCGAAACCCCCGTACCGAAACGGTTCAATACAAATACACGTACCGTTACACCCCTATGATTAATACATTACTTCATAAGACTACTGTAGTTATTCGTGTTTCATTTTAGGGAAATATGATATGGCAAAAAATTATCCCGATGAATTTTTTGAATCTATTCACAAAAATTAGTTTTCAATTAAAGCGGATTGTCCCGTGCAGGATCATACAAAGTACCGCATCTCTACTGTTTACTACTGTAGTATCTTGTAAGAAACATTTCTGGCGTGTTTGATTGAGGTAATATATGCTGACAGCTGACAACTGTCATTTTGTTGATATATATAATTGTGCTTAATAGGAGGTACAACCTTACAGGAAACCCACGTTCTTAAATAGTTTTAGGGCCATGTTTTTTCTTCTTTTTGGTAAATTTTTTGGTAGTAAATAGCACAACTTTTTTTTCCTCTCAAAGTTATTTGGATTGTCATTTCAAACAATCTGCAGTAAACAAAGTATAATTGGTGCAGTTAATACTATAAGACTGGTGTAGTTAATACTATAAGATTTTTTTTTTCAAATTAAAATTTACTAGACAACACTTTCAAATGGTAAATTATTATTCGTATTTTATTATATTTTTAAAGATTTGCAAAACGTAAAAAAACCCTTTTCATATTGTCATTGTGGGGTATTGTGAATAGAATTTTGAGGACAAAAAATGGATTTGGCTGTAATGTGGAAAAAGTGAAGCACTGTGAATACATTCTGGATGTAGTGTATGTGTTCCGTCACATTAATTTAAGTTGTCCACCACATCGTTTAAGCTGCCTGCCACTCTGTTTTACGTGGCCTGCTACATTAATTAATGTATTTTGCCACATCATGTAATGTGGTACAAAAAATGATTCTCTGTGGTCCACACATCATTTAAGTCGTCTGCAACATTATTTCATGTGGTGCCAAGCATAATAGTATGTGGTCCACCAAGTCATTTAAGTGGTCTGCCATATTATCTTGTCTCATTAATCTATGTGGCCCGCCACATCATGTAAGTGGTCTGCCACTTTAATCGATGTGGTAATTCATATTAATTCATGTGTTATTTTATGTTGCCCGCCATATCATTTTAGTGGCCTGCTACCTCATTGAACTTTGCCTACCACCTCATGTAAAGTGGGATGCTGCATCAATTTTTTGTGACCCTGTGAAAGGCCGGAAATAATGCGGCATTTCCTGTTTTAATATATTTGTTCTTTTAATTTTGACAGAAACATTTGCTGCATGCAATTGCAATTGTTCTACACTACAATGTATTTGCCCATGCAATAACATTTCTGATCATTACAAGTTGTATGTTAAAATTGTGGTTTTTGTGGGGGCTAAGCAAAGATCCATAGTATTATTTCGATGGGGAAGACTGATTAGAGATGACGAGTATTTTGGCTGCAGATTACACTTAAACTCATAACTCAGAGGTACCACTGTACAAACTAACACCAGTTCATAAAATATAATTAAATTAGGAATTTCAAATTATAAAAATAAGTTTCTCATCCTTAAATACTGACCTCTTTCTCGATCTCAGCCAACGTTTTGATCGTAATGCCAATGAGATCCACCTGCTGCAACTGAACAGGGAGACAAAGTTTACCACATACAATAAGTCACGGAATGCTTTTTTTTGATAGTGTTCTAATTTTCAAAGTTTACCCTCATACAAAAAACACAAGTCAGTCCATTACTTTTATGGTCGTTTTTCTTTCAGTTTTTACAGAGACAGACTATTAACAAATTATTCCCGTCCTTTCAGCAAGATGCTTGTTGAGAAATTACCCCCACTGTTTGCGCTAAGGCTGGGTAAAATATCCAATTCAATAGATTTTTAGGGATCTTTTAAAGTTTGCAATATTGATCCTGGGCTCGGGGTCTTTCTATGTAGAGTTTGCTTCTTCTCCCCGTGACCGCATGGGTTCCCTACGAGTACTCCGGCTTCCTCCCACCTCCAAAGACATGCACCTGGGGATAGGTTGATTGGCAACACTAAATTGTCTCTAATGTGTGAATGTGAGTGTGAATGTTGTCTGTCTATCTGTGTTGGCCCTGTGATGCGATGGCAAATTGTACGGAGTGTACCTTGCCTTCCGCCTGAGTGCGGTTGGTATAGGATCCGGCCCCCAGGCGACTCCGAAAGAGACAAGCGGTAGGAAATATATGGATCGAATTATGTATGTATGTATGTATAGTGTTATTCGATATAATTATTCATGAATGAGATTGGCTGAAACGATCACATGTATCAACTGTAATTTTGAAAATGTTTTAAGTGCTACTGACAACGTAACTTTCATACAACATTGAAACATTACGCAATATTTAAATATATCCCTATTATTACACATGTACAGTCATCCCGTGTCGAGGGACTTATTCCTCCCTGAACAATACCAGAAACAAGAAAAACAATATTTTGAAATAAGAAAAAGAAGAAAAAGAAAAATATCAACGTAATCACTTTAGTATTGTTTATATATTAATACCATACTAGGTATCGCGAGTTTGGACATCTGGATCGATCATCCCAACTGTTAACTTCTTGTGTCGGCCTGCAAGGCGTGTTAACTATTCCTTTCCCTCTAGTTCTTCAGTGATAATGACATATAGAGGAAACTTAGTTTATTTTCTGCCATAGTCGTGAGAATTAGTATCTTAAAAGCGGCTTTTCAATGTGGATAGACGTCACGTTCATTGCAGTTTTCTCTCAAACTGTTCTGGCAAGACATGCACCCTACTGAAATTGATGAAACTCCTGCATGTGTGTAACAAGGGATGTGAAAATGTAATAGTGTCTCCCTGAGGGTGCATGCCTTTTGAAGGAATCATCAATCGATCGCCAATCAATTCAAAAAGGCAAATATCGGCCCTGATACGATCCCATGATTGGGACATATTTATTAGGTATATAAAGGAAAAAGCTCCTTTCTGGTCAGAGTTGTCAAAGCTGGAATGGACCATGTTTCTAATTTAAAGTTTGGCTAAAACTAGAATTCCTGACAGTCAAACTAACCAAATATTGAGAGGGATAAATTAGGATCATAAAATAAATCCCTCAACGAGATACCATACTACCACTACCCCCTATGAACCCTTCCTGCATAGCTGATAACCCACCCGGGCCAACACTCTAGCATTGTTTAGTATAAATATAAATATAGTATAAAATAAATCTAAAAACTTACCTCTGATGAGGCACATGCAAACTTCTCGGAGATCATAAAGGGCACTCCATCCATTGCTGAAAATACAGTTTGGAAAATTCTACTTTCAGAATGTGCAGTAATATATCATTGAGATTCATTTCATTATGGAGCAAGTACAATTAGAGTAAAGAGTAAGGGGTTTGGATTCATCATGATTACCAGATACAGTACCATTATGGTTTCACTCTGGGGGAAAAAGGAATACATCATCTATTGACCTTTTCAAGGATATGATTCGGAATATTCATATTTAATTAGCTTTGTCCAGAAATGCTAGAGGGTCATTGGTCCAATTACTGCAGCGCACAAATGTATACAGTTTATTGGAAAGATGATAATCTGCTTCCAAAGTACGGTTGAAGAGCTTGAGGAAGGCACCACACTCCAAAATATGCAAAACTTTAGCTGCATAGCCTTCCTGACATATAAAAGCTCTTAGGCAAGGAAAGGAATAATTGATCATGACTACTTATACTAGTACTACTATATATTTAAAATTATTTTAAAATTCCATGCTCACTATTGCCTATATTGCATCAATTTTGACAAAAATAGAATCGAAACTTTGGAGAGAACTTAGTATAGCCAACCTGAGATTGCATAGAGGTTGGAGTTTTGGTGCTCGTAATCTGGTCTGGTAGCATTTTTCCCTCTGAAACTGGCAGGAAGGGTCATGGAAATATTCCTGTGGACAAAATTGAATTTAAGTTAGACTGGTCAAAGACAACAACATTGTTAACATGTTGTCACACGTTTTCAGAGAGAGGTATGTAACGATATGAACATTTACTATCAACATACGTACGACTAAAATAGTTCTTACGGTATTGTTGAATGTGGTCAAGAAGTACTTACACATATACATAGACATTGTTTAACCTTTTCAGTGACAGGGATTTAACAATATGAACATACAGCATCAACAATATTATGACTAAAATAGTTATTACAGTATTGATGAGAAGTACTTATATATATGCACTGACATTGTTTAACTTGGCTTTATTCTAGAAATGAGTAAACAGATAGATTAGTGCCGTCATTAACTAAGGATTTTCACAGTTGATTCTAATTTGTTAGATTTTGCCCATAGTCCACGATCAGTCGACTATGGTTTGATTGTGATCTGTAGTACACTGACTGGTCACTAGATGTCAGTAACGTCACATGGATGTATAGTAACTGCAGAAATGAAGAAAAATTATAAGAACTCTATGGTAGTAAACCTTAAATTTAAGTTAAGTTAACGTACCACTGATAGTCACACACACACTAGGTGTGGTGAAATTACCCTCTGCATTTGACCCATCCTCTTGTTCCACCCTCTGGGAGGTGAGGAGAGCAGTGAGCAGCAGCGGTGGCCGCGCTCGGGAATCATTTTGGTGATTCAACCCCCAATTCCAACCCTTGATGCTGAGTGCCAAGCAGGGAGGTAATGGGTCCCATTTTTATAGTCTTTAGTATGACTCACGACCTACCGATCTAAGGGCGGACACTCTAACCACAAGGCCTCTAGGTGATTTCACTGAACGTAAAGTAATAAATCAAAGAGAAAAATTAAATAAAATCAACAGGAACAAACAAAATCCACTACCTTGTCGGCGAGTCTAAGCAACAAAAGACGGTGCCGAGCGAGGGAAGGAAGGGCAAGGCACGGTCGCCTTAAAGAATGGGCTAACCTGGGCTGAAACCAAGGGGCCCCACACTATCAGGGACCCCCGATTTTGATGGCGGAATGCAATGATTGGTGTGCATAGCTGTCAATCACAGAAAACTCTAAAGGAATATTATACATAATATAAAAATAAAACGATAACATTTAAAATGAACAAACTAGATCTGTAAAATCTCAATTGAATTCAAATGAGTCCATTTTTATTAAATGTTATTTTTTCAACTTCACCAGCATCTACATTTGCAGCCTAACATAAAAGGTACACTTTGCAATATGCAGAATTATGAATTGGTGTATTTGAGATAAATAAAACAGACAAGCTCAATCACTTTGTCATTTGTAAATGCATGAACCTATCGTCTCTTCCGGTATCGATCATGTACCGACCATTCTATCCGAACAACAGGAAGCTGAGCTCGCGTGACGTCACATAAACCAGAAGTGAAGCGCACAAATTAAACAAAAAACACTCTAAAACATAAATTAAAATGGAAGAAAAGAAAATATTTAAACACTCAAACATATCATGGCACCTAAGAAGCTAACATTTAATGTTTCTCCTGCCAGTAAAACATAATGTGAAAATTTATTTAAAACTTGGTTAAAATATTTCAGTGTGTGTATAAGTACTTTTTGAGCACATTCAATAATACCCTCATAATAATGATAACCATGACAATTTTGTAAACAATAACTGTGATATGACATTTCCATATTGTTACATCTCTACACACAATAAAAGACAATTGGTTACTGACAGCAATGAGACATACATACGCTACATATGAGTGACATACTTGGTGAGTGGAGGTGCTGGGACAGAAGAGGATGTTGAGGTAGAATTCATATTCTGGACGTCATTCACAGGCGATGTGTGAGCGGTGTCCTGAGTTCGTGGTACAGTACCCATGCGGTACCAGATACCCATGTTGTTTAGTTCTCTGTCGCATTGAAAAGTAGCATGTTTTGAATAGGCAATTTGAAAAGTTGCATGTTTTGAATAGGCAATACAAATAAAGCTGCAATCTATTGTATAAAGTAATGGAAATTAACAAATTATTGCTAATTGAAAACCACAGCCACTTCTGAGAAATAACATGCAGGAGAATAATGTTTTGGTACCACACCATGCACAAACATATACAGTATTTTTCGGACTATAAGTCGCAGTTTTTTTCATAGTTTGGCCAGGGGTGCGACTTTTACTCAGGAGCGACTTATGTGTGAAATTATTAACACATTACCGTAAGAGACTAGACCTATTAGGAGCGATTAGGAGTGACAGATTGTTTGGTAAACGTATAGCATGTTCTATATGTTATAGTTATTTGAATGACTTTTACCATAATATGTTACGTTAACATACCAGGCACCTTCTCAGTTGGTTATTTATGCGTCATTTAATGTACACTTATTCAGCCTGTTGTTCACTATTCTATATTTATTTTAAATTGCCTTTCAAAAGTCTATTCTTGGTGTTGGATTTTATCAAATAAATTTCTCCCCAAAATTAGACTTATACTCCAGTGCCACTTATATGTGTTTTTTTTCCTTCTTTATTATGCATTTTCGGCAGGTGCGACTTATACTCCGAAGCGAGTTATACTCCGAAAAATGCGGTAATTTTAATTTGATTCCTTACACACATTTCATAATATAGCCTATAATATATGTTTCCCTTGGATGAATATATTTGTAGTGGCCCAAATTCAGTTTTTTTTGTTGTATTTTTTAATATTTGTCGTGATAAGAAGGCAAGACTTCATGAGATGTTTGTTGCCTTCTTCTGGCAGTTATGTTCCACATAACATTGACTATGTCCTTTGTTTCAAATTAAGAATTTTAGGGTGATGCAACAGGCTTTCGTAGCAAGTGAGCACACAACGCCAAGCAACAGACTGGTCTAGCAATACAAAGTTTGCGGTTGATATTCGCTGAGCATGGTGAATACATAACCTAACTCTCGGCAGACTTTTTTAGTTCTCCGAACTCCACACAAGGATCAGGGACTTCTCAATAGGAGATGTATTTCAGAAGGCGGGGCCTTTTAAAAAAAAAATCATTGTATGTGATTGGATAAACCACTTGTCCTTTATCTCGAATGACATGCTACTTCAACCACTCACATCCAAATCAACCCGTGACGCTGATGAGAGTGACGCTGGGAAATCCAAAACAGAACAGCTGATATATTGGATAACGACAGAGCAAAAAGTTAAAGAACTTTTACTGAAACATTGCAGCAATGTCAGTAAACGATCAATGTCGTTTTTGCAAAGATAATATGTCAGCACACAACTCCTCGCTGCGTGCCGCCATTGTTGTTTGAATCAAACAGTCGCTTCGGCGCTACGTCACATATATAAAATCCCGCTCGACGATCCTGATTGGTTCTTTATTTTTTGCTATCTTGAAGGAGTTTGCATTGCCTTTGAGCCCAAATCCTTGTGTGGAGCTCAGCGAACTACAAAGATCTGGCGACAATTTAGTTAGCGAATATACGCCCGCAAGTAGACATGCCTTTGCTGTTTCATGTCAATATCGTTTCGTTAAAATCTCATTGGTCAAACATTTGTACAAGTTTAAAAATATCGCGATGCTAATTTTCGTTAGCCTGTCAAAGGTATTGTCCATTGCATGGTAGCATTCAGCTAACAGCACATGAACCAACCTTTATCCTGTATGCTTGCAATGCTTTTTTCAGCGTATTCCAAACTATATACCGTATTTCCTTGAATTGCCGCCGTGGCGCTAATTATTTTAAAACCTCTTCTCACTCCTGCGCTTACCAAAGGCATGCGGTAAAAGTAAGCATGCGCTAATTATTTTAAAACATCTTCTCACTCCGGCACTTACCAAAAGTATGCAGTAAATATTTGAGTGTGATGTAAGCTTGGACCTTAAATCCTACTGAATAGCTCTTAATCGTCTTCCCTTTATGCGATTTCAAATTACCGGTATTGAAATCAGCCTCCTCCATTTTGAAAATGATGACAGGGAAGTGTCACTCGTGACGTCACGAGTTTGACCAGGCGGTAACAATAAGCATGCGCTAATTATTTTGAGAAGCGAGTTTGACCTGGCAGTAATTCAAGGCAGGCGCATACTATATGCCCTGCGGCAATTCAAGGAAATACGGTAGTTAATTTATCATTATGCTTGCATGTATGAGCTTCACGTGTGTATTAATGTACTTTACTTTGTGTTCTTACTTATACAGTAACTTGACTAACAATAAACAACCTCAAGTTGCTTTTTTTGATAAAAATTCAAAATCGATCAAAAAAAAGTGTGTGCAAAATTCTTAAAAATTTTAACCTTAAAAAGCTTTGAAGATGTATGTTGTAAAATCATTCGAACCTGGAAAAAGGACAGTTTAAAATAATCGATGAGGCACAATAAGTTTATGTGATCCTTTGACCGTAACTGAAGTTAATAGTACCCCTGCTGCTTGTTAGTTATTTACAAATAAGAAACAGAACAGACATACCCGATAAAGGTGTATTGAGGTGGAGCCTGCTTGGACCTCCCCAGGATACGAATGTCACAGATGGCTGCCTCTGTCGAGTCTCGTGGAATAAACTTGATGCAGAGTCGCCTCTTTCTGAATGCCTGCTCTTCTGCAAGTACAGTACACACACACACAAATATTAAACATCAAAAACCATTTTGCCTTTTACTCATACTTTTAATAGAATGAGAATGATATAATGTCAAATGTTATTTTTTTGGCTGTCAAGCGTGCACAAAAATGTTGTGTAATGCCACCTACTTTTTTTAAAGCCGCGATGAACACTTGATTGTTCTCTAGTTTGGCTAAACAAGTCGCAATGCAGCTGGAAAGTGTGTAATGGCTACAAACAAATAGCTGCAAAAGAGACGGGGGAGTATTTGATGACTAATTTAGCAAGTCCTGCCAAATGGTAATATTTCAATTTGTATTGAATTTCCGTAAAGACCAATAAAGCATATATCTATTGAGAAAAACAAACCTCTTTGTATTTAATGTCTTGTGAAATCAGTTATCACATCAATATTATGTGCACAATGCACATATACCGTATTTTTCAAACTATAAGGCGCAGTTTTTTTCATAGTTTGGCTGGGGTGCGACTTATACTCAGGAGCGACTTATGTGTGAAATTATTAACACATTACCGTAAAATATCAAATAATATTATTTAGTTCATTCATGTAAGAGACTAGACGTATAAGATTTCATGGGATTTAGCGATTAGGATAAATAAATAAATAAATAAATGGGTTGTACTTGTATAGCACTTTTCTACCTTCAAGGTACTCAAAGCGCTTTGACACTACTTCCACATTTACCCATTCACACACTGATGGAGGGAGCTGCCATGCAAGGCGCCAACCAGCACCCATCAGGAGCAAGGGTGACGTGTCTTGCTCAGGACACAACGGACGTGACGAGGTTGGTACTAGGTGGGATTTGAACCAGGGACCCTCGGGTTGCGCACGGCCACTATCCCACTGCGCCACGCCGTGACAGATTGTTTGGTAAACGTATAGCATGTTCTATATGTTATAGTTATTTAAATGACTCTTACCATAATATGTTACGTTAACATATCAGGCACCTTCTCAGTTGGTTATTTATGCGTCGTATAACGTACACTTATTCAGCCTGTTGTTTACTATTCTTTATTTATTTTAAATTGCCTTTCAAATGTATATTCTTGGTGTTGGGTTTTATCAAATAAATTTCCCCCAAAAATGCGACTTATACTCACTCCAGTGCGACTTATATATGTTTTTTCCTTCTTTATTATGTATTTTCGGCAGGAGCGACTTATACTCCAAAAAATACGGTTAAAAACAGTCCAGAGAAGCAAATAAAAATTTGCAGTCATGTTGCTGTTAAGATCAAATATGCATTCAGTGATAGCCAACGTTAGAAACTACACTTTGCCATATAGCTATCATATGGGAAAGGCTTAAGTACGGTTTAGAATTTTCCATATTAAGTTGTTTCCTTCTGAGTGCCCATATACATATGCACTACTTGGGCAAGCTGTTTTTTTTTAAATTATTTATCATGCTATTGACCATAAATTCACTTGTTGGATCAAAATAAAGTCAATGGTACACAATAACTACAGTTAACAAGAGTAAAAATTACTATCTACTCTTCTTTTAATGATTAGTTTTTACCCCTAAAAGTCTTCTCTTGTCAAGTTTGTAAACATTAACAATCACTTTTATTTTGCTAAATAATAGTAATTTCCCTGACTTTGTGAATTATTTCCAGTCTTATTTTGAGTCATTCCGATATGTTTTGTGCAAAGTGGCCCTTGTCATTGAGGGCTGGGAATTGGCCTTTAAGTTTAGATGTTGTTTGACCCGGCTGCCAAATCGGTACTTTTGAAATGGTGCCATTATAATGTACCGATACTGTAATCTGTTAATAGGGACAATGGAATGGGTCACAACTAAGGATTGGAGATATGGCAAAAAAAAAAATCTCATGATTAATTTTTTACCATACCATTTATCTCGATTAATATCACAATTCTTTATTTTAACCGTTGCATCCCTAATGTTTACTATTGCAGTATCTTGTAACATAATTTTTTTGCCATTTGTATTCTTTAATTACTTGTATACATCAATGCTTCTCACCAGTGGTTTGGCAATTAACAAGCGGAGACCTAGATTGTGGAGTTTTTTTAAACTCAAATACTGTAGCTTGTGTTTAATGAAAATATATCCATCCATCCATCCATCTTCTTCCGCTTATCCGAGGTCGGGTCGCGGGGGCAGCAGCCTAAGCAGGGAAGCCCAGACTTCCCTCTCCCCAGCCACTTCGTCTAGCTCTTCCCGGGGGATCCCGAGGCGTTCCCAGGCCAGTCGGGAGACATAGTCTTCCCAAAGTGTCCTGGGATTTCCCTGTGGCCTCCTACCGGTTGGACGTGCCCTAAACACCTCCCTCGGGAGGCGTTCGGGTGGCATCCTGAGCAGATGCCCGAACCACCTCATCTGGCTCCTCTCGATGTGGAGGAGCAGCGGCTTTACTTTGAGTTCCTCCCGGATGGCAGAGCTTCTCACCCTATCTCTAAGGGAGAGCCCCGCCACACGGCGGAGGAAACTCATTTCGGCCGCTTGTACCCGTGATCTTATCCTTTCGGTCATGACCCAAAGCTCATGACCATAGGTGAGGATGGGAACGTAGATTGACCGGTAAATTGAGAGCTTTGCCTTCCGGCTCAGCTCCTTCTTCACCACAACAGATCGGTACAACGTCCACATTACTGAAGACGCCGCACCGATCCGCCTGTCGATCTCACGATCCACTCTTCCCCCACTCGTGAACAAGACTCCTAGGTACTTGAACTCCTCCACTTGGGGCAGGGTCTCCTCCCCAACCCGGAGATGGCACTCCACCCTTTTCCGGGAGAGAACCATGGACTCGGATTTGGAGGTGCTGATTCTCATTCCGGCCGCTTCACACTCGGCTGCGAACCGATCCAGTGAGAGCTGAAGATCCCGGCCAGATGAAGCCAACAGGACCACATCGTCTGCAAAAAGCAGAGACCTAATCCCGCGGCCACCAAACCGGAACCCCTCAATGCCTTGACTGCGCCTAGAAATTCTGTCCATAAAAGTTATGAACAGAATCGGTGACAAAGGGCAGCCTTGGCGGAGTCCAAACCTCACTGGAAACGTTTCCGACTTACTGCCAGCAATGCGGACCAAGCTCTGACACTGATCGTACAGGGATCGGACTGCCATAATAAGACAGTCCGATACCCCATACTCTCTGAGCACTCCCCACAGGACTTCCCGAGGGACACAGTCGAATGCCTTCTCCAAGTCCACAAAGCACATGTAGACTGGTTGGGCAAACTCCCATGCACCCTCAAGAACCCTGCCGAGAGTATAGAGCTGGTCCACAGTTCCACGACCAGGACGAAAACCACACTGTTCCTCCTGAATCCGAGGTTCAACTATCCGGCGTAGCCTCCTCTCCAGTACACCTGAATAAACCTTACCGGGAAGGCTGAGGAGTGTGATCCCACGATAGTTGGAACACACCCTCCAGTCCCCCTTCTTAAAGAGAGGGACCACCACCCCGGTCTGCCAATCCAGAGGTACCGCCCCCGATGTCCACGCGATGCTGCAGAGTCTTGTCAACCAAGACAGCCCCACAGCATCCAGAGCCTTAAGGAACTCCGGGCGGATCTCATCCACCCCTGGGGCCTTGCCACCGAGGAGCTTTTTAACTACCTCAGCAACCTCAGCCCCAGAAATAGGAGACTCCACCACAGATTCCCCAGGCACTGCTTCCTCATAGGAAGACGTGTTGGTGGGATTGAGGAGGTCTTCAAAGTATTCCTTCCACCTATCCACAACATCCGCAGTTGAGGTCAGCAGAACACCATCCGCACCATACACGGTGTTGACAGTGCACTGCTTCCCCTTCCTGAGGCGGCGGATGGTGGTCCAGAATCGCTTCGAAGCCATCCGGAAGTCATTTTCCATGGCTTCCCCAAACTCTTCCCATGTCCGAGTTTTTGCCTCTGTGACCGCTGAAGCTGCACACCGCTTGGCCTGTCGGTACCTGTCCACTGCCTCTGGAGTCCTATGAGCCAAAAGAACCCGGTAGGACTCCTTCTTCAGCTTGACGGCATCCCTCACCGCTGGTGTCCACCAGCGGGTTCTAGGATTACCGCCACGACAAGCACCAACTACCTTGCGGCCACAGCTCCGATCAGCCGCCTCGACAATAGAGGTGCGGAACATGGTCCACTCGGACTCAATGTCCAGCACCTCCCTCATGACATGTTCAAAGTTCCTCCGGAGGTGGGAATTGAAACTTTCTCTGACAGGAGACTCTGCCAGACGTTCCCAGCAAACCCTCACAATGCGTTTGGGCCTGCCAGGTCTGTCCGGCATCCTCCCCCACCATCGCAGCCAACTCACCACCAGGTGGTGATCGGTAGAAAGCTCCGCCCCTCTCTTTACCCGAGTGTCCAAAACATGAGGCCGCAAATGACGATGACACAACTACAAAGTTGATCATGGAACTGCGGCCTAGGGTGTCCTGGTGCCAAGTGCACATATGGACACCCTTATGTTTGAACATGGTGTTTGTTATGGACAAACTGTGACGAGCACAGAAGTCCAATAACAAAACACCACTCGGGTTCAGATCCGGGCGACCATTCTTCCCAATCACGCCTCTCCAGGTTTCACTGTAGTTACCAACATGAGCGTTGAAGTCCCCCAGTAGGACAAGGGAATCACCCGGGGGAGCACTCTCCAGTACTCCCTCGAGTGTACCCAAAAAGGGTGGGTACTCTGAACTGTTGCTTGGTGCGTAAGCACAAACAACAGTCAGGACCCGTCCCCCCACCCGAAGGCGGAGGGAGGCTACCCTTTCGTCCACTGGGTTGAACTCCAACGTGCAGGCTTTAAGCCGGGGGGGCAACCAGAATTGCCACCCCAGCCCGTCGCCTCTCACTGCCGGCCACGCCAGAGTGAAAGAGAGTCCAGCCCCTTTCAAGAGAAGTGGTTCCAGAGCCCTTGCTGTGCGTCGAAGTGAGTCCGACTACATCCAGTGGGAATTTCTCTACTTCGTGCACTAGCTCAGGCTCCTTTCCCCCCAGTGAGGTGACGTTCCACGTCCCAAGAGCGAGCTTATGTAGCCGAGGATCGGACCGCCAAGTGCCCTGCCTTCGGCTGCCGCCCAGGTCACATTGCACCCGACCTCTATGGCCCCTGCTATGGGTGGTGAGCCCATTGGAGGGGGAACCCACGTTGCCTCTTCGGGCTGTGCCCGGCCGGGCCCCATGGGTACAGGCCCGGCCACCAGGCGCTCACCATCGTGCCCCACCTCCGGGCCTGGCTCCAGAGGGGGCCCCGGTGACCCGCGTCCGGGCGAGGGAAATCTGGGTCCTTTGTTTTTACTTTTCATAGAGGTTTTCGAGCTGCTCTTTGTCTGGTCCCTCACCTAGGACCAGTTTGCCTTGGGAGACCCTACCAGGGGGCATAAAGCCCCCAGACAACATAGCTCCTAGGATCATTGGGACACGCAAACTCCTCTACCACGGTAAGGTAGCAGCTCAGAGAGGAGTGAAAATATATTAAAGTGCATTTTCAGGAACCAAATAATTTTAGCCAGAAACTCTGATTAAATAAGTAGGTGTGTTTATTCTCCCAGTCGGGACTAATACAGTAGTCACAAAGTCATTATGTGTCTGCCTGCCAGTCCACATTCAGGGCAAGATTACTATGGTGGGATTTAAGTGTGTCACTATAAAGTTGCTGCTCCATCTCAATGTGTCACGTGTCAGACACTTTTCTTTATTTTATTCTTCCGGACCGTACTTCCAGCTGTGTAAGAGAAAAGAGGAACAACTCTGACTGATCATTAATTATGTTGTGACAGGCCTAACTTTCGGGTGGGTGTGACGTGATGGTAGCGCGCAAACACGGACACAAACATTCACAGACACGGTCAATAAAGGCGGCTTTTTCCGTGCGGGATTATACCGAGTATTGTTGCTTCCCTACTGTTTAGTACTGCGTTATTTTCTATCAAACATTTCCGCCATGTTTGATCGAGGTAAGATATGCAGGTATGTGATTTGAACTTAATGAAAAAAAATGAAAATAAACCAGGTCCATGGGCAGAGTTTACATAAATACATACCCCATTCATCAAAAGTGAATCACTATGTTTGTTTCAGTCACTATGTTATTTAGTCACTACATTAATTACCACTTCTGTTCACATCCACACCCTAGTGTGATTTCCAGCGTTGGATGTTAAAGGGAGCGATTCAGTCGTTGAAAATGGCAGAATTCTTTGCTGCAACAGTAGAACGTTTTCAGCAAATTCTGGGGATAAGTTATTGATTGTATGAAACATTTACTTGCAAACAAGCTAATATTTAAAGAAAAAAAGTTGAAACCATTACGTACATTGATAGGGGAGATAAAGACGTTGTAGTCTAAATTATACCATTTAGTGCTTGAACCCATAAGAAAACTAATTTTACTTGCTCCACCACTACACATGTTGCAGATTCTTGCCTTTACAAAAATACTACAATATAAAGCTTAAAATAAAGTATATTAAACAAGCACAATTAAATAAAAGTTATAATACTTAAATAAACTAACATTAAAATATTGCAAATGAACCCTTAAAAAAGGGACTGATTATTGAAATACAAAGATGGCTGCCATTGTTTAATACTAATGCTGTAGGTTTGTCATGTCTTTTTGATCATGTTCTGTTTAGTTATGTTATGTTTTGTTTTTGACTCCATTAGTTCCTGTTTTTGCGTTTGTTTTAGTTTCCATGAGAATCATTAGTTCCACCTGGCTCATTTGTTTGGACTCACGCACCTGTCAATAATCACAGCACTATTTAAGCCTGTAGTTGCCAGGCAGTGAGCCTGGCGACATCACCTTCAACACACCCTTGTTATCCATGCTGATGATCCATGCTGCTTTTTTCATACTCTAATCTTGTTCCAAGTAAGTTTTCTTAATTCATGCCATAGTTTGCAAGTTTTGTTTTACGTCCATAGTTTTGCCTTAGTGCAGGTTTTTGTTTTCATAGCCAAGTTTTGTACCTCCGCAGAGAGCGCCTATAGTTTGTTCCTTTTTTTCGAGTTAAGATTAAAAGATGTCATTACCTTTACACCATATCCGGTCCAGTCGATTTGCACCACGGGAACATAAACCACACCGTAGTCCACGTCATGACAAGGTCAAAATGACATTATTACCCAGGATGAATTTTGGCCAAAGTAGTACTTATTTGCTAATTTCAGACTATAAACATGTATTTTTACTACAACGAATATATTTTCCGATAGTGTTGAACATTCACTTGCTTCAAGGATATTATTAGCGATAAAAAAAAAGGCAACGGTAAGTGAGAATGATGGAAGAAGTACCAATTGGATTGTCCAACATTTTGAGAAATCATGATAGTGTAAAAACTGGGAATTTTCGGGGTTAAAATAATACAAAGTTTCATCGTCCTAATCAAGACAAATGTTTTAATGGTGAAATGGTTTAAATTTGCTGAAAAATGTGGGACCAGTTAGAAGAAAGAAAGGGCAAAAAGAAAAGAAAATAATGATTTACTGTAAAACCGGTAATTTTGGGGAACGTTTGTTGAATGAGTCCTGAAATGTTTTGACGCTTGAATGGGATTAATCGGATGAACGAGTATGGGAGTCGTATGGGAGTAAAGGCGGACAAAAAAACGCTACGGAAGAAAAATATTAAATAGTTGAAATTCGGTGTATAATTTAGGCATTCACAAAATTACACAAAAGGCTTAGCACCGTAGAAACTGGAAGTAGCACTGAGCTATGCAGCGGGAAAATAGTTAATGTATTGTTGCATGTTAATGTTCCAGCTATAGCTACACGAGAAAAAAACATAATTTTCAATTAACCAGTTGACGTGCGTGTTTAAGCGCCACTGAATGACAAATGCGATTGGTGAAAATGACCCTGATTGGCCAAAATTTGTGGAATAACTGCAGGCTTTGAACAAAGTTGCAAAGCCGCGCATAATTCACAGGGACCAGTTGAATTTATGTGAATTGGTGAGATCACAACATCCTGGAGGGACCGATTATGATTTAACACATTTATTTGGTAGTACAAATTACTCACAACACAAGCTGGTACAAGTTGGTCACTTACGAGTGTCGACAGTCTCCTGGATTGGAATGAACCCTACAGGGAGGGTGTCCTTTATATCGATCAGCTTCATGTCAACAAGAACATTTCCTAAATGGCTCTGAAAAGCGGAATGGGATTGTGAATGGGGAAAAAAGAAAGGGTGCTTTTAAACAATAGTGGAATATGATTTGAAAGGAAAATCAACAAAGTGTTTAACAGCTTTGTTTCATGCATATTTGATCAGATTGAAGTTGTTATTTACATTTTCCTTAGAGAAGACCCTGGTAAAGCACAGGTACCGGGTCACCTTGGATTTGAAAAGTCCATCTTTCCACAGGTCAGCATCCAGGCCATCTGTTGTTGTTGAAACCTAGAAGAACATAGGATTAATTATGAATATGACATCAAAGGAGTACCATGCTATCTATGGCTTAATGCTTTCTATTTGCCACCTAAAAATATACGTGTGTGTGTGTTTGTTCTGGCAATGCTTACTTAATGGGGACATCGCTCTGTTTACACAGTCACCTTTAGGGGACCTTTGACAGTATGGGGACAACAAAACAGATCCCCTATAGAGAAACCTTTTTAAATGATAGTTAGATCCATTTGGACAGTAAAGAGTGACTGTTTAAAATGTTTGAGGGCCGAACCGGAAGCTCTCCAAAACCGGGAATGGCAAGTATTGAAGTTCTATGTGTACAACCGCATTACGGCCTACAAAAGGAGATTGCAGGTAAAATAGTAGATTAAGAGATAATCAGCAAGACTGGTTAAGTAGAAGAGTTTATGTTCTTTCTGTTCAATGTTGTTAAAAATAAAAAGTAAAAATAAAAGTTCAAATGAGTTTGTGTTTTATTTCTGTGGTTTAAGGCAGTGGTTCTCGACCTTTTTTCAGTGATGTACCTCCTGTGAACATTTTTTTAATTCAAGTACCACCTAATCAGAGCAAAGCATTTTTGGTTGAAAAAAAGAGATAAAGAAGTAAAATACAGCACTATGTCATCAGTTTCTGATTTATTAAATTGTATAACAGTGAAAAATATTGCTCATTTGTAGTGGTCTTTCTTGAACTATTTGGAAAAAAAGATATAAAAATAACTGTAAACTTGTTGAAAAAAAACTAGTGATTCAATTATAAATAAAGATTTCTACACATACGTAGAAGTAATCATCAACTTAAAGTGTCCTCTTTGGGGATTGTAATAGAGATCCATATGGATTCATGAACTTAATTCTTAACATTTCTTCACAAAAAAATAAATCTTTATCATCAATATTTATGCAACATGTCCACAAAAAAAAATCTAGCTGTCAACACTGAATATTGCATTGTTGCATTTCTTTTCACAGTTTATGAACTTAAATTCATATTTTGTTGAAGTATTATTCAATAAATATATTTATAAATTATTTTTGAATTATTGCTATTTTTAGAATATTTTCCAAAAATCTCACGTACCCCTTGGCATACCTTCAAGTACCCCAAGGGGTACGCATACCCCCTTTTGAGAACCACTGGTTTAAGGAAAGATAAGATAATACAGAAAAATTTGGGTTACTTTGTTTACGTGTTTCAAATATTGGTAAAAGAGAAAATTTGGTCCACATTCCAAATTATAACCAGTATGTGTGTGTGCGTGTGTGTTTAGCTATTGGCTGAAATATATTTTCTTGTCTTGTAGCTTGCGTATGCAACGTGTTTGGCCTTATGTACTCTCCCGCAGATTTTTACGTACATATCAAAAAAATATCTCGCTTTGCGTCAGTGTTTACTAATGATGACAAAGAAAAACAAGAAGGTAATGAAAACTTCCAACATCCTTGAGACATTATAAAGACAATTTCCATCAAAGACAAAATAAAAACTATTTTAATTTGGATACCTTTCTTTTGCAATCTCTTGCCCATGTTTCATATTTATTCTTTCCCTATGGCAGGGGTAGGCAACCAGCGGCTCCGAAGCCGCATGCAGCTTTTTGGTCACTCTGATGTGGCTCAGCTGCATAATCAACAACCCCCTTGATTATTTCGGGAGGTTTCCGGAGTTTGGTACCTCCCCCAGGAATCACTCGGGGGCCGGTCTTCAACCGGTCTACAATATTAAGTCCGTGGCGCGATGGCAATGCTTTTAACTTCCTCTTTAACATGTCGTCGCGCCCGCTTTTACACAATGCTATCTGCTTGTCGGCCGGTCGTATGCTAGACGCAGCTCTTGACAACTCACGCATGTACTTGCAAGGCATACTTGTTCAACAGCCATACAGGTTACACTGAGGGTTGTAATATAAACAACTTTCAACACTCTTACTAATATGCACCACACTGTGAACCCATACCATACAAGAATGACAAACACATTTCGGGAGAACATCCGCACTGTAAGATAACATAAACACAACAGTACAAATACCCAGAATCCCATGCATCCCTGACTCTTCCTGGCTACATTGGGCTGGTAAGCTATTTGTGCATATTGTAGAGGGCGTTAAAGGCAGCGCTTTCATTGCACTCCATTATTATTGTTGTTTGGATGAATATCATCAGATATTCGGGAGAATAGATACTTTGAAAATTCGGGAACCCCCGGAAATTATGGGAGGGTTGGCAAGTGTAATGCTTTTATTTATAAATGGTTAGTTTATATAGGCTAGTAAGGTACCTTACTAGCCTATATAAATCAACCATTTATAAATACACATCAGTACGCTAAATGAACCTTTTCAACATAAGTGTAATACTGTCAAGCGGCATTCATGTAAAACTCGCGGGCCGCACTAACATTAAATTTTCTCATTAAGGTGCGGGCCGTGTGTCTGAGACCCCTGGTTTATATATAGCACAAAGCAAAAAAAACAACAACTCTGTATGCAGTGTTATTTCATTTTGAATTTCAAAAGAGTTTTGCGGCTCCCATTGTTTTCTTTATTTTGTGAAACGGGTCAAAATGTCTCTTTCAGTGGTAAAGGTTGCCGACCCCTGCCCTATGGTATTTTTGATCAGTTATGGTGATTTCGTAATTAATAATTGAAAATTATTGAGGAAAAATATTTTTATGTACATATTATGAACAATATATGTAGTATGTTCTGATATTTGCTCGAATAAAGTTAGAAAAAAAAACTTTCATTGCTCAGACTATGACCACATCATTTCAAAGTTTTGCACAG
This sequence comes from Nerophis ophidion, assembly GCF_033978795.1. NCBI lineage: Eukaryota > Metazoa > Chordata > Actinopteri > Syngnathiformes > Syngnathidae > Nerophis > Nerophis ophidion. The sequence continues at coordinate 36,598,017 of NC_084627.1, forward strand.
CCCACCTTAGCAATTGTCACTCTCGGTTTTAAATCAATGTGCACATTAAAAGAGACTCATGTTTCAAAATGATTAGTTCTAGCTCTAACATTAAAGTGAGTGTCACTACCACTACTACACAGGAGAACGTGAGAAAGAGAATTGCAAGTACCGAAACATCAATTGTAGATGAGTGACAAGAGTCACTTTTTAATGTAATTCTACTGTAGAATAAACATGCTCAGGTGCTGAGAGCGATGCACAGAGTGAGACTTCTTGTATCCAGTTTGAAAGCCAGAGATGAAGTCGTAGCAATTTATTGATGATGGCAAAGTTATTACGTTCCTTTATGGTTTGATATATTGACTATCAGCCCAGGTCTACAATTGTAGTACATTTTTTATTCCCTCCGGACATCCAATTTAATGCTTTTATGACCTTTTTATCAAAATTCATGTAATACCCTTTAAAACTTTTTAATGACCAGTGAAAACAGAGTATAGCGGTTAACATGGTGCCAATGCAAGAGATAGAGGTTGCGAGTTAGTCTGAATTATTTAGCCCTTTAATGTGACCTATAACTTGTAGAACTCAATTGAAAAAATAACCCAAATTAAATCTTCTTTTAAGGGCAAAAATGACCAATAAAATAGAGGCACACGATAAATAACAGTGACAATAATCTTGCCAGTTTGAAGAATTACGACATCACAACGATGAATGCAACAACAATACTTTCTATTCTATTAAAAAATAGTTCCTATAGCTGATAAACTTTCATTGAGGTGAGATTACCTGCACTATGCTATAGTTGAGATAGGGGTGAGCAAATCAAGTGCTCTTTTTCTCTTACGTGCTGTAAGCCTGAGCTAATGTTTAACAAACATGGCGTTGATTGCGTGGGACTTCTTCACTGTTTCAGAGGAAGACATTTTGTGTGGTCTTTGCGGCAAAATTTCTGCAAACATTAGGAGTAGAGAAAAAAAAGAGCTTTAACGAGAGATGTTCCAATCAGGGATTTATGTTGCCGATTCTGATATCGAGCATGTATGAGTGAGATTAACCGATACCCATCACATGTACTGACTATAGATTTGTATATCACTGTGGTACATCTTCATATGGCTAGGTCTGCCTACTATTCTATGCAAAAATGCTCCAAATGTGTTAGATTGTAAAGACATTTCCTGTGCAGAGCCAATTTCAGATCAACCCATAAATTCAATTGATTGTATTCAGGTCTGGACTCAGGTCTCAGGTATGAGCACATCCAAAACCATCTTAGACATCTTCCTGTGCTGAAACCATTATTTCTGTGGTTTGAATGTTGGCATTGGGTCACAGTCAAGCTGAAACATAAAGTTCCTCTTTATCTTCATTTTTGAAACCTGAAGGTTTCCTGCCAGCGGAACCGACTGGTATTAGGACAGGTTCACAACTCACTCTACGTTGACTAACACCACTTCAGCTGAAATAAATCTGCCGCAAATCGTGACGCCACTGCTTCGCTGTAAGTGTGGTGTTCTTTTGGTGATCAGCTGTGTTGATTGTGTGCAGTAAAAACCTTGTAGGACTATGACCAAAAAGTTAAACATTGGACATGAACAATTTTCCCACGTGCGTTTGAAAGATTTAAAAAATCTAGCCGAGGTTAGACGTTTTTCTGTCTTGCCCCCATAGCCCATAAATACACAGATAAAGAAGTTGTGAGCTTGTTGTTACATGTACTAAACAGCCAGTTCTAGTCAAAAATTATTGCAGCTCCTTCGATGTTGTCTCTTGAATGTTGGCTTTTTTGCAGCCTCCTCTACTCATCTTGTAAGCACTTTTGGGACATCCAGCTCTTATGTGAAAAACCACAGCTTGTGTGGTGTGACTATAAAAATGTCAAAAAAAGACTACTAGTACGGCTGAACTTTTTGGAGGTGAAAAATAGACAGTTAAAACGTTGGCAGGTGTGTGCCGATTCACATATACGATGAGTTGGGGGCAATTGGTAAAGTCTGAACTTGAAATGTATTAATATATAAACTTCATGTGACGGTTAATGTAACAAAAATGATTATGATTATCACAGTATTGGTGAATGTGCTCAAAAAGTACTTATACACGCACTAAAATATTTTAACCAAGTTTTATTTAAAACAATTAGAATAAAATAGACGATATACTTTCTTAGCAGGAATTGTATGAGTGTATTTTAGTGATAAAAGAAAAACAAGTGCTTAAATCACGCAGATTTACTTCCTGCTGTAGACATCTTTGTGTCATATTCCTTTCAATTATAGATCTTCATATTTACCACTCTGTTCTAAGAGAACATCATTTGTACAGTGGGGCAAAAAAGTATTTAGTCAGCCACCGATTGTACAAGTTCTCCCACTTAAAATGATGACAGAGGTCTGTAATTTTCATCATAGGTACACTTCAACTGTGAGAGACAGAATGTGAAAAAAAAATCTAGGAATTCACATTGTAGGAATTTTAAAGAATTTATTTGTAAATTTTGGTGGAAAATAAGTATTTTTTGGTCACCCATTCAAAGCTCTCACTGACGGAAGGAGGTTTTGGCTCAAAATCTCACGATACATGGCCCCATTGATTCTTTCCTTAACACGGATCAATCGTCCTGTCCCCTTAGCAGAAAAACAGTCCCAAAGCATGATGTTTCCACCCCCATGCTTCACAGTAGGTATGGTGTTCTTGGGATGCAACTCAGTTCTCTTCTTCCTCCAAACACGATGAGTTGAGTTTATACCAAAAAGTTATATTTTGGTTTCATCTGACCACATGACATTCTCCCAATCCTCTGCTGTATCATCCATGTATCCATTTTGGTATAAACTCAACTCGTCGTGTTCGGAGGAGGAAGAATACTGAGTTGCATCCCAAGAACACCATACCCACTGTGAAGCATGGGGGTGCAAACATCATGCTTTGGGGCTGTTTTTCTGCAAAGGGGACAGGACGCTTGATCCGTGTTAAGGAAAGAATGAATGGGGCCATGTATCGTGAGATTTTGATCCAAATCCTCCTTCCATCAGTGAGAGCTTTGAATGATGACCTAATACTTATTTTCCACCATAATTTACAAATAATTTCTTTAAAATTCTTACAATGTGAATTCCTGGATTTTTTCCCCCCATTCTGTCTCTCACAGTTGAAGTGTACCTATGATGAAAATTACAGACCTCTGTCATCATTTTAAGTGGGAGAACTTGCACAATCGGTGGCTGACTAAATACTTTTTTGCCCCACTGTAGGTTCAATGTTCACAATGGAATATCTTAGTAGCTCACACAATCATGTGTGCATACAAGTTGTAATTGTGGTACGATCTTTTTCAATGGGGAACGACTTTAATGCATTTTGTTAGCATTTAAACAAGCTAACCGGCTATTAGTGGGCTAGCCTGCTTCTCTAGGAAAAGTGCTGTATCAATCATACTTGCCAACCTTGAGACATCCGAATTCGGGAGATGGGGGGCGGGGGCGGGGTTGAGGTGTAGAGAGCATACCCCTTCCCCTTCGAGCTGTCCTGGATGAAATTTAATTATTTTTTCCAATCATTTTGGAATTTGCAAGCGTATTTCTTCTTTGTACTCGTCGTCGCCATGTCTCTTCTTCGTTCTTCTGCCTCGTTTCCTTCTTGTTGTTTGTGCAGTGCACTGAGCTCTAAAAGCTGTAGATGTTATTGTAGCGTCCCGGAAGAGTTAGTGCTGCAAGGGGTTCTGGGTATTACTTCAGTTGTGTTTATGTTGTTTTAACCCATATTTAAAATACCCATTAAACACATGCATACAGTGCAAAGACTTTTATTTTGGAGGGTTACTTCCTGCCCCAAAATGGCGCTTGCTTCCTCTTAAGGAAGTGCTGCGAACTTCACCACGCTCTATCGTTTCTGCTGTGGCTGCGTGCTATGAGACGCGCTGGAAAAGAAACTCGCAAAATCTTCTCAACCTCACACTTTGCAAACTTCCTAATTAGGTGAGTCTTTTACCATGGCATAATCAACGGAATTCCAAAATCACAATCACGTGCCATGTCACCAATATCTGTTTAAGCATAGGCGCTAACCGCTGCTATTTTTCCATACAGCCAACATGTTCGATTAACAATCGGTATGTGCATGGTGTGTTGTTTTGCCCTCGATTACTCAGGTAATTACCTTTTATTTTCTTATGATCATCCAGCCGATTTATAGGCAACAATTTAGTCTAGCAAAGTGGCATAGGGCTTTGCGGTGCTAATATGCTTTAGCCACTTTGTGGATGCTTTTCCGAGTTTGTCTTCTTTACTACGCGCTCTTGATGGAACGCAGGTGTGTGTATTTGGTTTGTTGCGCAACACTTTAATTTAACTCTGCTTGATTGTTTATCAACTTTGAATGTTTGGACAAGTACTTGAATTTGAATCATGATTCATTGAGTTTCTAATAATGAGTATTATTATGAGACTAGTTTATATAAGTGCACTTGTTATTGAATTTGTAACTGATCCATGATTGAGTTTTATCACTTTGAATAAGAAATCATGATCTGTATTATTAGAAATGTATTACGAATGTTCATTTTTATTGGACTCATGATTGTATATTAATCAACATGGTTAATTATGTCATATCAATTGTATTATTAGGAATGTATTATGAATGTTCATTTTAATTGGATTCATGATTGTATATTAATCAACACGGTTAAATTATGTCATCAATTGGTTTATTAGTATAAAAAAAATTGTCATTCCGGACAATTGAATGATTATATTATGCATTCAAGTACATATATAATGTACTTTGCTAGTGAAGAGGAAACTAGGTTACTCACTTTGTTTTTTGGACTTTTAAGTCAGGATTTTTTTCCGGGAAGGAATACCCAGTGCCCCAAACAACCTGAGCTCCCTATCCATCTTCAAACTCAACTCAACAAAATGGCGAGCTAAACAAGTATGCACTAGGACAAGCATTTTTTTTCCTCCTCCGCTGCGAAACTATTGTTTTTTGAACTGAACTTTTGAACTGACGCAAAAGTCATTGCATTTTCTGTATCTTTTGAACTGAACTGTGGACTGGTTCAGAAAAGGAAGCAGGACTGTATCTTTTATTTTTGTTTTGGGCATTTTTTTTCATTTCTATTGTGTTATCTGTAGTATTTATGTTCTTGTGTCAATACATTTAATGCAGTCGAAACCAAGATAACTAGTTGTCGTCATCTTTCATACCTCAGGCTCCTAGACCAACCATCTTCTGTCACACAATTTACACTCTTAACCCGCCTAGCCCATGCTAACGTTACATTGTGTTATGGTGCGGATGTTCTCCTGAAATGTGTTTGTCATCCTTGTTTGGTGTGGGTTGAAAGTGTGGCGCATATTTGTAGCAGTGTTAAAGTTGTTTATACAGCCACCCTCAGTGTGACCTGTATGGCTGTTGACCAAGTATGGATTGCATTCACTTGTGTTTGTGTGGGTTTTTGAAATCAACGTTATCATTAAACAAGTTAAAAGATCATACAGCGTGTCAGCATTTCTTGACATTTTCGAGTAAAGACCATTTTTAAACCCATCCAACACTACATTATTATGTGACTGGGCCGGCACGCTGTTTTTATGGAGGAAAAGCGGACGCCTGGACAGCATGCGGCTGTTAGGGGTGAAGGTTTCAGGTGAGCGAGGAGGCGAAAAGCAGTGCCTTTAAGGCACGCCCCAATACTGTTGTCCGGGTGGAAATCGGGAGAAATTCGGGAGAATGGTTACCCCGGGAGATTTTTGGGAGGGGCACTGAAATTCGGGAGTCTCCCAGGAAAATCGGGAGGGTTGGCAAGTATGGTATCAATGGTCCGTGAGTTTATCAAAGTGGGGTTATCAATAATGGTTTTACTATAATTTAAATTTGAAACAGTAACACAAACCGTTGGAAGACTGGCCGCGATTTATCATTACATCCCTATTCTCAACACAGCTCATCCCCAGTTATGAGAGCGAGTGCACATTTGTGCAACCACACGATCTCAGTTGTTTGTTTTTAACTTACCTTCTCTAAAATATTACATGTTTTTAATTAAGTTGTAAACGTTATACGCAGGTCGCAATCTCTTGGTGTCTGCAGGACTGCTTGTCATAGATGGTGCCTTTGGATAAAACTTCTGTTTGTTTAGTGTGTTTTTATTTTCCTCACTTTGTGATTTAGAGGCAACGTTAGTACTGTGTCACATTTTAACACACTGCCTCTGTACTGTCCTTTATGTTGTGTCTTCAAATGATAGAAAAAAAAGATGTATTCAAGTTGCTAGTAACAATTCGCTGGCAGCATTTTTTTTTGCAGATTTGGTCTTTGTCTGATTTTTTCTCAAACAAATGAGTTCTTTTGACACCTATTGTTTTATGGGTTTTGTTAGTTTAGCTTCCAATGTACTCTGCATTTGTGCAATATTGACATTCGTACCCCTGCCAGCTCTCGCCCTAAAATTCTTACAAGTGACTTAAGTGCTGTTGCAAAGCAGCAGCTTTTGCGGTTAGCTGTTAATTAGCGGCAGCGCGGACGTTAAAATTAAGAGACTTTTTATATCCACAGTAAAAAGAGAAGTCAAAATATGCTCACAACGTCATAACCAGTTGGCGCCCGGCTCCTGGAAGCTACAACACCAACTCCAGTAATGGGGTCCATGGGCATCTCTGGCAACGCCTCAGAAAGGTCCCGGACCTCAGGCATCACTGTAAAGTTAAGCAACCAAAAAGACAGAAAATTATTTATTTTTGATATTTATTTTGATCCATGAAGTAAAATGTACAGGCGTTGTCAGGAGGTGGCTAATCGGGCTCAAGCCCTGGATGTTTTCTGAAAAGCCCCAAATACTAGGAGTGTAACGGTACGTGTATTTGTATTGAACCCTTTCGGTACGGGGTTTCGGTTTGGTGCGGAGGTGTACCGAACGAGTTTCAACACGGACATATTAAGTAGCGTAAACAATACTCAAAATGCCGGACATTTGAGGGCTCGGATAGACTGACCATACGTCCTCTTTTCACCGAACATGTCCTCTTTTGCGGGGCTGTCCGGGTGGAGTTTCTTAAATGCCTCAAATGTCCGGCATTTTGAGTTATGGTTGCGTATAATAACAATGTACGTTCAGGGTTAAGAAGGGGTTAAAAACAAAACAAATAGTGCACACAGCAGCAGCATTTGTGAGGGAGGGGCAGACAGCAAGAGAGTAATGATAAACGCACATGAGTCTCCAGGCTCTGCTTTTTATCCATTGATTTATCAGATTTAATTTTTTATTATCTATAACAGGGATGTCAAAAGTGTGCCCCGGAGGCCATTTGAGGCCCACAGCTAATGTTTAAAGGCCCACGGCACATTCTAAAAATACAATTAAAATAAACAAAAACATAACAAAAGTGAAATAAAAAAGCTTTATTAGTTGCATTTTTGACTAATAAAACAAAGCTGTTTTATTAATAATAAAGAATCAAAATCAATGTTATTATGAATTATTGACCTATCCAAGGTTCCGATTACTTCACATCAAATATTCCACTAAGAAAAATATTTTTGGCGGAAGATTTTGCAAATTTGGTCAATAAATAAGCAAAAATTATATATTTTGTTGTTTTCTTACTGTACCGAAAATGAACCGAACCGCGACCTCTTAACCGAGGTACGTACCGAACCGAAATTTTCATGTACCGTTACACCCTTACCAAATGAACATTTTATTTTGAGACCGTTACTATCTCAAAAGTAACATGCAATACCAGAATCCAAAAGAAGTGGCAGATGCGTAATGTCAGCTAAATATTGTCTTCCTGAGCCTGATCCCCTGATTTCCACGGGATGCGGAACGGCAGCAAAACGTAGCAACCACGGAATGGCACCGACATCTGCCGTCCGTCAATCCCCATCGGCGTTATGTTGCGGCTCCGTCATGCAGCGAAATAAAGAGATCTCGCGAATTTGCGCATAATCACGTGATAAATTAAACACGCGAAACATCTCAAGCTTTGCTGTCCATCAATACTTACAAACCAGCACGTCTGTGACGGCATAGACTTGACTTTACTTGTGGAAAAGACGACAGTTTTGCTGTGCAGAATGGCATCTTAATTTGTTTTGTAGCAAGCAACAACTTCCTTGCTTCCATATCAGCTGGTATTTGACATAGGCCCCCATGTAGCTGCCCAGGTTATGCCTGTATTCGCTTCTTATATTTTGGACTTCCAGAATCAGCATGTCCTCATCCATTTGTGTTAAAAATGTTAAATTACGTCCTAAAACAGGGGTGTCAAAAGTCATTTTGGATCGGGGGCCACAAGGAGAAATATCTACTCCCAAGTGGGCCGGAGTGGTAAAATCACGGCAAGATAACTTAAAAATTAAGACAACTTCAGATTGTTTTCTTTGTTTAAAAATAGAACAAGCACATCCTGAAAATGTACAAATCATAATGTTGTTGTTGTTTTTTTTTTTACACTAACATTCTATCTTTATTTTTCGTAATTTATATTTTCTGAACAAATGGCGTGATGTTCATCAGTCAACTCATTGGTGTTTATTTTTAATCTATTAAGAAAAATTACACTATGCTATTTATGTAGTTTGATCATTTTTTTCGACCGATGTACTAACATCACGTGGTTTATTTTGTACATCCATCTATCCATCCATTTTTCTACCGCTTATTCCCTTTTGGGGTCGCGGGGGGCGCTGGCGCCTATCTCAACTACAATCGGACGGAAGGCGGGGTACACCCTGGAGAAGTCGCCACCTCATCGCAGGGCCAACACAGATAGACAAGACAATATTCACACTCACATTCACACACTAGGGCCAATTTAGTGTTACCAATCAACCTATCCCCAGGTGCATGTCTTTGGAAGTGGGAGGAAGCCGGAGTACCCGGAGGGAACCTACGCATTCACGGGGAGGACATGCAAACTCCACACAGAAAGATCCCGAGCCTGGATTTGAACCCAGGACTGCAGGACCTTCGTATTGTGAGGCAGACGCACTAACCCCTCTACCACCGTGAAGCCCTTATTTTGTACATATGTAGCATTATCAACAAAGATACAAAAAATTGCTATTGCGACACCCAGTGGACACATTTATTCATTCCAAAAGTTCAGATACATTTTTAGACATGGCAAACTCATCCCGCGCGCTGGTTAAAACCCGTTTGCGGGCCTGATCCGGCCCTTGGGCCGTGGGTTTGACACACCTGTCCTAAAACCTTTGACAAGGTGACTTCATGTCCGTCCCTGTCCATTAGGATGTTTCAAAGTGTAAAATACAATCCGCCTTGAAGACGGGCTGTTTTGTTTTGAAAGAAAACCGGATGATTAGTTATGATCTGCCACCCGGATCATACATTATTTTGGTTTTTGAGTCCTTTTGTGTTTCTTGTTTGTTTTTGGACTCTTCCGATCCCTGGTTTCATATTTTTTCCACCTGCCACTTGTTTCTCGATGCGCACCTGTTTTCTGATTGCGGCCAGTATTTAAGCCTGCCTTCTCCCTTTGTTCAGGCTGGATCTTTTCTGTCACGCGGTGCACGCATAGTGATGCGCGAGTTGTCACCCCAAGATGCAAAATGGACCGATCGGACGAGAATTGCAGGTAAGAACTTGATTTAATGTACAAAAATAAAATACCACTGGTACAAAAAGGCAAAAGAAAGCGCACGGGAAGCTAACGCTAAACTTAGCAGTCAGTCAAGAGTCCAAAAATGACGTGCCGAAAGCACGAGAAGCTAAGGTGAAACTTAGCACAAGTATAGACATAGAAGATACCCACGTGAAAGTTGCCAATAGCAAACAAAATATCCAAGTGAACAAAGGGAGGAGGCAGGGTTAATTACTAGCCGCAATCAGGAAACAGGTGCGCGTCGAAAAACAAGTGGCAGGTGGAACAAATGTGAAACTATGGAGACAAGATAAATAAGGAAGTGCCAAACCAGGGATCGAAAGAGTCCAAAAACAAACAAGAAACACAAAAGGACTCAAAAACCAAAATAATGTATGATCCGGGCGGCGGATCATAACATGATTTATATTTATAAATATAGAAAGTTCTGCGTATATTTAGATAGATGGATAGATAGATACATAGATGGATAGATAGATGGATAGATTGATGTATAGTACTTTATTGATTCCTTCAGGAAAATTTAGCGCAGGGATGTGTAACGTCACCGTAGGGCTGGGCGATATATCACGTCTATCTGTGTTGGCCCTGCGATGAGGTGGCGACTTGCCCAGGGTGTAAACTGCCTTCTGCCAGAATGCAGCTGAGGTAGGCTCCAGCACACCCCGCGACCCCGAAAGGGACAAGCGGTAGAATATGGATGGATGGATATGTATATTAAATATGTGTTTGTGTGCGTGTGCATATATATATATATATATATATATATATATATATATATATATATATATATATATATATATTAGTTACCTTAAATGCAATTGGCTTTCGGTTACCGACCATAATTTTTTAGCTCAAAATGCCCCCGTGTCAAAAAGTTTTGACACCCCTGCATTAAAGCATTAATATGTGAGGTATCAATATATTATGTGATAAATCTATGTCCATTAGTGATTGATAAAATATTTTCTTCAGTGATAATCACATGCAGTAATGCGTAAACTTTGTACCCCGCCTTCCGCCCGAATGCAGCTGAGATAGGCTCCAGCATCCCCCCCGCGACCCCAAAAGGGACAAGCGGTAGTAAATGGATGGATGGAAGGTGAAACTACATAATCTCCCATGGCACACTAGTGTGCCGCGGCACATTGGTTGAAAAACACTGATTTAAACAATAAACAATACAATTATATAATCTGCTGAATGTGTAAGTTTACCCCCATTCAAAAACCAAAAACCTATCGCGGGTTTGTCTCTGTGCGATATAGACAGCAAGCGCACCTTCAAACATACGTCACACACTGTCATGTCATACGTCACATACGTATACGCCCTCGCAGCGCAGAGAGGTAGCAGCGTGGGTAACGTTAGCTGTGGTGCTAGCAGAGCCGTGCGAGTGGTAATACGAGAGAAAGAAGGTGCGAATGAAGGAAGGATTAATTCCCAAGAAAAACTTGAGGGGGCCCATCGTCTGGCGGCGGTTTGACTTCATGTGGGAATATGTCGAAGAGACAACCATAATTTGTCAAGTGTGTGCCAAAAGCGTTGCTACAAAAAGTAGCAATTCTGCTAATATGTAGCATCATTTGAAGAAGTCACCTGCTAGAGAATGAAGAGTGCGTACTCCGCATGTCCACATCTCCATTCGGTGCCACACACCCACACCATCAAAATGCCGAGGCAAACATTTCCAGATCAACACCGTATGAAAAAAATAGTCAACAACAGAAATTAATAACGTCCGGAGTAACCTACCACAGAGCGAAGGACGAACACTATTTGATTTATTATATGCAGCTCATTTTCATTTGACATTTAAAATGTCTCTGACAATCTTGCACTTTCTGTTTTGGAAAGCTTACCAAGTCCAAGTCCACGGTTCTCGCCCGAAAAAGGGTGGAGTGCCATCTACGGGTTGGGGAGGAGATTTTGCCCCAAGTGGAAGAGTTCAAGTACCCCGGATTCTTGGTCACAAATGGGTGTAGAGTGGATCGTGAGATCGACAGGCGGATCGGTGCGGCATCTTCAGTAATGCGGACGCTGTATTGATCCGTTGTGGTAAAAGATGAGCTGAGCCGGAAGGAAAAGCTCTCAATTTACCGGTCGATCTACGTTCCCATCCTCACCTATGGTCATGAGCTTTGGGTTATGACCGAAAGGACAAGATCACGGGTACAAGCGGCCGAAGTGAGTTTCCTCCGCCGGGCGGCGGGTCTCTCCTTTAGAGATAGGGTGAGAAGCTCTGCCATCCGGGAGGAACTCAAAGTAAAGGCGCTGCTCCTACACATTGAGAGTAGCCAGATGAGGTCGTTCAGGCATCTGGTCAGGATGCCACCCTAACGCCTCCGTAGGGAGGTGTTTCGGGCACGTCCGATCGGTAGGAGGCCACGGGGAAGACCCAGGACACGTTGGGAAGACTATCTCTCCCGGCTGGCCTGGGAACGCCTTGGGATCCCCCGAGAGGAGCTGGATGAAGTGGCTGGGGAGAGGGAAGTCTTGGCTTCCCTGTTTAGGCTGCTGCCCCCACGACCCGACCTCGGATAACGGATGGATGGATGAATGTTTGTGCCATTGCTTAATAACTGTTTAATAAATAAGGTTTTGGTCAATTGATTTCCCTCTCTGAATGAAAGTTTAAAGGCCTACTGAAACCCACTACTACCGACCACGCAGTCTGATAGTTTATATATCAATGATGAAATATTAACATTGCAACACATGCCAATACGGCCGGTTTAGTTTACTAAATTGCAATTTTAAATTTCCCGCGGAGTGTCCTGTTGAAAACGTCGCGTGCGTTTGACGTCCCGGGTTGTAGCGGATATTACTTTGCAGCCCGATCCAAGCTATAAGTAGTCTGCTTTAATCGCATAATTACACAGTATTCTGGACATCTGTGTTGCTGAATCTTTTGCAATTTGTTCAATTAATAATGAAGTCAAAGTAGAAAGATGGAAGTGGGAAAATATTAGCCTTTGGCCACACAAACACAGCCGGTGTTTCCTTGTTTAAAATTCCCAAAGGTGAACCTTTACTATGGTACAGAGCGGTCAAGCGAACATGGATCCCAACCACATGTCAACCGGCAGGTTTCGGTGAGAAAATTGTGGTAACAAGTTGGGTCTTACCGTAGTTATGAGCGGAGTTTGCGTCCTCCTGCAGCAGCTGCGGACTATTACCTCCTCCCACCTGAGACGGTCACCACACCGACTTTGAGGTACTATATAATCTCATTAGAACACTAGTAACACAATAAGCAGATAAGGGATTTTCCAGAATTATCCTAGTAAATGTGTCTAATAACATCTGAATCGCTCTCACTGCCCTCGCCTTTTTTTTTTTTGTACTTTTTTTTTTTTTTCCTTTTTTTTTTTTCCTAGTCCTTCATTTTCAATATCCTCATCCACGAATCTTTAATCCTCGCTCAAATTAATAGGGAAATTGTCGCTTTCTCGGTCCGAATCGCTCTGGGTGACAGTGGCTAAGGTTATAAACAATGTGAGAATATGAAGAGCTCTACAACCAGTGACATCATGCGTACATCGTCTGCTCCTTCCGCTAAAGGCAAGGCTTTTTTATTAGCAACCAAAAGTTGCGAACTTTAAAACCTACTGAAATCTCATTTCAGTAGGCCTTTAAAGGCCTACTAAAATTAGTTTTTCTTATTTAAACGGGGATAGCAGGTCCATTCTATGTGTCATACTTCATCATTTCGCAATATTGCCATATTTTTGCTGAAAGGATTTAATAGAGAACATCGACATTAAAGTTCGCAACTTTTGGTCGCTAATAAAAAAGCCTTCCCTTTAGCGGAAGTAGCAGACTATGACGTCACCGGTGTGAGGGCTCCTCACATCCTCACATTGTTTATAATGGGAGCCTCCAACAAAAAGAGGTATTAGGACAGAGAAAACGACAATTTCCCCATTAATTTGAGCGAGGATGAAAGATTTGTGGCTGAGGATATTTATAGTAAAGGACTAGAAGAAAAAAAAAGAAAAAAATAAAGTTAAAAAAAAAAGAAAAGCCAGTCGCATTGTGAGCGATTCTGATGTTTTTAGACACATTTACTAGGATAATTCTGGGAAATCCCTTAACTTTCTATTGTGTTGCTAGTGTTTTAATGAGTTAAATAGTACCTGATAGTCGGAGGGGTGTGTCTGAGGGAAGTCACGGCAGCTACATGGACGGCGCAAACTCCACAGATCTGCGGTAAGAGGCGACTTTTTACCAGAATTTTCTCACCGAAACCTGCTGGTTGACATGTGGTCGGGATCCATGTTGGCTTGACCGCGCTCTGATTTATAGTGAAGTTTCACCTCCAGAAATTTTAGACAAGGAATCACCGTGTGTTTGTGTGGCTAAAGGCTAAAGCTTCCCAACTCCATCTTTCTTCTGTGACTTCTCCAATATTAATTGAACAAATTGCAAGAGATTCAGCAACACAGATGTCCAGAATACGGTGTAATTATGTGGTTAAAGCAGACGACTTTTAATTGTGTGTGTACGCAGCGTTCATACTTCCTAAAAACCCGTGACGTCTTGCGTACACATCATCATTACACGACGTTTCGAAGACGAAACTCCCGGGAAATTTAAAATTGCAATTTAGTAAACTAAACCGGCCGTATTGGCATGTGTTGCAATGTTAATATTTCATCATTGATATATAAACTATCAGACTGCGTGGTCGGTAGTAGTGGGTTTCAATAGGCGTTTAATAATGGAGACTATAAAGAACAATGCTGTTGGTGGAAAGCGGTGTATTGGAGCTGTCTTTAGCACCGAGACACAGCCGGTGTTTCTTTGTTTGTTGTGAAGCAGAGCGGTCAAGCGAACATGATTTCTCTACGTCAACCAGCATGTTTTTGGATGGGGAAATTGTGATATATATCTTACTGAAGACATCAGTGGATTATTCGTCGTCCTTCTGTCAAAAAAGGCAGCTGTGAGCTTGTCTCCTCGGCTTCTCTCTGAGACACTGCGTGTTCACCGCAGACATCCGACCTTAAGGTATGTCTTTACAATCTTTAAAATCTCGCTAAAACACTATTAAAACAATAAGCAGATAAGGGATCTTCCAGAGTTATCCTAGTAAATGTGTCTAATTACATCTGAATTGCTCACACTGCCGCCGTCGCTTTTTTTTCTTCTTTTTCTAGTCCTTCACTATCAATATCCTAATTCACGGATCTTTCATCCTCGCTCAAATTAATGGGGAAATTGTCACTTTCTCGGTCCGAATTGCTCTTGCTGCTGGTGGCTCCCATTACAAACAGTGTGAATATGTGTGGAGCCCTACAACTCGTGACGTCACACGCACATCCTCTGCTACTTCCGGTAAAGGCAGGGCTTTTCTATTAGCGACCAAAAGTTGCGAACTTTATCGTCGATGTTCTCTACTAAATCCTTTCAGCAAAAATATGGCAATATCGCGAAATGATCAAGTATGACACATAGAATGGACCTGCTATCCCCGTTTTAATAAGAAAATCTGATTTCAGTAGGCCTCCTACTGAAACCCACTACCACCGACCACGCAGTCTGATAGTTTATATGTCAATGATGAAATATTAACATTGAAACACATGCCAATACGGCCTTTTTAGTTTACTAAATTGCAATTTTAAATTTACCGGGAGTTTTTTCTTGAAAACATTGCGTAATGATAACGTGTACGCTTGACGTCACTGGCTGTTAGGAATATGAGCGCTGCACACACACACACAGGTAAAAGTCGTCTGCTTTAACGGCATAATTACACAGTATTTTGAAGATTTGTGTTGTTGAGTCTTTTGCAATTTGTTCAGTTAATATTGGAGGAGTCAAAGTAGAAAGATGGAGTTGGGAAGCTTTAGCCTTTAGCCACACAAACACATGGTGATTCCTTCTTCAAAATTCACGGAGGTGAAACTTTACTATGGATCAGAGCGGAGATGGATCCCAACCGAATGTCAACCAGCAGGTTTCGGTGAGAAATTTGTGGTTAAAAAGTTGTTTCTTACCGGATATCAGCTGAGCTTGTGCCGCCCATACAGCTGCTGTCAACTTCCCTGAGACACGTATACTGCGCGTCAACACCCGGCCGTGGACGTACACTTCCGACTTTCAGGTACTGTTAAACTCACTAAAACACTAGCAACACAATAGAACAGGGATAGGGAACCTATGACTCTAGAGCCGGATGTGGCTCTTTTGATGACTGCATCTGGCTCTCGGATAAATCTGAGCTAACACTGCTTAACACAGTAAGTAATGACTAATTCCACTTGTAATCAAAGTGTTAAAAATAACGTTCAAAATATTAAACATGCTCATACATTTGAATTCATCCATCCTTTTTTCTACCGCACTTTATTTTATTTTTTTTTAGGGCTTGCCCTCCTGGGGTTTCTTCAGACCACCAAGCACCGACATGAAAGCCTGTTTCAGGGTTACGATATTTTTTTATTTTTCAATAAGTCTCTCAGTTGCTTTCCAGCAATTGTCTTTTTCTCTTTCGTTCTCGCTCGCACTCTGGCTCCAGCTCCAACCCTGTCTCTCCTCCTGGCTGCTGCTTATAACAGAGCGACAGGTGATTAGATAACAAGGCCCAAGTGGGTTGTCTACACACCTGTCGCTGATTTCGAGGCCGGTCCTGGCACGCCCCGCTTGGCTGCAGGTAGGAAGGCCACGCCCCCTCCACAGTTCAGAATATCAATGTTATTACAAAGACTAAGAGACCTATTATACTCTAGTAATGCTGGTCTTACTTAAAAATGCACACGCTTCGGTGTGCTCAGTGTTGAAAAAAAATTATATGGCTCTTACGGAAATACATTTTAAAATATTCGGATTCTTGGCTCTCTCAGCCAAAAAGGTTCCCGACCCCTGCAATAGAAGGACAAGGGATTTCTCAGAATTATCCTAGTAAATGTCTCTAAAAACATATGAATCCGTCTCAATTCAATCGCGTTTTTTTTTCTTTCTAGTCCGTCGCTATCAATATCCTCAAACACGAATCTTTCATCCTCGCTCAAATTAATGGGGAAATTGTCGTTTTCTCGGTCCGGATTGCTTTTTTTGTTGGAGGCTCCCATTAAAATCAATGTGAATATGTGAGGAGCCATCAACATGTGACGTCATTGTCTGCGACTTCCGGTAGAGGCAGGGCTTTTCTCTTAGCACCGAAAGTTGCAAACTTTATCGTGGATGTTCTCTACTAAATCCTTTTAGCATAAATATGGCAATATCGCGAAATGATCAAGTATGACACATAGAATGGACCTGCTATCCCCGTTTAAATAAGAAAATCTTATTTAAGTAGGCCTTTAAAGCATTTATTACCGCTTATTCCCTTTGGGGTCGCTGGTGCCTATCTCAGCTACAATCGGGCAGAAGGCAGTGTACACCCTGGACAAGTCGCTACTTCGTCACAGGGCGTATTAAAGCATTAGTATGTTTATTGTTAAGCCCTACTTTACGGGCTTATTGACGGTTTGAGTCCGACTTCAGTGAGTTACTAGCAGGCTACCAAGACTGCTAACTAGCCCGACTGTACTGCGTCAAACAACGGGCCCTATATGCCTTAAAGCTACTGTTGGCAGCACTAGTTAGGACAGGTTAATTTGTAGAATGTAAATAATGTCCCTAAAAACGTAAATACGAAGTTGGCCTCTGAAAATATGAGTTTTTACGCCGCTTTCCATCAGTAACCATACTAGTCGAGTTCAAGCGCGTGTAGCATTATTAGCACGTTAGCTCACTTACCGTTATCGGCCAACCAATAGAAGTAAAGTAGTGTTTGTCGTCTTCCTCGCGTTACACGCCCATGTCTGGCAATGACTTCCAGAAGACGCAACCTCTCGTTCTTGTGGTCTTCAACGCACCGATTATTTGCATGTACCTACATAATTCGGATGGGATGCTAGGAAGATGAGGGGGAATTCGTAAACAAACGAGTGATGTGTCGCTCGTGAACAAACATTCTCTTTAGAGTCGGTTCTTTTCCATTCACGACCGGCTCTTGTTTTCCATCGCTTTTTTTTTTTACCAGTTACACACACAAAAACACACAGTTAAAGGGTTTATTTCACTATTTTCAATTTACATTTCGGAGAACTATTCATGTAGACGAGTGAATAAAAAAAATAAAAGTACAAACCCCGTTTCCATATGAGTTGGGAAATTGTTAGATGTAAATATAAATGGAATACAATGATGTTCAAACTCATAAACTTTATTTTTTTTTGCAAATAATAATTAACTTAGAATTTCATTGCTGCAACGCGTGCCAAAGTAGTTGGGAAAGGGTATGTTCACCACTGTGTTACATCACCTTTTCTTTTAACAACACTCAATATAACATTTGGGAACTGAAGAAACTAATTGTTGAAGCTTTGAAAGTGGAATTCTTAACTATTCTTGCTAGATGTACAGCTTAAGTTGTTCAACAGTCCGGGGTCTTTCTGTCGTATTTTACGCTTCATAATGCGCCACACTTTTTCGATGGGAGACAGGCCTGGACTGCAGGCGGGCCAGGAAAGCACCCGCACTCTTTTTTTACGAAGCTACGCTGTTGTAACACTTGTTTTGCTGAAATAAGTAGGGGCGTTCATGATAACATTGCTTGGATGACAACATATGTTGCTCCAAAACCTGTATGGACTATTAAGCATTAATGGTGCCTTCACAGATGTGTAAGTTACCCATGCTTTGGGCAGATGCTGGCTTTTGAACTTTGCGCCTATAACAATCCGGATGGTTATTTTCCTCTTTGTTCTGGAGGACACCACATCCTCTGTTTCCAAATATAATTTGAAATGTGGACTCGTCAGACCATAGAACACTTTTCCAATTTGCATCAGTCCATCTTAGATGAGCTCAGGCCCAGCGAAGCCGGCGGCGTTCTTTGGTGTTGTTGATAAATGGGTTTTGCTTTGCATAGTAGAGTTTTGACTTGCACTTACAGATGTAGCAACCAACTGTAGTTACTGACAGTGGTTTTATGAAGTGTTCCTGAGCCCATGTGGTGATATCCTTTACACACTGATGTCGGTTTTTGATGCAGTACTGCCTGAGGGATCAGAGGTCCGTAATATAATCACTTACGTACAGTAATTTCTCCAGATTCTCTGAACCTTTTGATGATTTTACGGAGCGTAGATGGTAAAATCCATAAATTTCTTTCAATAGCTTGTTGAGAAATGTTGTTCTAAAACTGTTTGACAATTTGCCTACAAATTGGTGACCCTCACCCCATCCTTGTTTGTGAATTACTTAGCATTTCATGGAAGCTACTTTTATACCCAATCATGGCACCCACCTGTTCCCAATTACCCTGCACACCTGTGGGATGTTCCAAATAAGTGTTTGAGTATTTCTCAACTTTATCAGCATTTATTGCCACCTTTCCCGACTTCTTTGTCACGTGTTGCTGGCATCAAATTCTAAAGTAAATGATTATTTGCAAAATGTTTATCAGTTTGAACATCAAATATGTTGTCTTTGTAGCATATTCAACTGAATATGGGTTGAAAATGATTTGCAAATCATTGTATTCCGTTTATATTTACATCTAACACAATTTCCCAACTCATATGGAAACGGGGTTTGTAGTATATATACATAGTAGGGCAGCACGGTGGAACAGGGATTAGTCCACCTGCCTCACAATACAAAGGTCCTGAGCAACGTTCCCTCTAAGGCAGTGGTCCCCAACCACCGGTCCGCGGCCCGATTGGCACCGGGCCGCAGAATAATTTTTTTAAATTTATTTTTTATTAAATCAACACAAAAAACACAAGATACACTTACAATTAGTGCACCAACCCTAAAAACCTCACTTTTTCATGACAAAAAAAATGTATTAAAAAAGAAAATTATCCCCCCACCCCCAGCGGGGCAAATTATCAAGCGTTGACCGGTCCGCAGGTACGAAAAGGTTAGGGACCACTGCTCTAAAGTACGCGCCTGTGCAATTGCACACTGCTCACGTGTCCTCTGCGCACGGCAAATCTAGGCCGCGCACAAAATCGAATAACAAGATAAGTGCATAACAGTGTGCACGTCTGCCGTCGCTCACATGTGCGCCACTGAATGCTCAAGGAGTTTTGGCGTTTGCTCACACATATGAAAAATTGGAGGGAAAATTGTTCCTGAGTAGTCAGGGTTCAATCCCGGGCTCGGAATATTTCTGTGCGGAGTTTGCATGTTCTCCCCGTGACTGCGTGGGTTCCCTCCGGGTACTCCGGCTTCCTCCCACCTCCAAAAACATGCACCTGGGGATAGGTTGAATGGCAACATTTAATATCATCTACAAAACCCGAAACCAGTGAAGTTGGCAGGTTGTGTAAATTGTAAATAAAAAGAGAATATATTGTTTTATAAATCCTTTTCAACCTATATTCAATTGAATAGACTGCAAAAACAAGGTTCCTTGACTTTAGTAATGGAAAACTTTGATATTTTTGAAAACATTAGCTCATTTGTAATTTGATGCCTGCAACGTGTTTCAAAAAAGCTGGCACAAGTGGCAAAAAAGACTAAGAAAGTTGAGGAATGCTCATCAAACACTTATTTTGAACATCCCACAAGTGAACAGGCAAATTGGGAACAGGTGGGTGTTATGATTGGGTATAAAAACAGTTTCCATGAAATGCTCAGTCATTCACAAACAAGGATGGGGCGAGGGTCATTACTTTGTGAACAAATGCGTGAGAAAATTGTCCAACAGTTTAAGAACAACATTTCTCAAAAAGCTATTGCAAGGAATTTAGGGATTTCATCATCTACAGTCCGTAGTATTATCAAAAGGTTCAGAGAATCTGGAGAAATCACTGCACGTAAGCGATTATATTACGGACCTTTGATCACTCAGGCGGTACTGCATCAAAAACCAACATCAGTGTGTAAAGGATATCACCACATGGGCTCAGGAACACTTCAGAAAATCAATGCCAGTAACCGCAGTTCATCGCTACGTCTGTAAGTGCAAGTTGAAACTCTATTATGCAAAGCGAAAACCATTTGTCAACAACACCCGGAAACGCTGCCGGCTTTGCTGAACCCGAGGTAATCTAAAATGGACTGATGCAAATTGGAAAAGTGTTCTGCGGTCTGACGAGTCCACATTTCAAATTGTTTTCGGAAACTGTAGACGTTGTGTCCCCTGGAACAAAGAGGAAAGGAACCATCCGGATTGTTATAGGCGCAAAGTTCAAAAGCCAGCATCTGTGATGGCATGGGGGTGTACTAGTCCCCAAGTCATGGGTAACTTACACATCTGTGAAGGCACCATTAATGCTGAAAGGTACATACAGGTGTAGGAGCAACATATGTTGCCATCCAAGCAATGTCTTTTTAATGGACGCCCCTGCTTATTTCAGCAAGACAATGCCAAGCCACGTTCTCCTCAGTTCCAAAACGTTTACTGAGTGTTGTTAAAAGGAAAGGCCATGTAACACAGTGGTAAAAAGGCCCCTGTGCCAACTTTTTTGCTATGTGTTGCTGTTTATTTGCCAACAAATATTAAGTTTCTCAGTTTGAACATTAAATATCTTGTCTTTGCAGTATATTCAATTGAATACAAGTTGAAAAGGATTTGCAAATCATTGTATTCTGTTTTTATTTACGATTCACAAAACGTGCCAACTTCCCTGGTTTTGGAGTTTGTATGATCAGGCTAAGATTTTTTTTAACTTAAAAGTAGGAGGAGTTGGTGCCACAAGAGAAAAAAAAAATCCCTTTTTACATTTTATTGTCTTCCTTTTGGCAACACAGAAACAAAGTCAGTCTTTGGCACTTAATACTCTCAACAAACATGCTACTTATAAACATTGACATCTTTGCGTTACTGGAACTTAAATCTTCAGAGTGCACATCGTAATACATGAATCACACTTATAGACCACCTGCTGTGAAGCAGACAAAAGATGGCCAACAGGGCCAAGTGACCAGGAAACAAGGGTATATAGGATCAACAGGGGGAGTCATGACATTTTTTTTTAAATGCATATTTTTTTTAAATTCCTCTTTGCAATTTTCCCCCAAATTGAAATGTCTTTAAACATGAACATGTGTGCAACAAATTGTGGTGCAGTTTAGAACAGGCAAGTGGCATGGCCACCCGACTCAATGTAACGTGCACGAATCATTCCCATCGTATTCACGTCAGCGTTTAAAATCGCTTGCGATTAGCACTGTTGTTGCCAGTTACAGTAGCTACTAGGCAACAATTAATTAGTAGCGAATAGTAGCGATTAGCACTCTAGTTGTCAGCCAGGGATTAGCTGTATTATTTGAGCATTTTAGTATTGCACAATTTACCTTTAGGACCAGTTTGATTTACAGTCGTGCTCATAAGTTTACATACCCTGGGAGAATGTATCATTTCTTGGCCATTCTTCAGAGAATATGAACCTTTCTTCCACTCATGCTTTATGGTTGTGTGAAGCTATTTATTGGCAAACAACTGTTTACTATTTTTAAATCAAAATGACAAAAGTAAGTACCCAAATGACCCTGAACAAAAGTTTACATACCCCAGTGACTTTGATCTGATAACATGCACAAAAGTGGACACAAACAGGTTTGAATGGCTAATCAAGATTCCAATCCTCACCTGTGACCTGTTTGTTTGTAATTAGTGTGTGTGTGTGTGTAAAAGGTCAGTGAGTTTCTGGGCTTCTGACAGACCATTGCATCTTTCATCCCAGTGCTGCACAGATGTTTCTGGATTCTGAGTCATGGGGAAGGCAAAATAATTGTCAAAGAACCTACAAACAAATGTAAATGAACTGCATAAAACAGTGAAGGGGTATAAAAAGATAAGTGAACTGCATAAAACAGGAAAGGGGTATAAAAAGATAAGCGAACTGCATTAAACAAGAAAGGGGTATAACAAGATAAGTGAACTGCATAAAACAGGAAAAGGGTATAACAAGATAAGTGAACTGCATAAAACAGGAAAGGGGTATAAAAAGATAAGCGAACTGCATTAAACAGGAAAGGGGTATAACAAGATAAGCGAACTGTATAAAACAGGAAAGGGGTATAACAAGATAAGTGAACTGCATAAAACAGGAAAGGGGTATAACAAGATAAGTGAACTGCATGAAACAGGAAAGGGGTATAAAAAGATAAGCGAACTGCATAAAACAGGAAAGGGGTATAAAAAGATAAGCGAACTGCATTAAACAGGAAAGGGGTATAACAAGATAGGCGAACTGCATAAAACAGGAAAGGGGTATAACAAGATAAGTGAACTGCATAAAACAGGAAAGGGGTATAAAAAGATAAGTGAACTGCATAAAACAGGAAAGGGGTATAAAAAGATAAGTGAACTGCATACAACAGGAAAGGGGTATAAAAAGATAAGTGAACTGCATAAAACAGGAAAGGGGTATAAAAAGATAAGTGAACTGCATTAAACAGGAAAGGGGTAAAACAAGATAAGTGAACTGCATAAAACAGGAAAGGGGTATAACAAGATAAGTGAACTGCATAAAACAGGAAAGGGGTATAACAAGATAAGTGAACTGCATAAAACAGGAAAGGGGTATAACAAGATAAGTGAACTGCATACAACAGGAAAGGGGTATAACAAGATAAGTGAACTGCATACAACAGGAAAGGGGTATAAAAAGAAAAGTGAACTGCATACAACAGGAAAGGGGTATAAAAAGAAAAGTGAACTGCATAAAACAGGAAAGGGGTATAACAAGATAAGTGAATTGCATAAAACAGGAAAGGGGTATAAAAAGATAAGTGAACTGCATACAACAGGAAATGGGTATAAAAAGATAAGCGAACTGCATTAAACAGGAAAGGGGTATAAAAAGATAAGCGAACTGCATTAAACAGGAAAGGGGTATAACAAGATAGGCGAACTGCATAAAACAGGAAAGGGGTATAAAAAGATAAGTGAACTGCATACAACAGGAAAGGGGTATAAAAAGATAAGTGAACTGCATAAAACAGGAAAGGGGTATAACAAGATAAGTGAACTGCATAAAACAGGAAAGGGGTACAAAAAGATAAGTGAACTGCATACAAGAGGAAAGGGGTATAAAAAGATAAGTGAACTGCATAAAACAGGAAAGGGGTATAACAAGATAAGTGAACTGCATACAACAGGAAAGGGGTATAAAAAGATAAGTGAACTACATAAAACAGGAAAGGGGTATAAAAAGATATCCAAAGAATTGAGAATGCCAATCAGCAGTGTTCAAACACAGATTAAGAAGTGGAAAATGAGGGATTCAGCCACAATAGCCAGGAAAATTGTTGGAGATGCAAAGAAAAACCCACAAATAACTTCGGCTGAAATACTGGACTCGCTGAAAAATTGTGGTGTGGCTGTTTCAGGATGCACAATAAGGAGGCACTTGGAAGAAAAATGGGCTGCATGGTCGAGTCGCCAGAAGAAAGCCATTTCTGCACAAATGTCAGAAAGTATCTCGCTTACATTACGCCAAACAGCGCAGAGACAAGCTTCAAAACCTCTGGAACAAAGTCATTTGGAGTGATGAGATCACATTTTTTGTGTTATCATTCATATTCTCTGAAGAATGGGCCAAGAAATCCTAAATTCTCCCAGGGTATGTAAACTTATGAGCGCAACTGTAAAACCATTTTTTTTTACAGTGTATAAAAGTAGGAGGTTCCTGCTCTCCATCAGCTTGTGGGTCCCTAACCTGGAAAATACTGAAGACCCCTGGCATAAACAAACATGTTGGCCCATGTATGCACGTCTGTGCGTGTGTTGATATGTATGTTCGCTTTCATGTAGCTAATTCCACAAAATCTAACATATTTTTCACTCCTACTGCAACATAAATAGTAATTTCATTTCATTTTTTTTAGCTAAAATATACATTAACTGCAATTATTGCCCCCCCCCCCCCCTTTTTTTAAACAATTTTTTTTTTGCAATGGAGATAAAAAGAGCACATGGATACGAGCGATTGATCGCCATTCACTTAATTGTTAGAAGTAGGGAAGGGATTCATAGAGCCCCATTCCCGGTTGAACAATTTCCCATGCGGTCTGCGGAAACTAATGAAAAGCGCCACTCTGCATACAGTGGGGCAAAAAAGTATTTAGTCAGCCACCGATTGTGCAAGTTCTCCCACTTAAAATGATGACACAGGTCTGTAATTTTCATCATAGGTACACTTCAACTGTGAGAGACAGAATGTGAAAAAAAAATCCAGGAATTCACACTGTAGGAATTTTAAATAATTTATTTGTAAATTATGGTGGAAAATAAGTATTTGGTCAACCATTTCAAAACTCTCACTGATGGAAGGAGGTTTTGGCTCAAAATCTCACGATGCATGGCCCCATTCATTCTTTCCTTAACACGGATCAATCGTCCTGTCCCCTTAGCAGAAAAACAGCCCCGAAGCATGATGTTTCCACCCCCATGCTTCACAGTAGGTATGGTGTTCTTGGGATGCAACTCAGTCTTCTTCTTCCTCCAAATACGACACGTTTAGTTTATACCAAAATGGATACATGGATGATACAGCAGAGGGTTGGGAGAATGTCATGTGGTCAGATGAAACCAAAATGGAACTTTTTGGTAACTCAACTCGTCGGGTTTGGAGGACGAAGAATACTGAGTTGCATCCCAAGAACACCATACCCACTGTGAAGCATGGGGGTGGAAACATCATGTTTTGGGGCTGTTTTTCTGCTAAGGGGACAGGACGATTGATCCGTGTTAAGGAAAGAATGAATGGGGCCATGTATCGTGAGATTTTGAGCCAAAACCTCCTTCCATCAGTGAGAGCTTTGAATGGTTGACCTAATACTTATTTTCCACCATAATTTACTAATAAATTCTTTAAAATTCATACAATGTGAATTCCTGGATTTTTTTTCACATTGTCTCTCACAGTTGAAGTGTACCTATAATGAAAATTACAGACCTCTGTCATCATTTTAAGTGGGAGAACTTGCACAATCGGTGGCTGACTAAATACTTTTTTGCCCCACTGTAGCAGTGAACGCTGTGGTCAAAGTTGGCATTGCCACAACAATACATGTTAAGATATTTACCACTCTACTGCCATCTGGTCGCTTAAGTGGATAGTGCACTCCCCCCCAAAATTGTCACGTTTCATGTGTCAGGTAAACCCCTAATGATGGTGCCGTATGAATCCCGTTTCTACTGTATATTTTGGCAACACAAACTGCAAAATCTTGCAACAATACAACACTACACAAAAGAAACTAGGCGGTGCCATAAAAAAAACATCATTCCTTTGACCACAATTGGTTCAATCTCGAGTCTTTTCTTACACAATAAGTCCAATGTTCATGCTCATGGTATTAACAGCACAAAACACAACATATATATTCACATGTTCTAAATGTACAAAAAAAGTGTTAAACTTTACACACTTGTTTCATTTTCATTGTGCTTCGATTCCTCAAATTGCAACTGCGGTGATCTCAGAATCACAGAACATATAATGTGGAGAAGAAAACAAAAAAAGGCGCTTACTGAGCATATACTCTTGGAGGGACCTGCCCAACAGGTTTTTCTTCCCAAAAAATAAAATAAACTTGGATTTGAAGCTGTTAGGAAGTTTTTCACAGAGCCTCAGATAGGGACGAGTCATTTAAATGCATCGTATTCTTCTTTGAGTTAAGGATAGGTTGGGCAAAACAAATGTAAACAACATGAAAATTAAACTGTATTACGATATTGACCTGAATATAAGACAAGAATGTAAGCATTTTTTTTTTTACATAGAAAATCTGGAAAAAGAGTGGTCATCTTATATTCTTCGAGTAGTTGTATATATATTCGCCACATCATGCTTCAAATATTGCGGTTTTATTTATTATTATTGTTTTTAAAGCATATTGTTGGTTTAAAGCGGGGGTCGGCAACGCGCGGCTTTCGAGCCACAAACGTCTTTTTAGCGCCGCCCTAGTGGCTCCCTGGAGCTTTTTCAAAAATGTATGAAAATGGAAAAAAATAAATTTTGTTTTAATATGGTTTTTGTAGGAGGACAGACATAACACAAACCTTCCTAATTTTTAGAAACCCCACTGTTTATATTAAACATGCTTCACTAATGAGAGTATTTGGCACGCGATGTTTTGTCCTAATTTCGGAAGTCCTTGAACGCACCGTAGTTTGTTTACAAGTACAACGTTCCTTGATGCTGCCACAGAAATACATTTTTCATGCCACTCTTCCTTTGTCCCTATTTGTCCATCAAACGTTTTATGCTGTGCGTGAATCCACCGAGATGAGCTTTGTTGACGTTATTGACTTGTGTGGAGTGCTAATCAGGCATATTTGGTCACTGCATGACTGTGAGCTAATCGATGCTAGCTGTATGTACATAATACATCATTGCGCCTCGTATTTTAGGTTAAATTTGCCAACCCTCATGATTTTTTCGGGAGACTCCCGAATTTCAGTGCCCCTCCCGAAAATCTCCCGGGGCAACCTATCTCCCAAATTCCTCCCGATTTTCACCCGGACAACATAATTCGGGGCGTGCCTATAAGGCATTGCCTTTAACGTCCTCTACAACCTGTCGTCACGTCCGGTTTTCCTCCATAAAATCAGCGTGTCGGCCCAGTTACATGATTTATGTGGCTATAACACGCTGAGGGTGGCCGTATAAATAACTTTAACACTTACAAATATGCGCCACACTGTGAACCCACAACAAACAAGAATGACAAAAATTTGGGGGGAGAACAAATCGCACCGTAAAACAACAAAACAAATACCCAGAAGCCCTTGCAGCACTAACTCTCCCGGGACGCTACAATATACTTACACCAAACCCCCCACCAATCTCCCTAATTCAGAGGTCTCAAGGTTGGCAAGTATGTTTTACGTATATTTGAGGTCATTTTATTTGTAGTTTTTGAAGTGTTTTCCAATGTTGTAAAAATGTGTAGAATAAATATTACATTTCAATATTTCTGTCAACGAAGATTTGCATCAACCTGCGACACAGTCATTTTGATAGTAGGCTAATATAGCCAATATAGACACTTACACCATGTGTTGCCTTCATTATAAAATTTGTATAAGGCTTTACATTTTTTTTTGCAGCTCCAGACAAATTTTTTTTTTTGTATTTTTGGTCCAATATGCCACTTTCAACATTTTGGGTTGCCGACCCCTGCTCTAAAGTACCGTATTTTTTGGACTATAAGTCGCAGTTTTTTTTCATAGTTTGGCCAGGGTTGCGACTTATACTCAGGAGCGACTTATGTGTGAAATTATTAACACATTACCGTCAAATATCAAATAATATTATTTAGCTCATTCACGTAAGAGACTAGACGTACAAGATTTCATGGGATTTATCGATTAGGAGTGACGGATTGTTTGGTAAACGAATAGCATGTTCTATATGTTATAGTTATTTGAATGACTCTTACCATAATATTTTACGTTAACATACCAGGCACCTTCTCAATTGTAAACCATATTTCCTTGAATTGCCGCTGGGGCGCTAATTAATTTAAAACCTCTTCTCACTCCTGCGCTTTCCAAAGGCATGCGGTAAAAGTAAACATGCGCTAATTATTTTAAAACCTCTTCTCACTACGGCACTTACCAAAGGCATGCAGTAAACATTTGAGTGTGATGTAAGCTTGGACCTTAAATCCTACTGAATAGCTCTTAATCTTCTTCCCTTTATCTGATTTCAAATTACCAGTATTGAAATCAGCCTCCTCCATTTTGAAAATGATGACAGGGGAAGTGTCACTCGTGACGTCACGAGTTTGACCCGGCGGTAACACTAAGCATGGGCTAATTATTTTGCGAATCGAGTTTGACCCGGCAGTAATTCAAGTCAGGTGCATACTATATGCCCTGCGGCAATTCAAGGAAATACGATATTTATGCGTCATATAACGTACACTTATTCAGCCTGTTGTTCAACAGTCTTTATTTATTTTAAATTGCCTTTCAAATGTCTATTCTTGGTGTTGGGTTTTTATCAAATACATTTCCCACAAAAATCCGACTTATACTCCAGTGCGACTTATATATGTTTTTTCCTTCATTATTATGCATTTTCGGCAGGTGCGTCTTATACTCCAAAAAATACGGTAAGTGTCAATTAAGTCTCACATACAGTGCAGTATTTATGTGATTTGAAAGGATTACGTTGTGGCGATCGTTGAAGATATTCATTCCCCAATCGGCCTTCCATATTCAGGTTAAAGATGTACAATGCGAACGACAACACAGTGCTACCTTCACAGCGACAAATCAAGTTGACCAACTTTTGACAAAACAACTCGTTGATACACTTCATCTTCAACTCCTGCCTCAAAAATAACATCCGTGCATTGTGAGACTTTGATGCGAGCGATGTTAAAAGACGAGACAGAGCAGTAACAGGCAATGCTGATATCTGCTAGGGATGGGTACTACTGAATTGGGTACTTTACAGGTACTGACTCTATTCCATCGGTACTACCTGGTATCGATTGACATAAAATAAAAAAAATCCATATTTGTTGCACATAACGTCACGTCCGCTTGCAGACTCAAGCGTTTTGGCGGGGAAATAAGCAACAAGAGCTGACAAACTCTAGGCAATGTTGCCTGAGAGAAAGCACTCAAAAGTAAGACTTGACATAACTAAAATTATGTACATAGCAAACTATAACCTGCTACCCAAGAATGTACAACAACTTTTCTTAACAAAAGAGGAGAAAATACGTATAACCTTAGAGGAAAATCTAATTTAAAACATTTGTATGCACGTACAACACTTAAAACCTTTGGCATATTTGTATGTGGAACTAAATTATGGAATGGATTAACCAAAGAAAAACAACATGGCACCAATATGATTCAGTTTAAGAGACTGTTCAAAGTACAACTTTTTTTGAGATAAAGATTATTTATGTATTTAAAATGTGTTTACTTAATATGGTATATTATTTAATTGTTCACTGTTCTGTTAGAGAGAACAAGGAAATTGGGTAAAAATTGCTATGGTATAAAAGGTGTAGGATTAAATAAACTCTGCTTCTTCCAACTCCTTTTCGGACGTGCCGTAAGGAAACAACTAGAAATATGTGATAAGTTACATTGTGTCGTATGTATGTTCGAAAATGAACTGACTTTTGAAAATGTTCTAGCTCAGGGGTCGGGAACCTTTTTGGCTGAGAGAGCCCTTAAAGCCAGATATTTCAAAATGTATTTCCGTGAGAGCCATATAGGTGGCGACTTGTCCAGGGTGTATGCCGCCTTCCGCTCGATTTTAGCTGAGATAGGCACCAGCACCCCCCGCGACCCCAAAGGAAATAAGCAGTAGAAAATGGATGGATGGATGAATACAACTAAATGCGTGCATTTTTAAGTAAGACCAACATTTTTAGAATATAATAAGTCTCTTATTCTTTTTAATAACATTGTTATTCTAAAGCTAACCAATAATAAATATAATACTTCTTACCATTGATGCACTTCTTGAACAGGTGCGATAGAAAATGGATGGTTGGATTAAAATGCATGAGAAGGTTTTATAATTTGAGCGTTATTTTTAACACTGTGATTACCAGCGGAAATATTCATTCCTTATCGTGTTAAGCAATGTCAGCTAATATTTATCTGAGAGCCAGATGCAGTCATCAAAAGAGCCACATCTGGCTCTAGAGTCAGAGGTTCCCTACCCCTGTTCTAGCTCAATGCTACTTAACATTGAAAATGCTATACGACATGCTACCGATTAGCATTGATAATCAAAACGTCCATGAAGATGCATGTCACAATCAAACAGTTGGTGTGCAATACTTATAGTATACACACTTTGTAGGACTCAACAAAAGACACAACTGGCACATTTCTGGCACCAGCCGCTAGACTCGATCTGACCAATCTAAGTCTACGAGCATGAACTGATGAACTTCTAAGACGAGCCAAAACCGTCCAGTTGTGATCGATTGAATGCCCTGAGATGACAATGACCTGTATCAGTGGTTCTTAACCTTGTTGGAGGCACCGAACCCCACCAGTTTTATATGTGCATTCACTGAACCTTTCTTTAGTGAAAAATAAAATGTTTTTTTGTTTTTACCAAATTTAAGACACTTTAGTATGGGGAACATATTCTAAGTAACAACGACTTAATTTAGAGTTATTTGGACACTAGGGGAACATATTCTAAGTAATAAAGACTAAATTTAGAGTTATTTGGTTAGGGTTAGGGTCAGGGTTAGGGTTATGATAAGGCCATGCCGAATAAGGCATTATTACTACTTAATAATGACTAGTTGAGAGCCAATATGTTACTAATTTGCATGTTAATAAGCAACTAATTAATGGTGAATATGTTCCCCATAATTAAGTGTTACCATGTTTTTTACTGGTGCACAAAATGAACCGTGCATGAACATCACCTTGTTCAAACAACAAAACTAAGACAGTGCATAAACTCACAACAAATTACACACCTGATAATCATTTAGCTGTTGCCGTATCCGTAATACGCCAACAGGGAGAAGTTTGTATTTACATGAAGAGTCGGGTGTGTTTTGATCTACGCCGAACCCCTAGGGTTCGATCGAACCCTTGTTAAGAACCACTGACCTGGATGAATGAGAACATTCATAGACACTTAATGGCAAAGAATACATCCTAACTAACCGATACACTGCTGCCATCTAACATCTTGGAGTTGTAACTGCATGCAAAGTCTACTACATAGTTACTTGCAAATGAGACTTAAGAGTCCAAGAAAACAAGATGTAACAACTGGACAGCACAGTTGTCATTATCAGCTAATTGTTAAATTAAAAAACACGGTAACACTTTAGTATGGGGAACACATATTCACCATTAATTAGCTGCTTAGTAACATGCAAATTAGTAACTGTGGAAGGGGCGTGGCCTGCGGGCCTGCAGCGAATCAGGGTGTGCCAGGATCGGCCTCGAAGTCAGCGACAAGTGCGTAGATGGCCCACCTATGCCTTGTTATCTAATCATCTGTCACTCTGTATAGACAGGAAACCAGGAGGGGAGAGGTTGTTGGAGCTGGAGCAAGAGCCAGAGACTAACAGACTAATGATGAAAAGCAATCAGAGAACATTATTGAAAAATAAAACTGTATTTAAACCATGAAACGGGCTCGCCTGGAGATGCTTGGTGGTCAAGAGGACCTAAAGCTTCCACAGTAAAATATTGGCTCTTAATTAGTCATTATTAAGTACTTATTAATGCCTTATTCTGCATGGGGGGGGGGGGGGGGGGCACACAGGTCCGGTGGCCATGGATAAAGTGCTAGCTGTCCAGAATCGGGACCCGGGATGGACCGCTCGCCTGTGTATGGGTTGGGGACATCTCTTCGCTTGGGATGGTTTCCTGCTGGCCCCACTATGGACTGGACTCTCACTATTATGTTAGATCCACTATGGACTGGACTCACATTATTAAGTTAGAGCCACTATGGACAGGACTCACATTATTATGTTAGATCCACTATGGACTGGACTTGCACTATTATGTTAGATCCACTATGGACTGGACTTTTACAATATTATGTTGGACCCACTCGACGTCCATTGCTTTCGGGGGGGGGCTGCCCACTTACGCGGTCCTCTCCAGGGTTTCTCATAGTCATTAACATCGACGTCCCACTGGGGAGAGTTTTTCCTTGCCCTTTTGTGGGCTCTGTACCGCGGATGTTGTTGTGGGTTGTGCAGCCCTTTGAGACACTTGTGATTTAGAGCTATATAAATAAATATTGATTGATTGAAATTATTCTAAATTAAGTTTTTGTTACTTTAATAAGCAACTAATTAATGGTGAATGTGTTCCCCCTATTAAAATGTTACCAAAAACCCTTATTTCTAACACAATATACGGCGGATTTACACCAGTACTAATTTCCAAGGTACCGGGAATTAGAACCGTATCGGTTCAAACCTGAAAAGTACCCATCCCTAATTTCTGCATGTTTTATTTTGCTGGCAAGTTTGTTAGGTGTGCATCGCGATTTAGTTAGACTGCGTTCAAACTTGACAAGAGCGGCACCAGAATGTTAATTATAACCGAACCAAACATGGCGTGTTGGACTTTTGACGCCATTTTTTTCCCAATAACGTTGATCAATGACATAGTAACTGTTGAGCAGCGAAGCAATGTGATTCATAAAATATGATAAGTGATTTTAACGGAACGACTTTAATATAAAGCAAGACTGTCAAAGTTTGCGATTAATCACAAAATATGATCGCATTTATGCATAAATGCAGAATAATCACACCATGTATATTTAAAATGTTCCTGTATGACATTTTTGACAAACTACATTTGTGTCAAAATAATATAAGTACGAATAAAATAAATTATTAAATGTAATTAATTGTGAATAATCACAATAGTGTACTTAAGCATCTTTCCATGCATTTCAGGCTCACGGGGTAATTAAGACCATTTTTTTTTTACATTACTATTCGACAGCACTAAAACTAATTACTTTTCCAAGTCTTGTAAAGGAAAGGGTTATCTCATATTCAAGTCAATACATTAGTTTGCACGTGGTAGAAAAATATCGTCGACATCATCCAATACATTATACATACAAATACAAAGATTTCAGATCCGCCTCCCAAAGCAGATGACCGATTGTTGGCAAAGAGGATATTTCTGAAAACAAAACAAAAAAGTGATACAAAGTTGAAGTGGAAATGCAACGTCACTTGAAAATAGGAGCCTATTTCTAACGATCACATCAGATAGACATTTATATACATCGTGTACACAGTAATAAATAGTATAAACATTTAAAATGTGTCATAATCTACATTGATTAACTACTCTATATTCTAACCAGTTGCCATAGTTTAGTGCATTTTGACCAATTTACGTGTTAATGCATTATTTGTATTAATATCCAAATCCGCCAGAACTCAGATATTTTCCCTCTTTTTATTTTGATTGACATTTATGAGTCTTATGGGTTTCTAGTTAAAGGGGCCATATGTAGAAATGTCATGTCAAGTCATCATTAAATGGCCCTGATATGTCAAAAGGCATAAAAAAATCATGTTGTTTTTGAATACCTCTATAACTGATAACGGTATAACTAATAACAGTTCAGTTATGCTCATTTAAAAATTACAATTACAGCCCCGAAATCATATTTTCATTTCGATGGCCCGCCCTCCACTGTTTGACCAATTAGAAACTTGTGAGTGTGTCGTGTCCAGGTTGCCAGTTATGCACCATCCTCTTCTTCAAGTTACTGCCACTGGTAAAGTTACTAAACATGTCAGACCTTAGTAAATCTAAAAGGCCTCGTTACGATTCTCAACTTATTCATGACAAAGCCAGGAACAAAACAAGGATTTCTATCGCGGATGCCTTTGAAAGATGGAGATGATTGAAGGCGGAGAAGATTTTTTCATCTAATGCCAAACTGGCTAATTTCCTCCTTGATATCGAAGGCATTTACGTTTTCGTATTACTTGTAATAAATGGAAAAGGACATTTCGTATGTAATTTTTCAGTTGGCCTTGACTTGCCATCAAAGTAGTCCTATGCGATATATGATATATTATTATATATAATTATTTTGATGGTGGTCCGTGCAGTCAAACTAGACATCTTAGCAGGATAATACCAACTATCAATCCCGACTCCCGACTAAAATATTGCTGCGTTCCTTTACAAATACATTTGGCTAATCGACATCAGATAAATGTGGCATAATTACAGAGTAAACCATCATGCAAGAAGCATAAACAAGAGAAACCTACAGCGTAGGACTAGTCGTTTGCCATTTGAAGCTCCTTGAAGTAGGATTCGGATTCGTATCTGGCAACCTCAGTCATGGAGAGTGAGGGGACTATAGAATTTTGACAGTGATTGCACTGCCACATTACTACATATGGCTCCTTTATTAATTGGTGATCAAGGGCATGGTGAGAGTATTTTATATATGCATTATTTGTGCAATTTTAACTATATACAATACTTTTTTTTTTAAGCTTAAACAAAACACCAAAACTACTTATCTAGTAAAAAGTAGGCAGTTATGCTATGGATGCTTTTGTAAAAAAAAAACATGCAATGAAGTCATATAAGTAATTCAACATTAACTCTGGAATAGTTTGTAAGTAATGTTGACCAGTTTTTGTTGAACTGGTCGTGTGCCTTCATTACTTTTAGGAGGAAATATGGCAAAAAAAACATGACAGGTATTACTTACTTGTCAGCTTATAAATAAACAAATACAATGCTACAAAAGGCTGCGGCATCTGAGTATGTATGAAGATGTGTTTCTTTTTTTTTGGTCCTGGGTAAAGACTTTTAGTAGGCTTCCACTGAATGATCCCAAAAGAGGTTCTGTACATCCAGTATGGCTGCCATCTTCAAAATATGCTTCTGAAGAACACTGCTCTCCACTGTGTCCTGTTTCGGGAGCTCGGGGTATGACTCAGGGAAGCTCTGAGAATCCTGCAAATACAGAAAGCATTGGTATAATTATTATTTTAGTCAGCAACCCCAGCATGGCAAATTTAGCATGGTACAGCCCCCAGGAGGAGAAGTAATAATAGTAATGCACAGGGGAACCGGCACTTTATTAGGAATTCTGTCTATCGTTCACAATCATTATGAAAGACATGACGACAGATGGATTTGAAAACATGTTTTAAAATGCATTTTAACTTGTAAATAAATGTATACTTACAGTGGAGCCAATGGAAGCTCCGCTATTTTGCCCACCCCAAAAAAATTAAATAAATAACCATTTAAAAACCATCGATATTACTCCATTTACATTTTGTGATTTTAATATTAATCAATTAGTGACATTATTATAAGTACAACTTCAGACAAACTATTTATAGCAGCGCCGTGCTCATTTCCGTATGTGCCTTTTTTTACATCATCGAGTGGTCTGCTGCTTTCCCGCTTCCTTGCTCCCGAGAAGTCTATTGTAGACCATAAATAAGGCATCTCACCTGGACAGAAGATGTCTGAGTAGGTATTCCCACAAGTTGGTACACTTTCACAGCCATTTAGGACCTGAAACTGGTAATGACGACAAGAAAAGAAGCTTGGTCCCCAACCCTCGTACCCCTCCCCACCCCTTTTTCTTCGCAAGGATTATGAACGCAGAGGC
The DNA here is from genome assembly GCF_033978795.1 of Nerophis ophidion. NCBI lineage: Eukaryota > Metazoa > Chordata > Actinopteri > Syngnathiformes > Syngnathidae > Nerophis > Nerophis ophidion. The sequence continues at coordinate 36,633,754 of NC_084627.1, forward strand.
GGCACAGTAAGAGATATTTTTATGTTTGTTGGCTCTCATGAGGTTTGCAGTGAGTAGAAATCAGTGATGAAGAAAAAAAAAAAAGCAAACGTTGTGATGCGTTTTTTAAAACTTATGCGCCGCATATACTTAAAATGATCAAAATACGTAAATATTAAATGGTTTTATAAATGTGCCTGTTACTACATTACATTAAGTATATACTTTCATTTTATATATAAACCCGTAATGCAGGGGTCCCCAAACTCTTTGACTCAGGGGCTGCATTGTCTTAAAAAATTTGGCTGGGGGCTAGGCTGTAATATATATACATATATATATATATATATATATATATATATATATATATATATATATATATATACAAAATAAATATTTTATACATATATAACGCGATGATGTCCTGTTATCGATGGGAAAATCCATTTTTAGACAATATGATTTACCTGAGCGGCAAGGAGACACTGAGATTAACAAGCGGTAGAAAATGGATTACAAAGGAGAGATTTAAAAAAAAAAATAAAAATAAAAAAAAAAAGTAAAATGCATATACATGTACACACACACATATATATATATATATATATATATATATATATATATATATACACACAGTTGTGATCAAAATTATTCAACCCCCACACAATTTTGGTGTTTTAGCAAATTGGACATTTATTCCGTATTTTGTTTATAGTCATATCAAATAAAGATGTGTCAAATAGACAAATGCAACTTAAATTGTAACACTGTATTTTACAAAATACCAAAAAAGGACTTTTCTTAATATCTCATTGACAAAATGATTCAACCCCCTAGTTACATGCATCTTTAGTACTTAGTAGAACACCCTTTGGCAGTAATTACATCCTTCAAACGTGATACATAACCGGACACAAGCTTCTTTCAACGATCTACAGGTATTTTAGCCCATTCCTCTTGGGCAAAGGCCTCCAGTTCATTCATATTCTTGGGCTTGCCTGCTGCAACTGCCTTCTTCAAGTCTCACCACAGGTTTTCTATAGGATTTAGGTCTGGCGACTGTGAAGGCCACTCCAGAGTCTTCCAGCCCTTCTTCTGTAACCACTCTGATGTGTTGATTTGGAGGTATGCTTGGGATCGTTGTCCTGTTGGAAGGTCCAACGTTTCCCAAGCCCCAGCTTCGTCACTGACTTCATGAAATTTGCAGCTAATATATCCTGGTAGGAAATAGAATTCATAATGCCTTGAACGCGCTGGAGATTCCCGGTACCTGAGGCAGAGAAACAGCCCCAGAGCATGATTGACCCCCCACCATGCTTAACAGTAGGCAAGGTGTTCTTCTCTTTGTAAGCTTCATTTTTTTCTCCTCCAGACATAATGTTGATTCATAGGCGCAAAGATTTCCAGTTTTGTCTCATCACTCCATAGAACAGTTTCCCAAAACCTTTGGGGTTTGTCCAGATGATTTTCGGCATACTGGAGTCTATTTTTCTTGTGCCTGGTAGTCAGAAGTGGGGTGCGCCTGGGAGTTCTGGCATGGAGGCCTTCATTTCGTAGTGCGCGCCTTATTGTCTGGGACGAAACCTGCGTTCCCCACTCTGCAATGTCCTGTTGTAGTTCCTCAACTGTTACCCGGGGGTTTTTCACCACTGTACGCTTCAAATACCGGACAGTGGTTGCAAACAGCATCGTCTTTCTACCACGCCCACGTAGTGTTTCCACTGTGCCTTTAGCTTTAAACTCGCGAATTATGCTCCCAACTGTGTCTCTTGGAATGTGTAATGTCTTTGCTATTTCCTTATATCCATATCCTTTCTTATGAAGAGAAATTACCTCCTCTCTTGACTTCTTTGACCACTCTCTGGACTTCACCATGTTGCAAATACACCATTGACCATCTACAAGAAGCTGAGCGTCAGTCTTTTTCAATCAGTTTAATTGTTGCTCGTTATGGTTCTAATCACATCTACAGGCGTTTTCAACACCCGATTGAAAAGACCTTATTCAAATTCTGTTCTTAAGAGTTAAGATCTTCAAGGGCTTGAATAATTTTGTCAATGAGATATTAAGAGAAATGACACTGTTTGGTATGTTACAAAATATAATGTTGTAATTCAAGTTGCATTTGTCTATTTAATGCATCTTTATTTGATATGACTATAAACAAAATACGGAATGAATGTCCAACTTGCTAAAACACCAAAATTGTGTGGGGGATGAATAATTTTGATCAAAAAAAAAAATAAAAAAAATAAAATAAAATAAATATATATATATATATATATATATATATATATTTTTTTTTTTAATATATATATATATTTTTTTTTTTAACTTGGGACTTTCCGTGGGCTGTATTTTGGTAGTTTGGGGACCCCTGCCCTAATGGATGTGTTTGAAGGTTTAAGGGCTGTGTAGGCGGAATTGCACGGCTCCCATAAACTCCATTATAAGCAAACTTTTGATCGCATTTATTTAATATTTATAATGCAAAAAAAAAAAACATTGCAAACTTTGCCATGAAACTCATCGCTCTGTTAGTAACGAACAATATTATGGAACCAGGGATGACACACACCCCTGCAGCTGTTTCGCGTAGTTTTGAGTGAATAATTGTACCAGCATTCTTTGAGACAAGATTGTGTACCGATAAAGGGTGGAGCAGTTAAAAAAATCCACGATTCGGATCTTATTAGAGTTTGTAACACGGTTTTCGGTTTGGTTCAATGTACTCCTGAATACCATATATTTGGGATGTTTCCATTCAATATTAGTCTGAAATTTGCAAAAAAAAAAAAAAAAAAAAAAAAGGATAGAATGGTATCAGCTTGCATCTACAATCTCCGATACAAGTAGTCCTGCAATGTGTTCACTTGTGCAAAACTAATAAATGCCTGCTAACATCAAAATGTCCTCCAATAAGCACACCTGGTTGGTCTTTTCCAGTATTTTAGTCAAATCAAAAGGTAAACATGGTAGACTCTTGGCTACTAGGAGCTAGCAGCTACATAACAGCTAAGCACACAATAGCACACAAGCTAGATTTTCGTAATATGTATCCTTAATTGAACAATACTGTAATCCAAAAAAGGCTATTTTTGTCAATACAATCAAGTATTAAAATGTGATACTGTTGTTGCATATTACTTAGACATACAAAGTCCCAAAGGCAGAAGCGCATTAGAAAATATCCAGGGACAAAGGGACAAGCGGTGGAAAATGGACGGATGGAAACACGTTTCTATCATTCAACTCAGTCATTAGATTAACGTAATAAATGATTATGACCACTAGATGTCGCAAAAATACAATTTACCATCCACCTTAAAGGGCAACTGCAATTGTCGCCTATGTTCACAATCATTATGTAAGACATGACATGGGTGTATTTTCTTTTAATGCATTCTAACTTGTAAATGTAACTAATAGTCTGCTTATAGCTGAGCCAATGGGAGGTCCTTTTTCCGTCCATAAACTCCAATAAATAACCATTCAAAAAGAGCCAACACTACTTGATTTACATTTCATGATATGTATATTAACCAAGTATTAGTGATATTGTTATTAGAAGCGCTAACGCAGACAAACTATTTATAGCGGCACTGTGATCACAACCCTAAACTACCGACCGGTGTCTCACCTTCCCTTTATTTTGAAAATCCTCGAAAAAATTGTTGCAGAGCAGCTAAATGAACACTTAGCGTCTAACAATCTATGTGAAACCTTTCAATCCGGTTTCAAGGCAAATCACTCGACGGAGACAGCCCTCGCAAAATTGACTAATGATCTATTGCTAACGATGGACTCTGATGCGTCATCTATGTTGCTGCTTCTCGATCTTAGCGCTGCTTTCGATACCGTCGATCATAATATTTTATTAGAGCGTATCAAAACACGAATTGGTATGTCAGATTCAGCCCTGTCTTGGTTTAACTCTTATCTTACTGATAGGATGCAGTGTGTCTCCCATAACAGTGTGACCTCGGGCTATGTTAAGGTAACGTGTGGAGTTCCCCAGGGTTCGGTCCTTGGCCCTGTACTCTTCAGCATCTACATGCTGCCGCTAGGTGACGTCATACGCAAATACGGTATTAGCTTTCACTGCTATGTTGATGACAACCAACTCTACATGCCCCTAAAGCTGACCAACACGCCGGACTGTAGTCAGTTGGAAGCGTGTCTTAATGAAATAAAAAAATTGATGTCCGCTAACTTTTTGCAACTTAACGCCAAAAAAACGGAAATGCTGATTATCGGTCCTGCTAGACACCGACCTTTATTTAATAATACAACTTTAACATTTGACAACCAAATAATAAAACAAGGTGACTCGGTAAAAAATCTGGGTATTATCTTCGACCCAACTCTCTCCTTTGAGTCACACATTAAAAGCGTTACAAAAACGGCCTCCTTTCATCTCCGTAATATTGCTAAAATTCGCTCCATTTTGTCCACTAAAGACGCCGAGATCATTATCCATGCGTTTGTTACGTCTCGTCTCGATTACTGTAACGTATTATTTTCGGGTCTCCCCATGTCTAGCATTAAAAGATTACAGTTGGTACAAAATGCGGCTGCTAGACTTTTGCCAAGAACAAGAAAGTTTGATCACATTACGCCTGTACTGGCTCACCTGCACTGGCTTCCTGTGCACTTAAGATGTGACTTTAAGGTTTTACTAATTACGTATAAAATACTACACGGTCTAGCTCCAGCCTATCTTGCCGATTGTATTGTTCCATATGTCCCGGCAAGAAATCTGCGTTCAAAAGACTCCGGCTTATTAGTGATTCCTAGAGCCCAAAAAAAGTCTGCGGGCTACAGAGCGTTTTCCGTTCGGGCTCCAGTAATCTGGAATGCCCTCCCGGTAACAGTTCGAGATGCTACCTCAGTAGAAGCATTTAAGTCTCACCTTAAAACTCATCTGTATACTCTAGCCTTTAAATAGACCTCCTTTTTAGATCAGTTGATCTGCCGCTTCTTTTCTTTCTACTATGTCTCCCCCTCCCTTGTGGAGGGGGTCCGGTCCGATAACCATGGATGAAGTACTGGCTGTCCAGAGTCGAGACCCAGGATGGACCGCTCTTCCGGACCCAGGATGGACCGCTCGCCTGTATCGATTGGGGACATCTCTACGCTGCTGATCCGCCTCCGCTTGAGATGGTCTCCTGTGGACGGGACTCTCGCTGCTGTCTTGCCCACTGGGTGTGAGTTTTCCTTGCCCTTTTGTGGGTTATTCCGAGGATGTTGTAGTCGTAATGATTTGTGCAGTCCTTTGAGACATTTGTGATTTGGGGCTATATAAATAAACATTGATTGATTGATTGAACCCTGTGTACACTATCGACACGATCGACTGGTGTGGTGCTTCCTTGCTTCCTTGCTCCCTGGAAGTTTATAGTAGATCATAAATCACCTAAACAGAAGAAGTCTGAGGATGTATTTAGACAAGTTGGTACACTTTGTGTTACGGCGCATGCTCATACTATCATTTCCTCCGCAGCAAACGCTGCTGGGAGCGCCTCTGGACACGCCCCTGCTCCTTCCTCTCATGCCGCGGCCTCGTGCCTGCAAGGCTGCGGACAATCTGCTATCAGCGCACCTGGTTCTAATGAGGCTTGACACAATAAAGCCCAGCTCATCCTGAGATCCAGTGCCAGAACGTATTTCTCCTCTCCTTTGTTCTTGCTCTCCGTGTACCTTCTGCCCTTGTGCTCACCTGTCCTTGTCGTTTCCCTTGTCCCTTCGGAATACCCCCCGTTGCCTTGAATTAGAGCTGTGCGCCTCACTTCCCACTAGATTCTGACTGCCTCCCTGGATAACGACCTCTGCTTTGAACACTGACCTCTTGACACCTCTCTCCAGCCCCACGGACCTCCCGCTTGTGCTACGGATCTTCTCCAGCCTACCCCTTTTTGGACTTTCTGCCTCCTCAGCCAACAAGCACCTGATAATATATTTCCTTGTTAAACACTTCACATACTCCTGCACTCACACGCATAGTAGCATACACCCTCCACCGCATCATCAAGCTAAATAAATTCTTATTGAGCGATACCTCCTGTGTCCTGCCATCTCCTTCCCCTGTCGTAGTTATCCACAGCCATTCAGGACCCAAAATTGGCAAGAACGAGACAAAAAGACGCTTGTTCCCCCCCCTTCCCCCCTACCCGGTTTCTTTGTGAGGATTATGATCATTCTTCATCTAAATGTGAATATATGAACATCCTATCACTTGGCATCCTAATGACAGTGGACAGTAGGTGATGTTTTATTATGTTTGTTGGCTCTCATAAAGTCTGCAGTGAGTAATAATCTGTGCTGGAGAAAAAAAAGCAAACATTGTGATGCGTTTTTTAAATGAATGCGCCGCGTATGCTTTGAATTATCAAAATACTTAAGTATTACATGTTATTATAAATGTGCCTGTTACTACATGACATATATACTAGGGTTGTCCCGATCCGATATTTGGACCGGATCAGCCGCCGATATTTGTCAAAAAATGCGTATCGGCAAGGCATGGGAAAATGCCGATCCAGATCCAGTTTTAAAAAAAAATCTGGTCCGTATTTCCAACGCACCGATTTAAATAATACATTCCACTCTTCTGCTGCTCCCTATGCTCCGTTACGCATTTTCCAGCACACCTTCAACACATCCACAGGTCTGGGTTCTAACCGTTCAGACGGCCGTGTGAATTAAAAGTTACGGTAAAAATGTCAGCTGTGTGGGATTATTTTACCCTACAAAACGAAAAAGATGGAGAGGTGGAGTGCAAAACATGCCACAATAAAGTCAAGCGTGGTGGTAAAGTGATAAGACATTTTATTGACTCTTGAGAGTGAGAGGCTTTTTAGCACTCATCATTGCTGACCACAGGAGCAGGCTGACACCTGAGCATCTTGAAGTGCTCGTCTTTGTTAGAATCTCCCCATTATGCTTGGACTTCAATTGTTTGCCCACCCTGACTGGGGCAAACAATTGAAAGGAGTGTGTAGATAGTTTTTTTTTTTAAAGTTTACACTGGTTCAAGAGCAAGTATTGAGGTTGAGTTATAGACATTTTATCCCACTCATGTTGTTTGTGTGTTTTGCTTTTTTAATAATGTTTACAGCATTATTTACACTTTATACTGTTCAATTTTTTACTGTTTAATGATGCTGTTACTGTTTGTCATGTATCATTTTTTCTATTTTGTGTTTATCCTTGAATACCAACTATTGTGTATTATTCAAAGTCACCTAATTCAGCTGGCTAGTTGTTATCAAGAGTACTAAAACCCTTTTCAACATGAATCTGACAACTAAGTAAGCTAAATAACTTTGAACTTTAATACATGCTCGAATCAGCATCGGTATCGGATCGGAAGTACAAAATCAATATCGGTATCGGATCGGAAGTGCAAAAACCTGGATCGGGAAATCCTTAATATATACTTACAGCATGTATATAATAAAACCTCAATGGAGGAGTTGTTTTTTTGTTTTTTAAAGGGGTTTATAGGCGGAATAGAGCGGTTCCGATAGGCTCCATTGTAGGCGGACATTTGATCGCATTTATTTCATAAAGAATGCAAAAAAAAACCATCCTTTTGTCATGTCTATTATGAACAAATAGGAAAAATTACAAAAAGTGCAGTTCCCATTTAAATGCATAAATCTGTAATAAGGTTGTTTTCATACCTACCATTGTAATCGGAGAACAGTGTTACCTCAAATTACGAGTACCTTATCTTACAAGTAATTTAACATGTGAGTTACGAGCATTTTCACTGTGGATTGAAGTAGTATTTGTCACAGGCTTTTGCCGTTTGAGCATTACAATTCTTACACGTTGTTTCTGTTGATTTAAATAAGAAGCAAACGTTTAGTTTTGATTAGACTAAAAAAAAAACACCTTAAGAACTCAACCTAGGACAGTAATATCCAGCAATGCTGTGACGGAAAGTAATCTAATGTAGCGAACTTACCCGAAAGACTTTGTGCAGTCTCAATGTAGCTGAACAAAACACAAAACGGATCAGCAGCAGTCGAAGAAATTCATCGCCAAAGAACTGCAAAAAGGCTTGATCTGTACAAACAACAAAACAACGGTGTTGAGTTACTCAGTCTAAACGTAATGAAGTAGGGATGAGGATTACAAGTTTTAGGAGCAGTTTTGCACTGATTATGGACATACTTTAGCTGCTTTAGCTAGCCACCTCACATCGCATTGACATCGCTTCAATGCAGATGTTATCGTGATCACATGGTCTGCATACTGGATCCTGGCACTGATAAATAGAATTGGAAAGGATAATCCATATTGGAGTGCTAGTATAAGAGATTTTAAATGCAGTCCGATAAAATCAAATACCATGTTTTTTGTTACTGCACAAACACCTGCCGCCTGTCACTCTGCTATGTGGGCATCCCTCTCCTGCAGCAGCCACGCCTCCACACAGTCACTCTTTAATCAACACACCTGACGCTGATCAGACCCCTGCCTTCATAAATCAGCGCGTCCTGCGTTCCAGTGCCAGAACGTAGCTACTTGTACCTGTATAGTAAGCCTTACACGTCTTTAGCTTCCTTGCTTATAGGCTTCCTTTCTCTTTGTGTTTCCCCTCTGTTGTGTTCATTGTGTCTTGTTCTGTGTCATCATCCAGCAGCCCTTCGTTGTCCCCTGGTTTCGAGCTGTGTGTCTCGTCTCCCCGGAACCCCTCTGGACTTCCGCTGCCTTCCTGGATCTCGACTTCACGCTGGACAATGATGCCTTGCTCCAGACCTCCTGCCTGTACCTGGACCTCCGAGCCTGCCTTGCCCTTTCCGGACTTCCGCATCGATCTCAACAAGCACCTTCAAAACCACCCGGTAACACTCCACATATAATCGCTACACATAGTCACACCGTATACATTTGGATTAGTCACACACTTAATTTATATATTTCAATAAACACGCTGCAAGCGAACCACGTCCCTGCCTCCGTGCCGTCTTCTTCACCCACTGTAACGTTATATTTTTGACTGATATCGAACCATTACTGGGTCGGTTCACCCTTACTTTAGACAGTAGTTATACAGTGTCATTTTTATAGTTGTTTTTTTTTAAATACTCAACCTCTGCAAATAATAATTTAATATTTTCTCAATTTAGGTGATATAATACTAAGGTTAATGAGAAATTATTGACTTGTTGATATATTCATCAAAAGTAAGTCTATTTTTTTGTTATGAATTTTATTATTGAAGTGCTTTGCCGGTAGCTTAAATAAGGATTATTTTAATTAAACTTTATATGTGTCGTATGCTTTTTTTATTTTATTAAAATAATCATTGGCACATTATAAGCTTTTTTTTTTTTTTATAAAAAAAACACTGCTGAAAAACTAAACTAGACTGTTTTATTAAAACCTAACACGCACAGGAAAAACATGCAAACTCCTCACATGCTCAATCAAATGCTGCCCATGAGAAAAAATACAAAGTATAATGTTATTTATACACAAAAATAAGCAACATTGACAAGATTGTGATGATAACAATGTTAAGATGAATACATTACCGATGGTTTGTGATCGTGTTATCATTTGCGCTATGTCATGGTCGACTTTGTGAAGGAATTCTTGCGCGCTCTCCCAAAGTCCTCGTCTCACGCTGTTTAAGCCGCACACAGAGAAGAATGCCAAGAGTGGGCTGTAGAGGAAAAGGGTGAAGAGGCTCCCACGCTGGGATTGATCTAAACAAGTAAGCATTCAAAAGTTTTGGATGAGATTTGTGAATCAGCATTTTGGATTTCAAGACAGAACTCGAATAGCCTAAAGAAATATTTGCTTTTCAAAACTGAAGCAAAGTATCAATATATTTGTGGGTCCATATTAAGTACACTGGTACCTCGGCTCACGACTGCCCTGCTTTACATATTGGTTCGGATATGAAATGCCTCGGCTAGAGATGCACTGTAGGCGATACCTTTCAATTCCGATCACAAAAGCTTTATTTATCTTTTTCATACACAGTGTGGAGCCGCTCCCGTAAGTAAATTAGAAATTATCACCTTCATTGCGTCAAGTAAACTTATTTTTTTAGTGTCTTTTTGGGGGATTTTGCCTATCATTCATAATCCCTAGTAAGACAAGAACTTTTAAGTTTGATTTTTTTTTTATGCATTATAATTCATAAAATACGGTGAGTAAGAGGCGGCTTACAATGACGCTAATGGAAGTACTCTATTGCACCCATTTAGTTATCCAAAAAATCATCCTAAACCCGACAACACTACTATATTTACATCTTGTGGCCTGAATATTAACTAAGTATAAGCAATTTTGTTATTATAAGTGATAACATTAAGGAAATGTTTTTTCTTATCACAAAGGTAACTTGCTTATTGACATACTGAGCTGCTGCATCACCTTTAAGTTGGTGAAAGTTAATTTTGGATTCGATAGCATGCCACTCACTTGTATAGTTGAAGGTTGTTGCCATAAAGCGAAAAATTGGTCAACTTTGATATTCAACTTAGACCTGGAGATGGCGAGAAAGACCCCAAAAAATGCTTTTTTTCAGCCAACCTTTTTAAATTGTTTTACTTTCGGGAGGAGTTTTGATGAATTATTTATCCAAACAGAAAGATGTAAACATTCCATCAGTCGCCATCCCAGTGAGAGAAGACATTGTACAGTGAGTTTGAATGGGAATTGAAAACTGGTTCTGAACCAGTGAATCAATCCCTTGCTCACCTTTTCTCCTCCAAACATTGCTGGGTATTGTGGCCAAACACCTCAATTTTTGTTTCATCTGACCACAGAACTTTCCTTCAGAAGTTATCATCTTTGTCCATGTGATCAGCAGCAAACTTTAGACAAGCTTTAAGGTGTCGCTTCTGGAGCAAAGGCTTCCTTCTTGAATGGTAGCCTCTCAGTCCACGGCGATGCAAAACACGCTTGACAGTGGACACTGACACCTGTGTTCCAGGAGTTTCCAATATATTTGCAGACCTGCTTTTTGGTGGCTCTCGGTTGACTTTTGATCATCAGGACCAACTTTCTCTCAGCAGCAGGTGATTCCTTGCGTTTTCTTCCTGATCGTGGCAGTGACAAAACTGTGCCATGCACTTTATACTTATAGAAAATTGTCTGCACAGTTGCTCTTGGGACCTTAAGCTGCTTTAAAATGGCTCCAAGTGACTTTCCTGACTTGTTCAAGTCAATGATTCATTTTTTCAGATCTGTGCTGAGTTCCTTTGACTTTCACGTTTGTAACCGAGTCTAACGACTGCATCACATGAGCCCTATTTAAATGGGCTCAAAAAAGTCAACAGGTGTCGTCAATCACAATCATTCACTTGAAGTTAAGAGGCCATGCCATGAAGCTGAATTGATTTGATTGTAACTTCTTTACATCACCAAAAATGATAATGTAGGTTGCTGTATGTATACTTTTGACCCAGAATATTTGGTCACATTCTCAGTAGACCCGTAATAAATTCATAAAAGTACTAAACTTCATGAGTTGTAGAAATTATTGGAAACTCAAGACAGCCATGATATTATGTCCTTCACAAGTGTACGTACATTTTTGACCACGACTGTAAGTCGATGTATCATTCCAAAAGTTATGAAAATATGTCATAAAGTTTGAAAAAATACTTCGTGCTGCTTTAATATTACATTATGTCACAAAACTACTGTACTTGTTTGTACTACATTCTATATTATTGTTTTACCTACAATATTTCTAATCTTAACAATGTGTTGTTTTTTTCAAAAGACATGTTACATGTTACACGTGTGCTGTTCTAGGGTTCGGGTGCAAGCAGAAATTAAATTGATTTTAATTAATTTCAATAAGGAAGACTGATTTGCAACCCAGGAATTTTCAGTTATGAGCTTTGCCAGAGAACAAATTAAATGTGTAAGCCAAGGTACCACTGTAATAAACAGTAAGCCAAAAAAAACAATTTTAATACTGACAACTAAGGATGGTCCGTTCTGATACTCAGCATCATTGTCGATTACTAAAGTATGACAAGAAAAGAGAATAGAAAGTATCAAACTGGTATCTGCATCTGTATCGGATAGGAGTAATGGAATCCGGCCATCCATAATGACATCCAATCTTATACTTGTATTGCTTTCATCATTTAAAAACAACCCAACTTTCCTGTAAATGTATTTGTCCATACCTTGTATACTCTTGGGATATACTTTAGGAGATAGTAGGCACACTAAAGGCTGACCAAACATATTTGTGAAATTCTAGAACACAAAAGGAAAATGTAATTGATACAACATTAACAAAAAAAACATAATAGATATTTAGATGGGATCAAACATACCTTATAGGCTATGCTGTTTGTAGAATCCACTATAATAAATAGTGGCTTTCGAGTAAAGGGGAGCAAATCACCAGGATGGAGGCTGTCAACATCAAAAATATGAATTGGTGATAGTTGTTCTGTAGATCACTACCTAAGTCCAAACAGCTGAAGAGACATTTTGAAAGCATTGCTATTGATGTAAACAAGAAAGTGGTTAGTCGGTGAATTTACTAAAATAATGTGGTGTACACTCTGGACTATATATGTATCGATGACCGGCGTCAGACCGTCAGTAATGAAAAAAAATTCCAACGGTTTGTATTAACTAACGTACAAACTCCTAAAAACCGGGATTGATAACTTCACTTCCATAAACTCAGATGTGCAGATTGATCGGCTATTCTCTGGCGGTGGTGTCGGAGAGGAGAAGTCTAGCAAAACTCCTGGCCATTATGGGCAACACCTCCCACCCACTACACTCGGACCTTGCGGAGAGAAGGAGCACGTTCAGTGGAAGGCTCAGACTCCCAAAATGCAACACGGAACGACACAGGAAGTCCTTCATACCGAAAGCCGTAAGACTGTATAATGCATATGTTCCTTCTTGACTGCACTTAAATGTAGAATATATGTAGAATATATTTATATTATTCATCTATTATATATTATGTTATATATTCTCATTTATTATTATTATTGTCTATTGTGAGCAAACTGTGGTGCTGAATTTCCCCCAGGGATCAATAAAGTACTTTCTATTCTATTCGAATTTCATGAAAATATATGTGATCGCCATTGCTGTTACTGTCTGTACAACTAAGAGATAAAACCCACTGGCTGTGCTCTCTTCGTACAAAGTGATTGATCTGTGCTCAGAGAAATATGACATGGAACAACAGGAATGTAATCTGTGTGATGTCACATAAACCAAAACTATTTGAATGTAGAATTAATTTAAAATACACATGAAATATTCACATCATCCAATTTAAATCATACCAGTGCATGTCTTTCTGAGACTGGTTTCTCTTCTGAATCACCTCTCCATTCACAATATCTCGATTTGAATTTGTGAGAACGCCTCCAAAATCATACGGTCCGACTAAAAATGAAGACAGTCAAAAGTTAGTGCTTTCATTTTCAAAGACATTGACAAGACGTTCCCTTACATCCAGTGAGAGTTACTTTATTGACCTAACTAAACATAATACAAAGTTAAGTAGTACAGATGAATGCAGAAACATTGTTCGCCCCTAAAATGGTCATCTGTTGACTTTCTTATAATTGAAGTCCAGAGGTAAATGTATGCAAACCAAGTGAGCGCACCCGAGGTGCACTTTTTCACACATCAAGCTTGTGCAAAACTGAACAGAAATTTAGTAAGTAAACATAAGTGATTTCTACCATTTTCCATAATTTAAAAGCTATAACACATCAAATAAAATTAACTGTTTTATAGAAGATGATTTTATTTTTAACTGTTGATGCAAGACATCTATAGTGAGTGCATTGGGACGGCGTGGCGCAGTGGTAGAGTGGCCGTGCGCAACCTGAGGGTCCCTGGTTCAATCCCCACCTAGTACCAACCTCGTCACGTCCGTTGTGTCCTTGAGCAAGACACTTCACCCTTGCTCCTGATGGGTGCTGGTTAGCGCCTTGCATGGCAGCTCCCTCCATCAGTGTGTGAATGTGTGTGTGAATGGGTGAATGTGGAAGTAGTGTCAAAGCGCTTTGAGTACCTTGAAGGTAGAAAAACGCTATACAAGTTCTAAACAAAGTTGATCCTAATCCACGTTTGTTGTGTTTTTTTCCGAATGATAATCAATAAGAGAACCGACAAAGAACCGAATTGTCAAGCTGAATTGAAAGTGGAATCGGAACCCGAACAATCTTCTTAGTTTCCATACCTAATTTTCACCACAGCAATCTAGAGCTGATCGCCTCCGGCAAGACAACTTTTTGATGGACTTAATTTTCAACTTCTGCCTCATCAATAACCCGTCTCCACATTGGCAGCCTTCAACTCGAGCCTTGTCAAACGACAAAAGCTGGATGTATCATTAGACTTTCGGCATGGCATATCATGCTAACTGAGACTGCTGACAGCATCTCTCTGGCCAAAGTGGAGATAAACTTTTTTGATGAACTTTATCTTCGAAACCAATGTTACATTTTTGCCAGTGCTTACATGTGACGCTAACATCAAAGCCAACTATGATAGCTGTGAGTGTCAAGTTGACCAAATGTTTGCAAAACAACTTTCATCTGTCACAGTGAACAGCAAATGTTATTTTTACTCGTAAACAAAACATTGTAACTTTGATTGTTTCCCCGGCTTCGAGACTCTCACAAAGATTAGATCGACATTGATAAGCCTTCTGGGCAATGTACTATATAAACATTTAGCAATACACCAGCATCCTCACTGACTTGTTTACATGCATTTATATATTCTTTTTAAATGTATTTATGCATGGTAAGACAATTAAGAACATGTTTTTTATTCGTGGTGGTGACCTAGAAAACAGGCAGCATTTACATGACAATGATGTTGAAGTGTGATGATGATCTTTCATCATCTCTCATTTACCAACAAAAATTTCCGCGAGAGATTGCTCTAAACACAAATACTCTGAACATGCAAGGGTAAATGTGTTGGAACATAAATGAATATCTAAGATGAACAAACACCTTTCAATCATAAAACATACACGGAGAATGTCTGCAACATCTGGACGACAGAGCAAATTGAGGAGAATAAGAAAGCCTTTGGTGGTCTTCCTTTAATCATAATTATTATTAGTTTTAATGAATGAAAAAAGTATAATGACATAACATGGAGCTCTGTGTATGTCTTTTTTTATGTAGTTTGTATCTAGTTTTAACGATTGTCCACATTAAAGTATGTGCGGTACAAAACAAGTAAAACATCATTACTGTATATGTTTTTCAATTGTTGAAAAATTATTGTTGCAAGGATCACTTAAAACACTGAAAACAAAGTCCTAAAATCACAAGTTGATTAAATTTCGACAAAAAACCCCAACAAAAAAATAACTTTTGCTGCATCTTTCTCAAAAAATTTGCCACAATTTTCGGCTGCAACAATCACCAAAAAAAAGCCAGCGAAATCCTGGACGGACTGTTTCTTGTATGACAGTTAATAATGATATAATGTTACTCTATAAATGGCTGAGCAAGAATATTTTGGATTGGAACAGATTATTTTCTTTTATTGCTATTTCCAGTGGGAAAATGTGTCTTGAAATCCTAAATAATTGGATGTCAACCACAGCCAGTGCAATGGATTGTGTTCGACTTCATATACAAAAAGTATAAGAAGTCGAACATTCAGAACTCAAAAATATTCAGTTTCAGAGCTGTAAGTTAAGGCTCTTTACGAATAAATTAACTCTTTTACATTAAACATATTATACAAATTGTGAAGAAATATTTTAATAAAATAGGGACTTAACAACCTCTAGCCTAAAAGAAAAGCTTCTTACCTTCATATTCTGAATTTAAAGCTGGGAAGACTCCAGTTGCCGATAGGTAGACAAGAAGAACACTGCTTGCAGGCAACTCCTGCAATTAAAAACAACATCTTATAACCATCAAAGTGTGAATGGGGAGTGTATGAATTATTTGTTCTCAGTTCATGGTTCTCAGTTCTTACTGTAAAGTGCTATGAATGTCTAAAAAAAAGCGCTATATAAATGTAATTTGTTATTATTATTATTAACTGTGATGTCATTGAGCAATGCAGTATGGAAACATACATCTAAAGCAGGGGTGTCAAACGTACGGTCCCATAGGCCAGATCAGGCCCGCAAACAGGTTTTATCCGGCCCACGAGATGATTTTGGTAAGTAAAAAAATTAGCTGAAATTGTTGAATGAAAAAAACTACCATTCTAAATGTGTCTACTGGATTTTTGGCAATAGCAACTATTTGTACCCTCTACCGCAGGAGTGCGCATGACTTCAGAGGGGGCGGAGCTATGTGCCCTGGGCATACATTAATATGTTGAAATAACACGTATCCCCTTCTAACTTCATGTGTGATTCATGAAATGAGTCACGGGATTTGTGGTGGATGGTACTACATCTGTACAGAATAAACTACATGATGTTAGTACATCAGTTGAAGAAAATTAGTAAATTACATTAATAACAAGCTGTAATTTGATTTTGGTATTACTATTTATTACATCTCTCCCGTCCAAAGGCAAAACCTAGTAACTCAATTCTAGCTGATTTTGAGAAAACAAAGGAAAACATATCCATCTTGATGCTGTCTTACAAAGATTTACAAAGTCATCAAACGTATAGATGTTTTCTTGAGCTTTCATTTTCTTGCCGATTGAGCCATGGATTGAATCTGCTTTCATGAACGTGTGCCCTTTCTCCAGATATTTTATCACAATCTCGGGTGGGCCCCATTCTGCGTTTGCACATTGGGCAAGAGCCGTGTACAGCGTCCAGTTTTTATTTTGACCTCCACAGTTATCTGCCCAAAAGAGTACGCAAGGGGAAGAATCAAGAACAATACATTTAATGAAGGTGCTTGCAACGTCCTGGGCCAATCTTCCAAATATCCCCTCGTGCCATAATATCACATAATCAGGTTGACCGTCGGCCCCCATTCGTGCAAATGTCTCATTAAAGACAATAAGGCGACTGACAAAGACGCTCTGATTGGTCCCTTGAGATACTAGGTTTTTCTGTTGTATCTACGCGGTTATGTGGTAGTTGCTAGGTCCTGCCATGCGCGTAACAGCTTACTTACGGAACAAATTACAATATCGCATACACTAATGTAAAACATATCACCTAAGAACTCCAAAATAATTATCAGCTAAGTTTTGACCAAAATTTAGTTACTGGGTTACTGGGTTTTGCCTTTGGACGGGAGATCTTCTGGTAGATTAAAATTTTACACCGATGAGAGCATTTCAAAACTCTGCCAGACTGACACCTATTTGACTGATGAACATTATCACATCATTTATTCAGAAATTTCAAATCACGACAAATGAAGATAGACTACTATGCACAGCAACATGTAAAGGTAAAAAACAACCACATTATAATTTGTATGTTTTCAGATTGTGCTTGTTCTATTTTTAAACAATGGAAACAATCTGAAGTTGTCTTTATTTTTAAGTTATCATGACATGATTTTACCAGTCCGGCCCACTTGGGAATAGATTTTCCTCAATGTGGCCCCTGAGCTAAAATGAGTTAGACACCTCTGATCTAAAGCAATGTTTTGTTAACCATTTGGAATTCCTTAACCTTGAACTATTTCAGACAACTTAAAGAAAAAAAAAACAATACAATTCAAAAAAAGTATTTGAATATTATTATAATGACCTATATATTTTTTCCAATTAGTACAACTGACTTAAATGGGAAAAAATGTTGACATAAAAATGCAGGGCTGCACAATATATAGTTTGATTTCCTTGTTTAATTTCATGAATATCATCCACTTCTTCTCAGTACTGTCCTTCACACTCATTTTATTCCTTTCCATTCTTGGAAAAAACTAATTTATGTCCATCTCTAGCCATAAGCTAATGCGAGCAAGTAAGACTAGATGTTTTAGTCAGATCTTACAGGGTTTACTGTGACCATCGCTACGCCAACTAATGGTAGGGTGGTTCATAAGCCAAATGTTTGCTGTTAATCTAAAGCAGTGGTTCTCAAATGGGGGTACTTGAAGATATGCCAAGGGGTACGTGAGTTTTTTTTAAAATATTGTAAAAATGGCAACAATTCAAATATCCTTTATAAATATATTTATTGAATAATACTTCAACAAAATATGAATGTAAGTTCATAAAATGTGAAAAGAAATGCAACAATGCAATATTCAGTGTTGACAGATAGATTTTTTGTGGACATGTTCCATAAAGATTTCTTTTTTTGTAAAGAAATGTTTAGAATTAAGTTCATGAATCCAGGTGGATCTCTATTACAATCCCCAAAGAGGGCACTTTAAGTTAATGATTACTTCTATGTGTAGAAATCTTTATTTATAATTGAATCACTTGTTTATTTTTCAACAAGTTTTTAGTTATTTTTATATCTTTTTTTCCAAATAGTTCAAGAAAGACCACTACAAAGGAGCAATATTTTGCACCGTTACACAATTTAATAAATAAGAAACTGATGAAATAGTGCTGTATTTAACTTCTTTATCTCTTTTTTTCAACCAAAAATGCTTTGCTCTGATTAGGGGGTACTTGAATTAAAACATTTTTCACAGGGGGTACATCACTGAAAAAAGGTGGAGAATCACTGATCTAAAGCATAACAATTGGCTGAGAAAATGTAACGTGAAAAACTCGCAAGATGGGCAGTCATATACTTAGGTATCACTATACTTGGATATACAGTACTTATGAGTGGTTTGTGTACACCTAGTAACCACAGAACATGTCATATCTGTGTACGTATGTTGTTCAAACATGCAATGCCTCCTTCTTATTCATCATTGACATAAATCGATTGCGTTCATCATAGAGATGCGCGGATAGGCAATTACATCATCCGCATCCACATCACCAAAGTCGTCATCCACCCGCCGTCCACCCGAACTAACATTTTATCAGGACCGTACCCGCCCGCCAACCGCCCGCTGAAATACATCAGAGGTTGTCCGCCTTTACCACACACAGAGCTGTTTAATCCAGTTTCACAGAGTCATGATGACAATTGGAGCCGCTAACGTTCCCGCGACTATCCAATTGCGTTCATCCTGATTACAGGAATATGGGCGTGCTGTGAGGCCATTGCCTTAGACACCTTCAACAACATGTACGAACCAATTGTTGGTCCGGCAACATGTTGTGTGCAGCTTCCGAAATTACACGTTCAAGATTGAAAGGCATACTGGGTGATACAGAGTACACTGATAGTTGGGATATAAACAACTTTAACACTTACTAATACGCGCCACGCTGTGAAGCCACACCCAACAAGATTGACAAACACATTTTGGAAGAACATCCTCACAGTAACACAACATAAACGCAATACAACAAATACCCATAATCCTTTGTATTCGTGACACATCCTGAATATATTTTACACCCCCATGCCCCCAACCCCGCCCACTTTACCGACGCACGGGGGGGGGATTTGCTGCTAGCGGGGTGTATAAAATAGTCAGGATGTGTCATGAATACAAAGGATTATGGGTATTTGTAGTGTTGTGTTACTGTGAGGATGTTCTCCCAAAATGTGTTTGTCGTTCTTAATTGGTGTGGCTTCACAGCGTGGCGCATATTACTAAGAGTGTTAAAATTGTTTATATCACAACCATTAGTGTACTCTGTGTCACCCAGTATGCCTTGCAGTCGTGTGCGTGTTGCCGCGGAAGCCACACACAACATGATGCTGGACTGACAAGCAGATCGTACATGTTGTAGTAAGCGACAAAGCCAATGGCTTCATAGCACGCCCTAATACTTATTATCCGGGTGACTACCGGCAGTCATTCAGGAGAATGATAGCGTCTCTTATTGTCTTCTTCGCTTTATGACACGGGTCTTAAATGGCACTTTGAATGGCAAAGGATACCGATCACAGAACCATGCATATCAAATATTTCCGGATGGTTCAACCGCCACCCGCTCGAATCTAAATAAAATCTATTTTTTCGTCATGTCAACCGCCCGACCCGCGGTTTATCCGCGGACTTCGCGGATGAGAACGCAAACCGCGCATCTCTAGTTCATCATATCATCTCAATTGATAGATGCAAAATTCCTGTGTTCTTTTTAGTGTAAAAAATGTTATTTACCTACTGAAAGTTCAGCCTTCGCCAAAAGCCACTCTGAAGACAAAAATATTGCACCTGTTTTTCCTGCTTGTTTGGGTCATACAAGTTTGTTTACAAAAGTAGAGCAGTTTATTTGGGTGGGTTGGATACAATTCTATGGACCACTGGATGTTCAACATGGGCACCTCATGGAAAATAACTCTAAAAAGCACTATATTTTTTTGTTTGGTGTGTGAAGGCAATCTAAGAGACAATACATACAAAAATACGTGAAAACTAAACATGGCAAAACATACATTTTCATTCAAAATAAAGCGCAAACTTACTTTAAAGGAGGCTGACAAGAAAGTAAAGAGCTGGCTGAATGTTGGCTTGTATAGAAGATACTTGTGAGGGTTTTCCCTTTTTGCAGGCTTCTCATTGGGTTCCTTAGGAGAGAAGATATATACAATGATTAGCACCAGAAAGTCAGGGTACCTCACGATACCATATGATATTCGATTAATGGTTAATATTTTAATATGGTGAAACAAAAACATCAAAATAAATGCCATAGTTTATATTTTGTGCAATACAAACAGCAATACAGTTGTCCCTCAAATGTCACGGCTTCACAACAGATTTTTTTTTAACAAAGCATAATCCAAATTTTTTGGGCCTAAATAAAGTGTTAAATGAAGTTTTAATTTATGTATGACATGTGTTACAGTGCAGTATTTGTCTTGTTTTCTAATATTATGATAATGTTTTTTTTTTATATTGTAGCAATTGTTTATATTCTCCAAACATGACTTCTGTTTAAAGGTTAAAGTTGACCTATACTATGCACACCTGATAAGAACTTACTAAAATTCCTTGTTTACATGTCTGTACAGCAAGGCTCCCTGGTTTATATTTTGTGCAGTATAAATATCAATATAGTTGTTCCTCAATACATCACGCTTTAAATGTCCCGGCTTCACAACCTTTTTTTTTTTTTTAACAAAGCATCATCCACATTTTTTGGCTTAAATTAAGATCTTAAATTAAGTTTTAATTTATGTATGATATGTGTTACAGTGCAGTATTTGCTTATTTTCTAATATTAGGATTATTATATTTTTTTTATATTGTAGCAATTGTACATATTCTCCAAACATGACTTCTTTTTAAAGGTTAAATTTGACCTACACTATGTAAACCTGATAAAAACTTACCAAAATTCCTTGTTTACATGTCTGGACAGCAAGGTTCCCTGGTTCTCTCTCCAAAGCTTGAAGCATACGGAACATGTCAATAGTCAGTTCACTAAACTTAACCTAAACAGAGAAAGAAAAAAAATACACAAACAGTAAGTAATGATATCAAGGTCAGGGTTTTAAATGATAGAAGATAAGATTTTGACAGAGTTAAGGAACGATAAGTGAAGTCGCAACTAAAAAAGCAGACCTAAGTTTTTGGACACCTGATCGACACACCTATAGGTGGGTTTCATATAACGTCAAATCCTTTTTTCTTCTTCGCGACTTAATTCACACAATGGTCAAGCAGCTTGACGGTAGTATTAAAACAAGTGAGAGTAAGTGTAGAGTTTGAGCAGAAAATGCCGTATTGCTGTTATGTTATTCGGTGTTGCAGTCGTTCAAATAGAGAGATAGGCAAAAGCTTTTCATAGAGTCCCAATAGAAGTTGTTCATTAAGGTGCGGTATTAAAGTCAGGGAAAAAAACGAAAGAGCGTCAAAGTAAATGGCTCTTAAAAATAATCACTTTCATCATCTTGAGGAATACAATCAGACCATGTTTGTGTCTGCAGCGATCACTTTGTAAAATGTTTGTTTGAACATTTGTGTTTTTGGAGAAAGTTTCTGTGATACAATCGAGTTTATTCTTCACTATATCAGTAGTGTTTGATAGCAGAAAAATATGCAAGAGATCGCATTAGTTTGTGTTCTTTTGTGGTTGCTACGTCTAAATATAACTACAAAGATCTGGTTGTGCAAATAAACTAACGTCATGTTAAGTCCTGGTAATAAATATTGTGATTGTTCCTCCAATATACCGTATTTTTGTTGTTAACTTTCATAACAGAAACTAAAAGTTTAGTTGTTGTGCAGTAAAGCCAAGTGCTTAATTCAGCACGAATGACCACATTATAGCATCTTTGGTGATATTTGTTTGCATCAAAAAATATATTTTATAGTATCAATAAACAGCAGAGAAGAGGACTGTTGACAAACTAGTGAGCATCCTGGATGATGCCAGTCACCCTCTGCATAGTGTTATCAGTAGCCAGAGGAGCCTGTTCAGTGCTAGACTGCTTCATCCCAAGTGCAGGACTAATAGACTCAAGAACTCCTTTGTCCCACACGCCATTAGACTGTACAACTCCTCTCTGGGGCGGGGGGTGGGGGGTACTGGGATGACAGGGGATGCAAAACAATAACAGTGCAATACGTTTTCATAACATGGTCACTACTGCCTACTTTGTCTTGTTATATTCTTATTTTACTGTTATATTGTTATTCCCATTGTTTTTATTCTTTTTGTAATATTTCTCTATTTTGTTTCCTTTTAAACCCCCATTATTTACTTTTTTTTAAATTGATCTCAACTCTGTACACTGCTGCTGGAATTTTAATTTTCCTGAAGGAATTCTCCTGAGGGAATCAATAAAGTACTATCTATCTATCTATCTATCTATCTATCTAAACTGGACGAATAATCTCTCGTAGGCTCAACAGTATGCGATACTAATATATGATACCATATACTGCGGAGTACACTATTACCACAGATAAATTAGTTTGTGCTTACTGTATGCAATACTAAGATTTCACTAGTAAACATGTCATATTGATCTCCTTTGGCAATTGCCGCCACTTTTCTCCACACAACACTCCTTCGGGAAAGTTAAATTTAAAGTTAAAATACCACTGATAGTCACACACACACTAGGTGCGGTGAAATTACCCTTTGCATTTGACCCATCCCCTTGTTCCACCCCCTGGGAGATGAGGGGAGCAGTGAGCAGCAGCGGTGGCCACTGTCAGGAATCAATTTGGTGATTCAACCCCTAATTCCAACCCTTGATGCTGAGTGCCAAGCAGGGAGGTAATGGGTCCCATTGTTATAGTCTTTGGTATGACTTGGCCGGGGTTTGAACTCACAACCTACCGATCTCAGGGCGTTAAGTTGATCTTTATATAATTGTGCAAGTAATTGTGGTCTGTTTTACACGGACTCATTCTAGATTTTTGACATTTTCATTATCATTCCATTCACTTCCACCACCATGTTTACAAACACTTACCGCCTCGATGTCTTCACATCCGGGTCCTAAACACTTTATATAATTCCATCCACCGGCTTCAAACATGCAATTAATTGATCATTCTGGAGCCACAAATCATTGAACTTGCACTTACCTATCTTATGCAAGTCATTTGGCTTTGCTGTGGGCTTTCGTTAAGTTTTCTAGGCTGCTATGGTAAACTGTGAAAACACACTGCTGCGCACCACCAGCAAGTGTGCTTGTTAAATTCTGATCAGGCAGCACAGGTAGTCTAATTTAGTTTCGCTTTGTAGTTACGTTACGGCGTCCTCATGAATCAAAACATTTGAAAGCAAGACTGAAGTTTATGCATGTTTTAAATAAAAGTAACGTTAATAGATTTTAAAAACCTTTTTAAATTGTATCTAAGACCTTTGTATGATATTTTAGGGAAACTAAAGGCCTTCATTTGAAATTGTTGGATTAAATAATTTTTAAGACCCTGCGTATACCCTGTAATTCCTCTTATTTTTTAGATTAAAGGTGGTCCTCAGTTAACAGCGTTCCGTGTTACGACGCACCGCCACAAATTAATTAAGATGTACCGTATTTTTCAGAGTATAAATCGCTCCGGAGTATAAGTCGCACCTGCCGAAAATGCATAACAAGGAAGGAAAAAACATGTATAAGTCGCACTGGAGTATAAGTCACATTTTTGGGGATATTTATTTGATAAAATCCAACACCAAGAATAGACATTTGAAAGGCAATTTAAAATAAATAAAGAATAGTGAATAACAGGCTGAATAAGTGTACGTTATATGACGCATAAATAACCAACTGAGAAGGTGCCTCGTATGTTAACGTTAGGGCTGCGAATCTTTGGGTGTCCCACGATTCGATTCAAAATCGATTTTTTTTTTTCAATTCAACACGATTCTCGATTCAAAAACAAATTTTTCCCGATTTAAAAGCATTCTCTATTCATTCAATGCATAGGATTTTCAGCAGAATCTACCCCAGTCTGCTGACATGCAAGCAGAGTAGTATATTTTTGTAAAAAGCTTTTATAATTGTAAAGGACAATGTTTTATCAACTGATTGCAATAATGTAAATATGTTTTAACTATTAAACGAATCAAAAATATGACTTATTTTATCTTTGTGAAAATATTGGACACAGTGTGTTGTCAAGCTTATGAGATGCGATGCAAGTGTAAGCCACTGTGACACTATTGTTCTTTTTTTTTATTTTTTTTTATAAATGTCTAATGATAATATCGATGAGGGATTTTTAATCACTGTTATGCTGAAATTATAACTAATATAGATACTGTTGTTGATAATATTCATTTTTGTTTCACTACTTTTGGTTTGTTCTGTGTCGTGTTTGTGTCTCTGTTTATTGCAGTTCTGAGTGTTGCTGGGTCAGGTTTGGTTTTGGAATTGGATTGCATTGTTATGGTATTGCTGTGTATTGTTTGGTTGGATTGATTAAAAAAAAAACCAACTAAAAAACGATAAAAAAAAAAAAGAGAATTGATTCTGAATCGCACAACGTGAGAATCGCGATTCAAATTCGGAACGATTTTTTCCCACACCCCTAGTTAACGTAACATATTATGGTAATAGTCATTCAAATAACAATAACATATAGAACATGCTATACGTTTACCAAACTATCTGTCACTCCTAATTGCTAGATCCCATGAAATCTTATTTGTCTAGTCTCTTACGTGAATGAGATAAATAATATTATTTGATATTTTACGGTAATGTGTTAAGAATTTTACACATAAGTCGCTCCTGAGTATAAGTCGCACCCCTGGCCAAACTATGAAAAAAACTGCGATTTATAGTCCCAAAAATACAGTAATTTAGCTATATAAACTTGAGGTTCACTTGTGAACTAATTGCTGCCTATGTCAAGATTAAGATTAAGATTAGTTTATTTCAAAAGGGACAATGCAATTTCATAAAATACTTGACTACACATGGTTAAAAAAGCCAGAATTAGCCAGAAGGCTCATTTTCATCTGTAGTCCCCTGGCCATGATATAAAAAACGCAGAATAATAACAATTTGAAAGAAAAGAAAAATATTAAATACAACATCACATCATAACATTTGTCTAAGCATCAAAACAGGCTCATCTTTTATTTTTTTGTGAAGGCCTTTTACGTTGTGACCAGTTTATTCTCCTCAGGCACTGAGTTCTACACATTTGCACTCCTTTCTGACCAGGAGCCTCTGGTGACACAATCACGGCTGTTTCTTTGGCTGATGAACTCTGCCAGAGGATCTGGAGCCAATTCATGAAGTACTTTACAGGTCAGGTTTAAGTCTGCAAATGTGTGAAGACTGCCCCAGTTTAAAATACTGTATTTTTTTAGAATGGCAAAGTGATGATAGTGCCTAGGTTGTTTTATCCATAACTTTAATTGCTTGTTTGTAAAAGATTTCCAATGGGGTTTTTTAAACTCTGACCAGCCTGAGACCAGCTGGTAAGGCAAGAGTTGAAGTGGCTGAAAATCCTCGAATGCAAATACAATTTTTCAGTATCAATTGACATTTAATTTCAAATGGCATGAAAATTTGAAATATTTAAACGTGATTATTTTACACAATTTGCCAATATGGGCTTTGAAGGAAAGCTCTGAATCTATTGTTAACCCAAGATATTTATATTGGCTGACCATTTGGGGGAAGAATATGCACCAAACACAGCCCAACAATGCAGTGTGTGCCCAGTGCTGGGTGGAAGAATACACTGACTGCCTATATACAGCCACAATGAGAAAGAAAAACATCACATGTTCGTACAACTAATCAATAATGGCCTCTCTTTTGGTCCCAATCGCTCGACTGTCGAGTCCACCATTAAAGATAAAAGCTATCGAAGGTCATCCTTCCTGAGTAGCCTAGACATTATTTTAAGAGGATAGAAAGGCCTGCAAGACAACATGAAAAAAAGCAAGAACTTGTTCTCTTTATAATTAGCGTATTTTTCGGACTATAAGTCGCAGTTTTTTTACATAGTTTGGCCGGGGGTGCGACATATACTCCGGAGCGACTGATGTGTGAAATTATTAACACATTACTGTAAAATATCAAATAATATTACTTATCTCGAAGAGACGAAGAAAATGTCAGCAATCGTCACACACACGTCAACCAATAAGAATTCGGCGGGGGAGGTTCATGGAAGAAGTGCATTGTGGGTCATGGAATGTTAACTGCTATATGCTACAGCCGTAGCTATTAAAACGGATCATTTCATTGTTGGCGGTAACTTATAAAAACTGAGAAGGGCTGAACAAAAATGGCACCGAAAGGGAAATCATTTGCTGCAGATTATAAGCTGGACGTAGTGAAATATGCAGCAGAAAACGACAAGAGGAAGCGGCGCATACCTTTGGAGTTGGCAGAGTTGTTTAGAAGCGACATCAAGGAAGAAGATTTCATCGGATTTATCGATTAGGAGTGACAGATTGTTTGGTAAACGTATAGCATGTTCTATATGTTATAGTTATTTGAATGACTCTTACCATAATATGTTACGTTAACATACCAGGCACCTTCTCAGTTGGTTATTTATGCGTTATATAACTTACACTTATTCAGCCTGTTGTTCACTATTCTTTATTTACTTTAAATTGCCTTTCAAATGTCTATTCTTGGTGTTGGGTTTTATCAAATAAATTTCTACAAAAATGTGACTTATACTCCAGTGCAACTTATATATGTTTCTTTCCTTCTTTATTATGCATTTTCGGCAGGTGCGACTTATACTCCGGAGCGACTAATACTCCAAAAAATGCGGTACTGTATTTCATACAGCAAGAGTTCTAATCACAGTGTGAGTTACTTAGGAATTGATTTAGGTATAATTTACCTACACTAAAGCTCAACTTAATCACGGGCTAGGAACGGAACTGATTTGAAACAAAAGACATCAAATTGAGTAGGGGGTGACCTGGCTGTTAGAGTTGCCAATGATTAGTGCATCTGCAAGGACAAGCTGCCCAACCACCATGCCTTGTTCCAAGGGAGGCACACTTCCCTCCTGTAGGCGATAGCTGATGACCGTGACACAATTGTTGTCGTTCAGTAGTACCACAGGGTCTGCCTGTTTGGAAAAAAAAACACAATTCAGCTCGTAGACATTAAAGAAGTCCGATATATCAATATTGTGATTTCAATGAGTTATCAGAAGTGTTAATTTTCCATTTAAAAAAAAAAAAATCACCAAACTATGTTTTACATTTCGCTCCCTTACTGTACCAAACAACTACTAAAGGACCGAGGTAGGTACAGTTCCAAGCAGTGATCATAACGTAACGTTAAAAATATTTAGTTTTTTTTTTTTGTCGGTTCCTTACAACACTTGCAGGTGTAATTTTTTTTCAGTTCCTTACCTCTACAAATGATGCCACCTCTTGTAAAACCAAGTTCCATTCCAACTGATCCTCAGTGTTGAATCGTTGCGTGTAATCTTCGATTTCTTCCGATAACTCCTGCAGGTAAAAGATAAAAGTGAACAAATAGAAAAGTGAGTTTAAAAAAATACCAACAATATTGTTTTGCACTTTTAGTGTTTGATAGTAGACTTTGTAAAATAAGAACTCAATCACATTCACCTAAAGCTAATAAAATGTCTTACTATTGTCAAGTTGGAGTCAACTTAAAAAACAAAACTCTAACTCACAGATAACCGAAGAAATTATTATCAAAAAAGGGTAAAAAGGAATGCTGCTAAGGCCTCAAAGTGCAAAGGTCACCAAAAAGGACATAGTGCCCCGTAGTTCCATCAACAGCAGTCAGAAGGCAACATTAAGCACCCTGTCATTAGGATTTCAATGAGAAAAGTAATATCCAGACTCTTTGTTGTATTAGTATGTGCAGTATATAAGTTACACAACTCTTGGCGGCATTGACTGCAATTCAGCCTTTACAAGAGTGAGCAGTATTTTTCAGAAACTTAAAATATTAAATATAGGATTTATTTCCAACTCCCTAGCCTTTAAACTTATTTGAGAGCATTAATATTTACAAAAAAAAAATCATCATGCTCCCCTATTTATTAAATAGGGAAAATTGGTAAAAACATGCAACTCAAAAAATAGGGTTGTACCTTGACCAAAACTTTGACTAGGTCCATCTTGTTGAGCAGCAAACAGACAACTATATATCGGGCGTAATATCGAAGTTTCTTCACAACCAATTCTGGCCTAAAAAAAAGGAGAAGAAATTTGAACGTTAGGTAGGTATAGAAAATAAATATTGTATATTTCAAGTAATATTCATGCAGATTATGTCAGAAATTGTAATGATGAAAAAGTGAATTTTATTTCTTACAATTTTATATGGGGAAATTGTGAAAAACTCCTTTACTGTATATTTACAGATGTATCTTAATGAATATCAGAATTATTGAAAGCTTATTTATTTAAGGGCTTAACTTCAAAAATATATGCAATATATTTACTACACACACAGCATAATATTTCAAGAATATATTGTATATACTCCATCTATCCATCTTCTTCCGCTTATCTGAGGCCGGGTCGCGGGGGCAGTAGCCTAAGTGGAGAAGCCCAGACTTTCCTCTCCCCAGCCACATCGTCCAGCTCTTCCCGGGGGATACCGAGGCGTTCCCAGGCCAGCCGGGTGACATAGTCTTCCCAACGTGTCCTGGGTCTTCCCCGTGGCCTCCTACCGGTCGGACGTGCCCGATACACCCTTAGGGAGGCGTTCGGCTGGCATCCTGACCTGATGCCCAAACAACCTCATCTGGTTCCTCTCGATGTGGAGAAGTAGCGGCTTTACTTTGAGCTCCTCCTGGATGGCAGAGCTTCTCACCCTATCTCTAAGGGAGAGCCCCGCGACCCAGCGGAGAAAACTCATTTCGGCCGCTTGTACCCATGATCTTGTACTTTTGGTCAAAACCCAAAGCTCATGACCATAGGTGAGGATGGGAACGTAGATCGACCGGTAAATAAGAGCTTTGCCTTCCGGCTCAGCTCCTTCTTCACCACAACGGATCGATACTGCGTCCGCATTACTGAAGACGCCGCACCGATCCTCCTGTTGACCTCAAGATCCACTCTTCCCTCACTCGTTAACAAGACTTGAACTCCTCCGCTTCGGGCAAGACCTCCTCCCCAACCCGGAGATGGCACTCCACCCTTTTCGGGGCGAGGACCATGGACTCGGACTTGGAGGTGCTGATTCTCATACCAGTCGCTTCACACTCTGCTGTGAACTAATCCAGTGAGAGCTGAAGATCTTGGCCAGATGAAGCCATCATGACCAGATCATCTGCAAAAAGCAGAGACCTAATCCTGCAGCCACAAAACCGGATCCCCTCAGCGCCCTGACTGCGCCTAGAAATTCTGTCCATAAAAGTTATGAACAGAAATCGGTGACAAAGGACAGCCTTGGCGGAGTCCAACCCTCACTGAAAACAGGTCCGACTTACTGGAAATGCGGACCAAGCTCTAACACTGATCATACAGGGAGCGGACCGCCACAATAAGGCAGTCCGCCACCCCTTACTCTCTGAGCACTCCCCACACGGTCAAATGCCTTCTACAAGTCCACAAAGCACATGTAGACTGGTTGGGCAAACTCCCATGCACCCTCAAAGACTCTGCCGAGAGTATAGAGCTAGTCCACTGTTCCACAACCAGGACGAAAACCACACTGTTCCTCCTGAATCCGAGGTTCGACTATCCGGCGTAGCCTCCTCTCCAGTACACTTGAATAGACCTTACCGGGGAGGCTGAAGAGTGTGATCGCACGATAGTTGGAACACATCCTCCGGTCCCCCTTCTTATAAAGAGGAACCACCACCCCGGTCTGCCAATCCAGAAGTACCGCTCCCGATGTCCACGCGATGCTGCAGAGTATTGTCAACCAAGACAGCCCCGCAGCATCCAGAGCCAAAAGGAACTCCGGGCGGATCTCATCCATCCCCCGGGGCCTTGCCACCAAGGAGCAGTATATTGTATATACCAGTGGTTCTCAAATGGGGGTACGCGTACCCCTGGGGGTACTTGAAGGTATGCCAAGGGGTACTTGAGATTTTTTAAAAATATTCTGAAAATAGCAACAATTCAAAAATACTTTATAAATATACTTATTGAATAATACTTCAACAAAATATGAATGTAAGTTCATAAACTGAAAACAAATGCAACAATGCAATATTCAGTGTTGACAGCTAGATTTTTTGTGGACATGTTCCATAAATACTGATGTTAAATATATTTTTTTTGTGAAGAAATGTTTAGTATTAAGTTCATGAATCCAGATGGATCTCTATTAAAATCCCCAAAGAGGGCACCTTAAGTTGATGATTACATCTATGTGTAGAAATCTTTTTTTATAATTGAATCACTAGTTATTTTTATATCTTTTTTTCCAAATAGTTCAAGAAAGACCACTACAAATGAGCAATATTTTGCTATGTTATACAATTTAATACATCAGAAACTGATGACATAGTGCTGTATTTTACTTCTTTATCTCTTTTTTCAACCAAAAATGCTTTGCTCTGATTAGGGGGTACTTGAATTAAAAATATATTCACAGGGGGTACATCACTGAAAAAAGGTTGAGAAACACTGGTATATACTGTATTTAGTATTTCATCAAATATTCACTCAGGAAAAAGGTTCTCGTAATGCTTAAAATAACTAAAATAGTGCAAATATTAAATTGTATCATGAAAAGCTAGTTACTACATGGTTACAGCATGTATAATAAACTTACTGGGATTTTTTTTTTAAGACAATTTTTTTTATTGGCGGTATACAAATTCCCATTACCTGCATTGTTAACCGCCTTGTGCAAGCATATTTTCACAATAACGAACTCACTGAAAAAGTAAAGACATTTGTGTTCTTGTCTTACATAGGAATAGTTGATGATGGGCAAAATTCCCAAAAAGTTATGCTTTTAGGCGATTTTTGGGGTTTCAGCAATGTCCTTTGAAGTTTTCTCAGGTTTGATGCATGGCAATAATGTGACCCGACCACAGGATGTGTCTTTCGATATGATTGTTTAACAAACAAGTAGCTCCTTACTGGGTTGAATCATCCATGCAGTAATTATCCAATGGGGGGCTCTTACCTTTTTGTAAACCCAGGTGGAGACCTTTTTTTTAAATATTGTAAGTCATGCATGCAAAGAAAATTTGATCCTGTCTGCACATTTTTAACAAACCTGTCCTCTTTGTTGACCTGATAGTAGTAGGACCGCTGGCGGATGGCCGAGTAGAAAGAAAATGCCTCATTCAGGTAACTTGTTTCGGATGTACGTAGGCTGTCAAAGTTTAGAGAGAAGAAAACTTTTAGAACAGTTTTAGAATATAGTTCACTACTTAAAATACATTTAGGGCGGGGGTCGGCAACCCGCGCCACCCTAGTGGCTCCCTGGAGCTTTTTCAAAAATGTATGAAAACGGAAAAAGATAAATAATAATAATAATAGAATAACAAATAATAGTAATTATATAGTAAAAAATACAAATAATATAATAATACATAATAAAATAATAATAAAACAATATATTTTTGATTTTAATATGGTTTCAGTAGGAGGACAAAGATGACACAAACCTTCTTAATTGCTAGAAATCCCACTGTTTACATTAAACCTGAGATAATGAGAGTATCTGTTGAGCGCTGTTTTGTCCTACTAATTGGTGGCTATTGAACTCACCGTAGTTTGTTTACATGTACAACCTTCTCTGACTTTGTCACAGAAAGACGTCTTTTATACAACTCCTTTGTCTCATTTTGTCCACCAAACTTTTTATGCTGTGCGTGAATGCAAAAACGTGAGCTCTTTTGATGTTATTGACTTCTGTGGAGTGCTTATCAGGCATATTTGGTCAGTGCATGACTGTGAGCTAACCGATGGTAACATGCTATTTAAGCCAGCTTCATGTACATATTGCATCATTATGCCTCGTTTGTAGGTATATTGGAGCTCATTTAAATGTCCTTTGCATATGTCCTCAGTGTATTAAATTTATATTTGAATGTTTCATGATATATTTTCTGTATGTAATATTGGCAGCATTTTGTTACCAGGCTTGCAAAGATTGTAATAAATCCAATACAGAAGAAAACAGCCAGCCATTTCCTTTAACTTGGACACGCACATCTATACCTTTGGTCATTCTAAACCAGTAATATACAGGGGTTCTCTCACCCTCGGCGAAACTTCCATTTTACTAATGCTTTCCAATGTTGTAAAAATGTAAAATAATCTGCTGTAGAGCTGGGCGATACGGCTAACAAGTGTAACATGATATACATTTTTTTTATATTGATTGATATTGATAATTATTGATAGTTTTCATGACTTATTCAAGCCTGTCAATAAATACAGTAAATTATTTTACAACTTAATAACATCAGAGAAGGTGTCCGGTATCCAGGTAGGATGAGTGCGGCGAGAGGTAATTAAATAAAGTAGATTTGAAGGTTTTTGCAGATTTTGAGACACTACATGGCAGTAGTGTATACGCTATTGAACACTTGGGAAGCTGCTCATTAAACCGACACATTGGAAGTGCATTAAAACCAATAAAACCAAAGACAAGTTTCTGTTATTATGTCTTTATACCTGTATTAATTGTCTCTACGTGCTTTTGTGTTTTTTGTGAGTTGTGAGTTTTACATTGCTGCTGCTGACTGGAATTGATCTCCTTTATCTGGCCCTGCTTTGGCTTATTTCTCATTATTTACTTGCGACAAATGTCAGCTGTGCTGTCAATACAGCAAGGATATGGTATGTTTACTCCAGAGACGCACTGCTGCAGCTTTACTTTGCTTGTCTGACTCGCGTGACAAATGTCACATCTCAATTGCCAAAGTTTGTTTTAAAGGATTTGATGTTATATTATCATGGACCAAGAATAGAATTTGGACCTGCTCATCGATGGCTTTGGGTTTCCTTCCGTCTTGACCGCAAGGCTGACGTGACGGGGAAGACACAAGGAGACATGGTCTGTTTGTATATCAACAAACAATACTGCAGCTCTATGACTATCAGGGATCAAATCTGCACGCCTGATGTTGAACTTTTGTCGCGGTCGCCGCGCCCCTTTCATCCGCCACGTGAGTTTCCTCAACTTTTTTTAACGACTGTTTACAGCCACCCAAAGGCATATGCTGCTTCTGCTTCAGACATATCGTCTTTCATGACATTCATAAACTGCAATCTATTTCGCCTGAGGCTGCCAATTTTATAATGGGGGATTTTAACCATGTAACCCGAAAAAACTCCAACCAGGCGGGACAAAACCTTGGATCTTTGTTATGGGTCATTTAAAGACGCTTTTAAATTCCTCCCTCTTCCCACTTCGGGATCAGCGGATTATAACTACACACAGCTTCTGCACATCTACAAGACTTGTTTAAAAAGTGAAAACCAGGGCGGTGAAAGTGTGGTCAGAAGAATATGTGCTCTCCCTGCAGGAATGCCTTGACTGCACTGACTAGGGTGTGTTCAAACAGTCTTTGAATTACTTGGATGAACGTACTGATTTCATTTGCTCATACAGTATTCTGCCTTTTTTAGAGATAGGATTATTTCTACAAATCCCGTTTCCATATGAGTTGGAAAATTGTCCATCCATCCATCCATTTTCTACCGCTTATTCCCTTTTTGGGGTAGCAGGGGGCGCTGGCGCCTATCTCAGCTACAATCGGGCGGAAGGCGGGGTACACCCTGGACAAGTCGCCACCTCATCGCAGGGCCAACACAAATAGACAGACAACATTCACACTCACATTCACACACTAGGGCCAATTTAGTGTTGCCAATCAACCTATCCCCAGGTGCATGTCTTTGGAAGTGGGAGGAAGCCGGAGTACCCGGAGGGAACCCACGCATTCACGGGGAGAACATGCAAACTCCACACAGAAAGATCCCGAGCCTGGATTTGAACCCAGGACTGCAGGACCTTCGTATTGTGAGGCAGACGCACTAACCCCTCTGCCACCGTGAAGCCCTTGGAAAATTGTGTTAAATGTAAATATAAACGAAATACAATGATTTGCAAATCATTTTCAACCCATATTCAGTTGAATATGCTACAAAGACAACATATTTGATGTTCAAACTGATAAACATTTTTTTTGTGCAAATAATCATTAACTTTAGAATTTGATGCCAGCAACACATGACAAAGAAGTTGGGAAAGGTGGCAATAAATACTGATAAAGTTGAGGAATGCTGATCAAACACTTATTTGGAACATCCCACAAGCGTGCAGGCTAATTGGGAACAGGTGGGTGCCATGATTGAGTAAAAACACAGCTTCCAAAAAAAATCCTTAGTCTTTCACAAGGAAGGGGTCTCTGTTGTCGTATTTTAGGCTTCATAATGCGCTACAAGTTTTCAATGGGCAGGTCTGGACTAGAGGCAGGCCAGTCTAGTACACACACTCTTTTACTATGAAGCCACGCTGTTGTAACACGTGGCTTGGCATTGTCTTGTTGAAATAAGCAGGGGTGTCCATGATAACGTTGCTTGGATGGCAACATATGTTGCTCCAAAACCTGTATGTACCTTTCAGCATTAATAGTGCCTTCACAGATGTGTAAGTTACCCATGCCTTGGGCACTAATGCACCCCCATACCATCACAGATGCTGGCTTTTCAACTTTGCGCCTATAACAATACGGATGGTTCTTTTCCTCTTTGTTCAGGAGAACACAGTTTCCAAAAACAATTTGAAATGTGGACTCGTCAGACCACAGAACACTTTTCCACATTGCATGAGTCCATCTTAGATGATCTCGGGCCCAGAGAAGCCGGCGGCGTTTCTGGATGTTGTTGATAAATGGCTTTCGCTTTGCATAGTAGAGCTTTAACTTGCACTTAAAGATGTAGCGACCAACTGTATTTAGTGACAGTGGTTTTCCGAAGTGTTCTTGAGCCCATGTGGTGATATCCTTTAGAGATTGATGTCGGTTTTTAATACCCTGGATCCCAAGTATAATACAGAGGGATCGAAGGTCACGGTCATTCAATGTTGGTTTCCGCCTACGTGGAGTGATTTCTCCAGATTCTCTGAACCTTTTGATGATATTATGGACCATAGATGTTGAAATCCCTAAATTTCTTGCAATTGCCCTTTGAGAAACGTTGTTCTTAAACTGTTTGACTATTTGCTCACGCAGTTGCGGACGAAGGGGTGTACCTTGCCCCATCCTTTCTTGTGAAAGACTGAGCATTTTTTGGAAAGATGTTTTTATACCCAATTGATTGATTGATTGATACTTTTATTAGTAGATTGCACAGTACAGTACATATTCCGTACAATTGACCACTAAATGGTAACACCCGAATAAGTTTTTCAACTTGTTTAAGTCGGGGTCCACGTTAATCAATCATGGCACCCACCTGTTTCCAATTAGCCTCCACACCTGTGGGATCTTCCAAATAAGTTTTTGATGAGCATTCCTCAACTTTATCAGTATTTATTGCCACCTTTCCCAAATTCTTTGTCACGTGTTGCTGGCATCAAATTCTAAAGTTAATTATTTGCAACAAAAAAAAAATGTTTATCAGTTTCAACATCAAATAAGTTGTCTTTGTAGCATATTCAACTGAATATGGGTTGAAATGTATTTGCAAATCATTGTATTCCGTTTATATTTACATCTAACACAATTTCCCAACTCATATGGAAACAGGGTTTGTACTAAAAGGGTTAAAATCCATCCGAATAACAAGCCATGGGTCATAAAGTCAGTAAAGTCCAGCATGCAGAAAAGGATAATTGCTTTTCAATTGAGTTCTGTGTCAGATTTTAGTTGGCTTCCAAGTAGCTGAACATTTAAATTTTGGAAGCAAAACAGGGCTACTAGTCCTAAATGGAAGACAAAATGACTGCCAACAACCTTGGGTCAGCATGGTCCAACATGAAAACTTTAGCCGCCGCCCATAACGTAAACACTAGTGCACATTTAACTTTAAGTAATTTTAGTACTGACTCTGATTTTGCTAAAGTCCTTATTGTTTTCATAACCAAATAAATGATAAATGGGTTGTACTTGTATAGCGCTTTTCTACCTTCAAGGTATTCAAAGCGCTTTGACACTACTTCCACATTTACCCATTCACACACACATTCACACACTGATGGAGGGAGCTGCCATGCAAGGCGCAAACCAGCACCCATCAGGAGCAAGGGTGAAGTGTCTTGCTCAGGACACAACGGACATGACGAGGTTGGTACTAGGTGGTGATTGAATCAGGGACCCTCGGGTTGCGCACGGCCACTCTCCCACTGCACCACGCCGTCCCTCTTGATTTTCGTAAGGAAATACGAGAACTCAGTCCCAAACTTAACGACATCCTCGGCTCAGATCCCACATCATCAAGGCAAGAAAAAGCTTAACCCAATGGGATGACAATGAGAAACCTTGGAGGGGACCGGAGATGTGGGGACCCGCCCCTGGTCAACCGGTGCAATGGACGTCGAGTGGATCTATCTAATATTGTGAGAATCCAGTCCATAGTAGCTCTATCATAATATTGGGAGAGTCCAGTCCATAGTGGATCTAACATAATAGTGTGATAGTCCAGTCCATAGTGGATCTAACATAATAGTGTGATAGTCCAGTCCGTAGTGGATCTAACATAATAGTGTGATAGTCCAGTCCATAGTGGGGCCAGCAAATCCAGTCGTCCTAACATTTTAAATGATTTTAGACCTATAGCCATGACCTCTCTGCTAATGAAAACTATTGAAAGGCTGGTGCGATCAGAATTTGTAAAAAAAAAAAAAACATGAAACATGCTCTTGATCCAGTGCAGTTTGCTTGTAGGCTTAAAAGTGGAGTGGAGGACAACATACATACTCTGCTTCATTTTCTTTTTAAACCCCTGCAGTGAAATAGGTGCCCGTTTGCTTTCAACACGACTTTTAAAAATCTGACTATATAAAAGTATGCAGATGACACAATATTTGTCGGTCTCCTTGAGGGCAATGTGTACAAACATGGGCCTATTGTTGATGGCGGTGTGATGCATCATACATACAGGTGAACAATCTTAAAACAAAAAATATGATTACTAGTTTTAGAAGGCAGGCAGGAATTACTCATGAGGGAACCACTTTAAAGGGACAAACTGTCAAAGTTGTGCAATCCTATAAATATCTTTGGACCATTATTGACAATAGTTTGAATTTTAAGAATAACTGTGATGCTGTATGCAACGTTTTCAATGTCTAAGGAAATTGTCATTCCCTCATGTTGAAAAATCTATGATGATTTTATTTCATCAGGCTTTTATTGAATCGGTTTTTATCTTTTTTGTCTGATGTCATGGTTTGGAGATCTGCTGCTGAAAGAGCCGAGTTTGGAGTCCTTATACAACCAGCTCTAAACAGTATACCAATTTCTCACTTTAGAAATATTTCTGAGATTTGGTCAGTTGACGACAGTGACCCTCCAAAGATCCAACACAAGCCCAAAGTTTCTGAGGCTGCTTTTAACAGATGCACCCGGAGCACCAAGGGAGTTTTTGATCAGGGGGATCTTTTTATCGGGAGCAATTATCAGAGTTTCCGTTTTGTTTGAATTTATCTGGAAGAAATTTGAGGACAATCAGTTTTTGAACATGCCTCTGTGTGCAAACCATGTCTTCATTCAGGCACCAACATTTTTTGGAGGAGACAGAGCCTTCCACTTCACTTGCTGCGCTGGAGGTCTCCTGTCTCAACACACCAGCATGTGTGCCTTTTCTTATTTTTTTTGACAAGTTTTGTCAATTTTGAGAGTCTCAAAAACTGAACTGACCAGCGTAGAAAGAAGGAGGGAATTGTTGTGGAGTAAAAATAAGACTATTTCCGAGAAATCCATTAATGGCGCTCACAAGCATGACCACAGTACAGGAAGTAACCACAGCAGGTTTAAATTGTGATAAAGCCAGTCTTTTTTTGGGGAAAAGATACCAGAACAGAATTATATCCAAGCAGAGGAGAAGACACCATCAGTTCCCTTGTTCCAGAGCACAAACACGCAGACATGCCCCTCCGCTCCACTCGCCCTGTTCCTTCTCCTTCTGTCTGCTCCTTTCTCGTCAGTTCTCTGCCATTGTTAATGTGGGTACATTTGACTTTTTTTAAATGATTATATTTGTAGCAATGTGGTTGTTAAAGTTAACGATTGTATGATGTTTGTGTTATCAGATCAGAGTATTCAGCATGTTGTTGTGTTTACACTTTTTTAATACTGTATTTTTCGGACTATAAGTCGCAGTCTTCTTCACAGTCCCAAAAAAATAAAAAATAAATAAAAATCAAAAAAATATACATATCTATATATAGGTATATATTTTTTTTTTATAGTTTGGCAAAGTCTCACCCCCGGCCAAACTACAAAAAAACACGACTTATAGTCAGAAAATTACGGTATATAGAAAGTATGGACCAACCACTGGTCCGTGACGCATTTACTACCAGGCCGCAGAGAAACACTAAATAATTTATAAATGACTCTGTCTATCTGTGTTGGCCCTGTGATGAGGTGGCGACTTGTTCAGGGTGTACCCCGCCTTCCGCCCGAATGCAGCTGAGATAGGCTCCAGCACTCTCGCGACCCCGAACGAGACAAGCGGTAGAAAATGGATGGACGGATGGACGCATTTTTTCTGACTTAACTTTCGCCTGTCCCACTAAACACACCAATACCCTTGTTTATAGATGTACAATAAAACTCCTCATAGGAAGTTGCCATTTGTTATATTTGTCATAACTTTGTGACATGATACAAAGCACCTTTATGAACAGATAAAATATAAATGTGACAAACTGTAGCCATAGGCTGATTTCCATCTGCAGTCCCCCGGCAGGTTGACAGCAACCTGCTAGGGATCTCATTGCAAAGAAACAGGCCCGGGGCTCCCACAAAGTCAGCGTTACAGTGAGTTATATTTTTCATGCACTTATTTTTGCTGTATTTATCTGGCACAAGCAGAAAGCCGGTCCCTGAAAAAAATGCCTACATTAAACCGGTTTGTGGTGCAAAAAAGGTTTGTGAACACTGCAGTACTGTATAGCACTTTATCCATCCATCCATTTTCTACCGCTTATTCCCTTTCGGGGTCGCGGGGTAAAAACCTTCACTAAAATATGGACTTTTGTAGAGGCTGGAAGCCATTATTCGTATCTAAATTGTTTCTTAAGCGGAACATACGATTCACTATACTAACTTTATGATATACAAATGTTCAAGAACCAATCGAGGTTACACTGTAGTAATATTAGATTCCATTTATATAATACTTGTTCTACCTGTAAAGTTGTCAGGCACAGTTTGACTAAGTTTTAGTTTTTTCCTCTGCATTTGTCTTTGTTTCCTCTGTGTGTCTAGTGTTTCCTGTCAGCGCTCTTATTTTGTTGGTTTCCTGTCTTTCTTCCTGAGATCTGTGTTCCCCCTCAGCTGCGGCTGATTGGCACTTGGCCACACCTGGTGTCAATCAGTCTGCTCCTATTTAGACCTGTCTTCCCATCCAGTCAATGCTGGATTATTGAATTGAAATGTCCATGTCGCTCTTGTCGTTGCTACCTGTCGTGTCATGTTTTGTCAATGCAGCGTTGCTGTAAGCTTTATTTGATTGCGGTTTTTAGCTTACTGCATTTTGTTCCCTGCTTCCAAGTTTGTTTTTATACTTCATGTACGACTTCTGTTTCCTGCTCGATTCTGCTAGCTTCCATGCTAAGT
Source organism: Nerophis ophidion (assembly GCF_033978795.1). Lineage (NCBI taxonomy): Eukaryota > Metazoa > Chordata > Actinopteri > Syngnathiformes > Syngnathidae > Nerophis > Nerophis ophidion. Next base: position 36,673,836 of record NC_084627.1, read on the forward strand.
TCCTTTTTGTTTTCTAGCTCCAGTGCTAGCTCCCTTAGTTTGTTATCCGCCCACGTGTGTGCTTTTTGTTTGTAACCTTTGTTTGTTTTTTGTCTTAGTATTTTAATTAAATTATGTTTACTTAGAAAATGCCTGCCTCCTTCTATGCATCTTGGGGTTTGTCAAAAACTAGCTTTGACAAAAGTAAGGGAAAGAAATGCAAAACACATTGTTGGGACTAATTTGTATTATTTTTTAGTCAAATACAAAATTCCCTTTAAATGTTCATTTTAAAACAAACAACCATTGTACATAGGACTATTTCAATTTAGTAAAAATACATACACAACAAAAACATCTGGCACTCGGAAAAAAATATTTGCATAACTTACTAGTAGTGGTAGTATAGCTGCCCAATTTTGGATGCAACTTCCCCAATCTGCCATCTCTTCAAGCCATAGCGGTTGTCCAGAATCTGCCTGTAATAAAATTATATAAAATCTATGAATGAATGTGTGTATACCATGAAGTAATTTGTTTGCAATACCTTCAAAGTACAGAAACAGTGGGTGATTATATGTCATTCTAGGGGACAGCAACTACATGCACTTTCTTCAGACTTCTTAGTTCCACATTTTAGAACCGCCTGTATTACTGAATTTATCTGATTAAAACAATTGAAATTAGGGCACTAGGAAATTGATTTCAGTGTTTCCACAGAACATCAATCTATTTGTAGATGGGGCTGGGCGGTATCAAGATGTCATCTTTATATCATTTGCAGCGCATGTATTGTTTTTCAAAAAGACAAAAAAAACAAAACAGTATCTGGACATGTAGTTTTTGTAATTTTAAAGAAAAATCTGTGCGACAAATTTGTGTTATCAGTTATTGGTGTCAACATATATTTTTCTTGTTACATTGTAATGTTTTGCTCTATTTTTCAATTGTTGGTGTTTATTTTCAATGAAAGAGATTGCACTTTGTACAACCGTGGTTTATTTACATACACTGTTTTGCCCTCCATGAATGTTAGTTTAGCAGATAAATAAACAGTCCTTTGAAATGGAGATGAGAAAACTTTCAACTTGAAGGGAAACTGCACTTTTTGGGAATTTTGCCTGATTCAAAATCATTAAGTGAGACAAGCTCGCAATTTTTATGTTTTTTTCTGTTTTTAATGCATTCTAACTCAAAGAGAAAATGCCAGAAAAAGTCTGCTTACTATGGCGCTTATGGTAGTCGCTCTAATCGGCCTATAAAGTGCTTGAAAACCATCCAAACTCCTCCCTCAAGGTTTTGTATATACCAGTGGTTCTCAACCTTTTTTCAGTGATGTACCCCCTGTGAACATTTTTTGAATTCAAGTACCCCCTAATCAAAGCAAAGCATTTTTGGTTGAAAAAAAGAGATAAAGAAGTAAAATACAGCACTATGTCATCAGTTTCTGATTTATTAAATTGTATAACACTGCAAAATATTGCTCATTTGTAGTGGTCTTTCTTGAACTATTTGGAAAAAACAATATAAAAATAACAAAAAACTTGTTGAAAAATAAACAAGTGATTCAATTATAAATAAATATTTCTACACATAGAAGTAATCATCATCTTAAAGTGCCCTCTTTGGGGATTGTAATATGGATCCATCTGGATTCATGAACTTAATTCTAAAAATGTCTTCACAAAAAAATAATATTTTAAACATAAACCATATTTATGGAACATGTCTAGCTGTCAACACTAAATACTGCATTGTTGCATTTCTTTTCGCAGTTTATGAACTTACATTCATATTTTGTTGAAGTATTATTCAATAAATATATTTATAAAGGATTTTTGAATTGTTGCTACTTTTAAAATATTTTTTAAAAATCTCACGTACCTTCAAGTACCCCAAGGGGTACGCGTAGCCCCATTTGAGAACCACTGGTATATACAATGCAAGTACAAATTTAATGGAATAACAAACACATTCATAATAACATGTAATATTTACATATTTTGCCTACTTTTCACTATTTTGCGGCGCATTAATTTCACAAATGCATAACGTTTTTCCTTCTTTTTACCTCCTTTTTCCTTCCTTCCTTCAACATCACTGATTATTACTGACTGCAGACTTCATGAGAGACAATAAACATAATAAAACATCACTTACTGTACAATGTCTGCTCTCACTAGGATATTGATATATATTTTTGTTTAGATGAAGAATGACTCATAATCCTTGTAAAGAAAAAATGGGGTGAAAGCAAGTGTCTTTTCGGGTCTTTTTCGTCATTACCGTGTCTAAATTGGCTGTCAAAGTTGACCAACTATTAGGACTATGTGCTCACCTTTTTACTATCTGGGTGAGTGGCCTGATATATCATCTAAAATTAACTTTCACAAGCTCCAAGGGAGAGAAGCACCTCACCAGCTGGTGACGTCAATACAGCAGCATAAGGAAGTCAGCTCTCTGAGACAATGTGCTGCTGAAAATAGGTCCTTAACGTTAGCGCTTATAATAACATCACTAATACTTGGTTAATATTCAGGTCACGAAATACAAATGGGGAATTGGTGGTGTTTTTGGACAGATATCCTCTGATTCTGCCCATAGGACCTCCCCTTGACTTTTATTTATGGGTTAGAATGCATTTAAAGAAACATACGTTCGTGTGATTTAAAGGCAAAATTCCCCCCCAAAAAGTTGTTTATTAAGTTACTGTAAAAGTAAACACACAAAAGAAAATCATGAACATACACTTGAAGTGCACATACATGTAAGAATTATGTTTAATCAACAATACGATCTGGTATAAACTGAAAAATAATACAGGACACAGTTTGACATTTATGCCACCAGCTTAATGCTTACATACAATGGCCAATCTTTTTTTGCATTACATTCATTTTAAACTTGTACAAACGATTAACAAATGAGATTTCAACCAGACAAATTATAACTGCAAATGCATTTCTACTTACAGGCATAGAGCATAACATTTTTGTAAAAGCGAATATTAACCATTAACCTTGTACTACTAGGCCAGCCTGCTGTAACCTCAAACTCAAATTTTAAAACAAATAATGTTGTCAATTTTCTGTGGAATATGATTGAAAGAGAGGGCAGCACATATCACCTGCAAGGTGAAATGTTACCTTTTTATAAGGTCAAATAAAAAAAATATCCAAAAAGTTAGCCACTTTTTAGGGGGTTTTTTGCATTTTCGGAGGAATTTGTGGTGGCGCTCAAGCATTTCTTGGTGTAATCGTGCACTATAAAACACATGTAACACAGAATAGAATAACATGAGCTGTAACTGAGCTATCAGATCTTGTTATTGGTCAGGCACATGAACAATAACAAGATCTGATAGCTCATGTTATTCTATTCTCTGTTATATGTGTTTTATGTTGCACGATTGCACCAAGTTAAATTCCTAGTTTGTGAACCCGTTCTCAAACAATGGCAAAACAAACTATTCTGAATCTGATTGTGCACTGCACTGCTGACTAGCAGCTAAGGTAGGCTGTTGGTCAAACTTCAAACTCAAATTTTAAAACAACTAAAGTGGTCAATATTATGTGGAACATGATTGAAAAAGAGGGCAGCACATATACAGTATCACCTGTAAGGTGAAATGTTACCTTCTATCCATCCATCCAGCAATCCATTTTCTACCGCTTATTCCCTTTGGGGTCGCGGGGGGCGCTGGTGCCTATCTCAGCTACAATTGGGCAGAAGGCGGGGTACACCCTGGACAAGTCGCCACCCCATCGCAGGGCCAACACAGATAGACAGACAACAGTCACACTCACATTCACACACTAGGGCCAATTTAGTGTTTAGTGTACCTATCCCCAGGTGCAAGGTTTAATTTTTTTGCATTCTACAAACCCCATGAAAGATCCCAAGCCTGGGATGGAACCCAGGACTACTCAGGACCTTCGTATTGTGAGGCAGATGCACTAACCCTTCTGACACCGTGAAGCCATGTTTCCTTCTAATAAAGCCAAATTAAAAATGGAATAAAAAAGTTAGCCACTATTTAGGGTTTTTTTTGTGCATTTTTGTGGGAATTTGTTTTGGCCCTCAATTTATCATTGACGAACCTCCACGAACGAATGTATGGAAAACAATGGATTTACAATTGTCAACGTCCGAATGGCGATACGTTTCAGAATCGCAAATTTCTCTCACTACTTCCCACTGTAACCTGATTTTTTTATTTTGTATTTTTTTAGGAAAACTGGAAACTAAAACTTCTAAATTAAAAACAAGAGACAAGACATGCAAAATGACCACAGATAAAAATAAAGACAATCACCTGTGCTGTTGCTGAAATTTCCACAGCTTGGTGTAAACATCAAATGTCCGCCCAAAGTAGGACTGCCACTGCTTGTGTCCATATTGGGGAAGGTCTCTGCGGCAAAGACATTTTAGTATATGGGAGGGAAAATATCATTTTATGCATTCACTAAAGGTACATCAAACTATCATTCATCATTTGAAGTTTTAAAATGACTCATGATGCTGAGCCAATGTAAGAATATGACATTTACAGCAGTTTAAAATGAAAGGTAATTTAGTTTTTTAAACGCCACATAATGCCTACTGCAAGTAATGGAAGGCAGGTCCAATAAATTATTACCTGTGCTGAATCTAGTAATTGATGACAGCAAAAAAGTTGGAAAAACAAAACCTACATTTATGGATACGACATGTATTACAGTTTAACGTCAAATCTAATAAGTGTGTGTTATTATAATTATTTCTGTTGAATTAAGTAAGTGTTTTTTGGACAATCTGCTTAACTTTACAGTTTTGTACAATTGTGAGCCATGCTAATTATTAAATATATAAAAACAATCTTGAATCTCTAACTACAATAACAGCAAGAAGGACACACATTAGACAACACAAAGAGTAAATTCCTGATTTGTAGGTTGTGAGTTCAAACCCTGGCCGAGTCATACCAAAGACTATGAAAATGGGACCAATTACCTCCCTGCTTGACACTCATCAAGGGTTGGAATTGGGGGTTAAAACACCCAAAATAATTCCCGGGCGCAGCCACCGCTGTTGCTCACTGCTCCCCTCACCTTCCAGGGGGTGGTCAAGGGTGATGGGTCAAATACAGAGAATAGTTTCGCCACACCTAGTGTGTGTGTGACAATCATTGGTACTTTAACTTTAACTTTTTTTAAGCGAGCTGAAGTGTATGTGACCATTTTATCTTTTTTATCTTTTTTTGGGTGCTATAGCTCGGTTGGTAGAGTGGCCATGCCAGCAACTTAAGGGTTCCGTATGGCGTCACATTAATGCCAAAAATCCCAGCGCATAAAAACTGTTATCGCGCGCGACACCCTTTTGCACGCGTGTGGTGCCTTAGCGCGCGCGATTCGCCTTTTTGCGCGCGCGCGGTACCTATATGTGCGTGCTCCGTCTTGGTCTAGCATCTCTCCTCGCGCTCTCATGTTTGTTTTGGCACTTTGGGGGCGGGAATGGTTAGACAGCCCCTTCTTTCTGATTGGCTCTGAGCGCTGTCAGTCAATGACAACATGGCGGCCATCTTACCTCAGGCAGCTGGCCACGCCCAGTACATAGTTGTCAAGGAACATGTACTATTTACATAACCATAACTTGCTCAATTTTCAACTCATTTCCAAACAGTTTGATTTGTTATAAATGTCAGGTTTTCATGGGGCTATCATGGCTGAACAAGTAAGTCTTACACTATTATCTCTCAGATTTAATTTGCCTAATGTATGGAGCTAGCTTTTTTTGTTGTTTTTTTAAATACATATTTTTAACTCTGCCATCTGTACTGGTCTGGGCTGATATCTAATTTTCCATTGTTTGAGTTGTTTGCAGAATCGTAAATACTTTTTATAGTAATATTAAAACCATATTTATTAATTGTAGTGATAACCTGTCATTCATTATTCTACTAAAATAGTAATTGCAATCATAACATCAATAATTAGGCCCATATGCTAATCATGTGGTCCTGATATGAAGTACACATGGATAAGTGGATTCGGGTAGACTCTGGTGTAAACTTAAAGTAGATAGAGGAAAGAAAATTAAGTCCCCCATTGTGGCATACATTCAATATTTACATATACAAATATTAGATAAATAAAAATATTTTTTAAAACAGACAAGAGAGGAAAGAAAACATATTTGAAAATATAGTTTCCATCATTGACTGACATCTGTGGACTGGTTGTATGTGTATGAAAAGAGAGATATTGATCTTGAGACTTCATTAACAATGTGATGTTCTCTCAGCAGATGAGACATTACCTTCTTCAAAGACTTTTAGATCAAATTCAATTGGCATTTTCCATAACTCCATTAAATTTGGACTTTTTAGAATTTGTTTGTCGACAAGAGCTGTATAATTTTGATACGTATTGACGATGACCCGCCCTGCTATACTTCTGATTGGCCCTGAGCGATTTTCGCCTGACCAATCAGAAAGGAGGGGCCGTGTAAGAATAACCGCCCACAAAGTGCCAAAACGAAGACGGCGCGCACACATAGGCACCGCACGCACGCAAAAAAGGGCCGCGCGCGCGCAAAAGGGTGCCGCGCGCGAAGTGGAGAATCAGCGCGCGATAACAGTTTTAATGCGCTTGGATTTTTGGCACTAATGTGACGCCATAGTTTCAGGTTTGATTCCCGCTTCCGCCATCCTAGACAATGCCGTTGTGTCCTTGGGCAAGACACTTTACCCACCTGCTCCAAGTGCCACCCACACTGGTTTGAATGCAACTTAGATATTGGATTTCACTATGTAAAGCACTTTGAGTCACTAGAGAAAAGCGCTATATAAATATAATTCACTTCACAAAACTCAAAATTGTCAAAATGTTTACTCTCAATTTTACATTTATGATCACTTAAGGGGGAACTGCACTTTTTTTGGAATGTCGTCTATCGTTCACAATCTTAATGAGAAACAAGATGACAAAAATTTTAGTTTTTTTGCATTCTACAAATCCCGTTTCCATATGAGTTGGGTAATAGTGTTAGATATTTGGGGGGAAAAACGACTGACAGGAAGGCTAGAAACACGTTTTTATTCAACAGACTCGCACCGTATATGTCGCCAAAAACCTAAGGACCGACAGCACAGTTCCTGTCGTCACAATAAAAGTGCTGCTCCATCCTGCCTGCCCTAACAAAATAAGAGTCTCAGAAAGCTAGCACACGCAAAATAGCGAGCTACGGTGTTTGCCGTCAATGTATTTCTTTGTAAAGTGTATAAAAACAAGTTTGGAAGCCGGACAAATAAGTTGCCAAAAATCAACCACTTTCATGTCGTATTTGAAAGGAAGACTTTATTTTTCAACTCCAAAATGTAAATATGAAAATGTGGAAGTTATCAGCACTACTGTGAATCCTGTCTTATTCCAATCAATGCCGGTCATTAGAAAAAGGTAATAGACCAACAGATGCAAATCATTAGTTGCAGGACTATCATTTTTGACAGATCTCTTAAAGATTGTGTGGAAGCTGGAAATGGTGTTTCTGGAATGGCAGACTGGCAAAAATGTATTTGAAGGGGAACTGCACTTTATTTGGAATTTTGCCTATCGTTCACAATCATTATGAAAGACATGACAGATTTTTTTTTTTATGTACGGTATTTTTCGGATTATAAATCGCAGTTTTTTTCATAGTTTGGCCGGGGGTGCGACGTATACTCTCGAGCGATTTATGTGTGAAATTATTAACACATTACCGTAAAATATCAAATAATATTATTTATCTCATTCATGTAAAACGGTGGTCTCCAACCACCGGGCCGTGGCTCGATTGGTACTGGGCCGCAGAAGAATTTTTTATTCATTTAAAAAAAAAATTTAAAAAACAATTTATTAAATCAACATAAAAAACACAAAATACACTTACAATTAGTGTACCAACCCAAAAAAACTCCCTTTTTCATGACAAAAAAAAAATAAAATAAAAAAAGAATCCCCCCCCCCTCCTTCCCCTAACCTTATTTTAGTTAATTGTTGGTCCTGATTTTTTTAATTAGAATATTATTGTACAGTATTTCTCCTGTTTTTGACAAAAAGTGTTTGTTTGTAAAAATGCATCCAACGGCATCCCAGTAAAAGCGCATACTGACATTAGTTTGATGGAAAAGGTGCTGCATATCTCGGTGTCAGTTGATTGACGGTGCAACGATTTTTCGGAATTGTCGACAAAAATCAAAAATAAAATTGGTCGCAGACGTTAATTTTTCAATAATAGTCTGTCACTTCATCAGTCGTGTTTTTCTGTAAGGAAACAAGCATTGCGCATAACTTAGAAACCCTGAGAACGGCTGAACAAAAATGGCACCGAAAAGGAAATCATATACTGCTGGTTACAAGCTGGAAGTAGTGAAATACGCAGCAGAAAACGGCAAAGAAAGTTTGGAGTAAGCGAGAAACCAGGCAAGTTCTTAGTTCGCTATTTATGCGTCATATTACTTACACTTATTCAGCCTGTTTTTCACTCTTCTTTATTTATTTTAAATTGCCTTTCAAATGTCTATTCTTGGGGTTGGATTTTATCATATAAACTTCCACAAAAAATGTGACTTATACTCTATTGCAGGGGTCGGGAACCTTTTTGGCTGAGAGAGCCAAGAAGCCAAATATTTCAAAATGTATTTCTGTAAGAGCCATATATTTTTTTTAACACTGAACACAACAAAACGCTTGCATTTTTAAGTAAGACCAACATTTCTAAAGTATAATAAGTCTCTTATTCTTTGTAATAAAATTGTTATTCTGCAGCTAACTGTGGAGGGGGCATGGCCTGTGGACCTGCAGCGAAGCGGGGTGTGCCAGGACCGGCCTTGAAATCAGCGACAGGTGCGTAGATGGCCCACCTGGGCCTTATTATATAATCACCTGTCGCTATGTTATAAGCAGCAGCCAGGAGGAGAGACGAGGTTGAGGGTGGAGCCAGAGTGCGAGCGAGAACAAAAGAGAAAAAGACAATTGCTGGAAAGCAACTGACAGACTTATTGAAAAATAAAACAATATTGTAACCCTGAAACAGGCTCTCATGTCGGTGCTTGGTGGTCTGAAGAACCTCCAGGAGGGCAAGCCACACACTAACCAATAACAAATAAATAACTTCTTACCATTAACGCAACTTCTTGAACAATTGTGGTAGAAAACGGATGGATGGATTAAAAAAGCACGAGATTGTTTTATATTTTGAACATTATTTTTAATACTGTGATTACAAGTAGAATTATTCATTACTTATCGTGTCAAGCAATGTCAGCTCAGATTTACCACACTGCAAAAACAGAAAAACTAAGTAAGAATAAATATCTCAAATAAGGGTGATATTTGCTTATTTTATGTCTGATAAGATAATTATTCTCACAAAGCAGATTTTATGTCAGAAGTTTTGGTCCTAAATGCCACCCGAACGCCTCCCTAGGGAGGTGTTTAGGGCACGTCCAACCGGTAGGAGGCCACGGGGAAGACCCAGGACACGTTGGGAAGACTATGTCTCCCGGCTGGCCTGGGAACGCCTCGGGATCCCCCGGGAAGAGCTAGACGAAGTGGCTGGGGAGAGGGAAGTCTAGGTTTCCCTGCTTAGGCTGTTGCCCCCGCGACCCGACCTCGGATAAGCGGAAGATGATGGATGGATGGATGGATGATCTCAGTAAGATATTACAGCTTGTTGCTGAGATGTCATGACCTATATTGAGTAAAACATGCTTGAAACTAGAATATCAACTGTTCCAAAGCTATGTCAACTACACCCACAAGTATAAAAGTACTTTTTTAAAGTAATAATTTATTTCTTTATGTCAAGATAATGCCACTAGCATTTACTTAATTTAGGAATATGTTTCAACATATTGAGCAAAAAGGTCTCATATTTTTTTTCTACCAAGAAAAGTGCACTTGTTATTAGTGCGAATATAAGTATTTTAAGGTATTTTTGATTCATTAAAGTTAGCTAATTTTACTTGTTTTGGAAAGTCTTGACAAGCCAAATTTTCTTGTTCTATTGGCAGATAATTTTGCTTAGTTCAAGTAAAATACCCCTCATGTTTTTGAAGACTGACATTTTGCAGTGCTGCAGTCATCAAAAGAGCCACATCTGGCTCTAGAGCCATAGGTTCCCTACCCCTGCTCTAGTGCGACTTACATATGTTTTTTTCTTTCTTTATTATGCATTTTCGGTCGGTGCGATTTATACTACAGAGCGACTTATAACCCGAAAAACAGGGTAAACATCAACATCATATGATGCTCTTTTCATTTTGAAGACGCTGGATAGCTTTGGTGCTGCTAGGTTGTTGGTTTTTATTGTTGCTCTTTTTAATTTTGTTGTTTATTAATACAAGTCAATAATCCAATATCGAAACACAACCTAATTTGAGACTACTGACTAGAACTCACAGCCCTGAGCATGTGGAACTCATAGCCCTGAGCATGTGGAATTATTCCTGTAAGTCCACTTCGAAACAAAACAATGTGGTTACTTCCTGAGAAGACCAAGGAGGTCAAACATTATACCTTTAAAAAGAAAAAAAAAAAAAATGATCAATCCAAAATGCAATCATAAATTTAACAGAAAAGTACAGAGCTAATAAAGCCTAACCTTAGTCCATTAAAAAGTTGTTTTGATTTGTCCAGGAGATAGCAAAAGTCTGTGACAGTCTTCCTTTCGCCTAAAGGAATATCGTCCTCAGCCTCAGCTCCAGTCATGACAGCAATCCTTCACACCTAAAACAAAAACAACAAAAAAAGTAATGGCATACTGCTGCTAACACTCTTGAACATGACAATGCTGGACAAGGTCGGTGGGATGTGAGGATACACCCACGCGTGGCAGTCAGTACCGTGCTAAAGCGAGTTTCATACCCAATGTCCAAATTGTTTGACTTGTCCGAGTACACAACCTTGGACATCCCACCAGCAGAGTTGGAAAAGGCGGACAGGGGCACGGTACATTGGATTATAAATGAGCATGGAATGTAGACAAGTGGTTGCATAAGCATACACAAAATCATTCAGACAATTGTGCCCTTTGCATGCTGTGACCAAAATGATTCAAGATATACAGTCGTGGTCACTTGTAACGAACCTAATGTCATGGCTGTCTTGAGTTTCCAATAATTCCTACAACTCTTATTTTTGTTGTGATAGAGGGATTGGAGCACATACTTGTTGGTCACAAAAACATTCATGAAGTTTGGTTCTTTTATGAATTTATTATGGGTCTACTGTAAATGTGATCGAATCTGCTGGGTCAAAAGTATACATACAACAATGTTAATCTTTGGTTACATGTAGGGCTGGGCGATATGGCCTTTTTTTAATATATCGATATTTTTAGGCCATGTCACGATACACGATATATATCTCGAGGGGATGAGGGGACAGGACTGTGGAGCTAGCACTGAGCGCCGGGACGGAGAGGCTTCGCGGTGTCTTGACTGGGTGAGCAGGTGTCGGACACCTCAGTCACCTTGGACGTATCCTCGCTCATCCATCCGGACTGGACACTGGCCGAGAGTGGAGTCGGCTGTCTTGGTTGCCTTGTTGGGTCTGCTCCTGTCTCTGGCCATGCTCCCTCCACCCCAGCAGACGATGGCGTGGAACACCGCAGAGGCCACTACAGTGGATATGTTTATTTTACTTTTTATTCATAGCTGTATGTAGAAGTGTCTGGTTGTATCTGCTGCTTTAATGTCTTTAATGTCCTCTGTGTTCTTTGATGTTTGATGTTTCCCTCTTACACACATGTAAGAGGGATGTGTACTATGGCTATGAGTTGTTGTTTTTTTTGTTGTTTTTTTTTTTTCCCTTGGCCTCAGTCTGCACCCCCACTCCAGGGCCTAGGCTAAGACCGATTTTTAAATTTTATTTTAATCTTCTATTTTTTTCTCTCCCCCCCCCCCCTCCCCCCCCTTGTTTACCTGTATGTCATCTTTTTTGTAAGGGGCGCTGGAAGCCGGCAGACCCGTCAGCGATCCTGTTCTGTCTCCCTGTAATGTTTGTCTGATTTTGAATGGGATTGTGCTGAAAATTGTAATTTTCCTGAGGGAACTCTCCTGACGGAATAAATAAAGTACTATCTATCTATCTATCTATCTATCTATCTATTTTGCCTTAGCCTTGAATGAACACTTGATGCATATAATTACAGCAGTAAGATGATTCTATGTGTCTCCATTAAAACATTCTTGTTCATACTGCATTAATATATGCTCATTTTAAACTTTCATGCAGAGGGAAATCACAACTAAGTCAATTGACCAAAACTGTATTTATTAAACAGTTATTAAGCAGTGGCACAAACATTCATGTCATTTCCAAAACAGAAAGTGCAAGATTGTCAGGGACATTTTAAAACAAGCTATTAGTGCACTTTTGTGCATGATGTCATTAAGATGACATATCAAAAGAACACTAAATTAAAGTGCACTTTTTGAACAGAATGCCACTACAAAAGTGTAAAACAAAGTGCACTTTTGTGCATGATGTACCACAAGATATTTTAAGAACTGCCAAATAAAATTGAGCTGCATAATAGGAAATCAAATCGCTATGGGGTAGGTTACTGAGGACGTTATTTCCTTATGTTGGGACGGCGTGGCGCAGTGGGAGAGTGGCCGTGCGCAACCCGAGGGTCACTGGTTCAAATCCCACCTAGAACCAACCTCGTCACGTCCGTTGTGTCCTGAGCAAGACACTTCACCCTTGCTCCTGATGGGTGCTGGTTGGCGCCTTGCATGGCAGCTCCCTCCATCAGTGTGTGAATGTGTGTGTGAATGGGTAAATGTGGAAGTAGTATCAAAGCGCTTTGAGTACCTTGAAGGTAGAAAAGCGCTATACAAGTACAACCCATTATTTATTATTTATGTTGTTCACTATTTTTTTCATACGGTGTTGATGTGAAAATGGTTGCCGCTGCATTTTGTTGGTGTGGCACCGAACGGAGATGTTGACATAAGGAGTCAGTACTTTTTATTCTCTAGCTGGTGACTTTTCAAATGATGCTACATATTAGCAGTAATGCTACTTTTTGTAGCAACGCTTTTGCCGCACACTCGACAAATTACGGTTGTCTGTTGGACATATTCCCACTTGAAGCCAAACCACCGCCAGACAATGGACCCCCTGCTGTTTGTCTTGGGAATTAATTCTTCCTTCATTTGTTACCAGATTCGCACCTTCTCTCTCTCGTATTACCACTCGCACCACAGCTAACGTTACCCATGCTGCTACCTCTCTGCTCTGCGAGGGCGTGTAGTAGAGATGCCCGGATAGGCAATTATATAGATGCCCGTATAGGCAATTATATAATCCGCAACCACATCACCAAAGTCGTCATCCACCCGCCGTCCACCCGAACCAACAGTTTATCAGGACCGTACCCGCCCGCCAACCCCCCGCTGAAATACATCAGAGGTCGGCCGCCTTTACCACACACAGAGCTATTTAAACCTGTTTCACAGAGTAATGAAGACAATTGGAGCCGCTAACGTTCCCGCGACTATCCAATTGCGTTCATTCTGATGACAAGAATATGGGCGTGCTGTGAAGCCATTGCCTTAGACACCTTCAACAACATGTACGAACCGATTGTTGGTCCGGCAACATGTTGTGTGCAGCTTCCGCAATTACACGTACAAGATTGAAAGGCATACTGGGTGACACAGAGTACACTGATGGTTGTGATATAAACAACTTTGACACTTACTAATATGCGCCACGCTGTGAAGCCACACAATACAAGATTGACAAACACATTTCGGGAGAACATCCTCACAGTAACACAACATAAACGCAACACAACAAATACCCAGATTTCTTTGTATCCGTGACACTTCCTGAATATATTTTACACCCCCGCGCCCCAACCCCGCCCACATTACCGAAGCACGGGGAAGGGGGGGGGTTGCCACTAGCGGGGTGTATAAAATAGTCAGGGTGTGTCATAATACAAAGGATTATGGGTATTTGTTGTGTTGCGTTTATGTTGTGTTACTGGGAGGATGTACTCCCGAAATGTGTTTGTCAATCTTGTTTGGTGTGGCTTCACAGCGTGGCGCATCTTACTAAGAGTGTTAAAATTGTTTATATCACAACCATTAGTGTACTCTGTGTCACCCAGTATGCCTTGCAGTTGTGTGCGTGTCTGCGGAAGCCACACACAACATGACGCTGGACTGACAAGTAGATCATACATGTAGAAGGCGACAAAGCCAATGGCTTCATAGCACGCCCTAATACTTATTATCCGAGGGGAATGCCGGCAGTCATTCAAGAAAATAATAGTGTCTTGTACTGTCTTCTTCGCTTTATGACGCGGGTCTTAAATGGCTCTTTGAATGGCAAAGGATACCAATCCCAGAACCATGATTTTAGGGTGTCCTGAAGAATTTGGAGGTAATCCTCCTTTTTCATTGTCCGATTTACTCTCTGTAAAGCACCAGTTTCATTGGCAGCAAAACAGGCCGAGAGCATAATACTACCACCACCATGCTTGACAGTAGGTTTGGTGTTCCTGGATTTAAAGGCCTCACATTTTCTCCTCCAAACATATTGGGGCCAAAAAGCAAAATTTTTTATCTGACCAAAGAACTTTCCTCCAGAAGGTCTTATCTTTGTCCATTTGATGTGACGTGTGGACAATGCTGAAGAAACAAGTCAATGTCAGAAAACCAACAAATTTAGCTGGATTACACCAATTTTGTCAAGAGTAGTGGTCAAAAATTTAACCAGAAGCTTGTGGGTGGCTACCAAAAGCGCCTTAATGGAGTGAAACTTGCCAAGAGACATCCGTCCATCCATCCATTTTCTACTGCTTATTCCCTTTACATTTGACCTAGCAGATTTGTCACATTTTCAGCAGACCCATAATAAAGTAACCAAAGTTCACGAATGTTTTTGTGACCAACAAATATGTGCTCCAATCACTATGTCACAAAAAAATAAGAGTTGTAGAAATGATTGGAAACTCAAGACAGCCATGACATTATGTCCTTTACAAGTGTATGTAAACTTCTGATCACGACTAAAACTGCAAAAGTGATATATAATAACTGGACAAATTCAAGTTGATTTGCAAACCTTGAAATTATGAACTTTAAAGTACAATATAAGCAGGGTTTCCCACACATTCATTTATTTGTGGCGGCCCGCCACGAAACAATTACAGCCGTCACAAATTTTAAAAAAATAAAAATAAAAAATAAAAATTTTAACTTTTTTTTTTTTTTTTTTCCGGCTTTTGAATCGCTCGCCCACTCACAAAAGCAATGGGACTCTGTCTGTGAATGGAGCTTGTAGTTACATATTATATAAATATTATATAAATATGTATATAAATATGTACATAAAGTGTTGTAATTATATTCCAACTCCGCATGCTTCTTGGTCATCGCCGCCGCCTCACCATAAACCCCCCACCCCCCGCCGCTGCTCGACCACACCACCACAAATAGATGCCTGACCTGTGGGAAACACTGATAAGTGTAACTTATGGCTTCGTAACATGTTGAGAAAGGACAGCAGACACATAGTACTTTACCTGAACACAGCCTTGTCTGTCTTTAAAACACATTTGTCGTAAAGACACCCTAATGACCAACATCTCACATCCGGCCTTCACAATAAAAGCGCTGCACATTAAATCCGGTCTTACAAAATAAAGGTCTCATTAAAATAGCTTTCACCAGCATGTTTCTCACACATTCTGTGTGTTCTGTAACTATTTTGATTTTGCTGTGATAATTATAACAATATTGTGGGGGGTATGTTTTATATTGTTCAATTCGTCACTTAACATTTTATTTACATTATTGAAATATTCAAATTACAATAGAGTTCAACAAGCATGTCAGAAAATCTGTAATAATGAAAATGCTTTGGTTTTAAACACAATGTGTATGCTTACTAGGGCTGTGAATCTTTGGGTGTCCCACGATTCGATTCAATATCAAATCTTTGGGCCACGATTCGATAATATATCGATTTTTTCGATTTGACTCGATTCTCGATTCAAAAACGATTTTTTTCCCCGATATACAAGGATTCTGTATTCATTCAATACATAGGATTTCAGCAGAATCTACCCCAGTCTGCTGACATGCAAGCAGAGTAGTAGTACTTTGTAAAAAGCTTTTGTAATTGTAAAGTTTGCTGTTACTGTTAGTCTGACATGGTAGTTTACTAGCTACAGTCGTGTTGGCTAGCTCAAATGATGAGCGATTTTGTTACGTGTGCAGGAGGGAGTCGACGGCACAGACACAAGGGGGCAGTAAAACTCTATGATTTATTTATATATATATATATATATATATATTAGGGCTGTGAATCTTTGGGTGTCCCACGATTCGATTCAATATCGATTCTTGGGGTCACGATTCGATAATATATTGATTTTTTCGATTCGATTCGATTCGATTCTCAAAACAAAAATGATATTTTTTCGATTCAAAACGATTCTGTATTCATTCAATACATAGGATTTCAGCAGGATCTACCCCATTCTGCTGACATGCTAGCAGAGTAGTAGATTTGAAAAAAAATAAAATAAAAGCTTTTATAACTGTAAAGGACAATGTTTTATCAAGTGATTGCAATAATGTAAATATGTTTTAACTATTAAGGGAACCAAAAATATGACTTATTTTATCTTTGTGAAAATATTGGACACAGTGTAATGTCAAGCTTATGAGATGCGATGCAAGTGTAAGCCACTGTGACACTATTGTTCTTTTTTATTATTTTTATAAATGTCTAATGATAATGTCAATGAGGGATTTTTAATCACTGCTATGCTGAAATTATAACTAATATTGATACTGTTGTTGATGATATTAATTTTTGTTTCAATACTTTTGGTTTGTTCTGTGTCGTGTTTGTGTCTCCTCTAAAGTGCTATGTTTATTGCAGTTCTGAGTGTTGCTGGGTCAGGTTTGGTTTTGGAATTGGATTGCATTGTTATGGTATAGCTGTGTGGATTGTTTGTTGGATTGATTAAAAAAATAAAAAATTTAAAAAATTACAACAAAAAAATTGATTTTTTAAAAATTAAAATCGATTCTGAATCGCACAACATAAACGATTCGATTCGTATTCAAATCGATTTTTTCCCACACTCCTAATGCTTACCCTTTTTAGTACCGATTTGGTACTGTATCGGTAAAAATTAAATGATACGATCCCTAGTGATAATGTTGAGACTCACCCATCCAACTTGTCTCAAAAAAGGTTCTCATTTGGCACTGTGGAGTCATTTCAGATTCTAGCATTGTCTCAATCCTGTAAAATGCAACACTATACCTACCAAAACTCCAGGGGACACAAGGAAAGCACAATATTTTTTTATTTTGTTGTTATGCTTAAAAGTCATACTAGCAATAGGAAAAGTTTCTGCAGCTTAGACTATTTGAATGGCCAATTGAATTTTCTTTTTTTTTGTTTTATTATGTTCATCCTTTCAATAAACATTTTGTGAAAAAAATCCTGCCAGAAAAATCGCGATTTGACTGAAAAGTTGATACCAATAATGAAAAAAAATGCAAAGATGTGTCTTTAAAAATATGTTTTAGCCTTTTTTTGGGGGGGGGCCTATTTCATTACAAATTACATGATGACATCACACTACCACCATACTTACAGAATATTGGGAATGGTCTTCTTTTTTGAATATATACCGTATTTTTCGGACTATAAGTCACAGTTTTTTTCATAGTTTGGCCAGGGGTGCGATTTATACTCAGGAGCGACTTATGTGTGAAATTATTAACACATTACCGTAAATTATCAAATAATATTATTTAGCTCATTCACGTAAGACACTAGACGTGTAAGATTTAATCGGATTTAGCGATTAGGAGTGACAGATTGTTTGGTAAACGTATAGCATGTTCTATATGTTATAGTTATTTGAATGACTCTTACATACCAGGCACCTTCTCAGTTGGTTATTTATGCGTTATATAACGTACACTTATTCAGCCTGTTGTTCACTATTTATTTATTCGAAATTGCCTTTCAGATGTCTATTCTTGGTGTTGGGTTTTATCAAATACATTTCCCCAAAAAATGTGACTTATACTCCAGTATACACATACATACATACATATATAGATTCATACATACACATACATAAATATATGTATACATATATACATAAATATGTATATATACACACACACAGACATACATATACACACACATTGTAAATATACATACATTAACACATATATATATATACATACTCACATATATAAATACACATACATATTACACACATATATAAATATATACATACATACATATATAGATTCATACATACACATACATAAATATATGTATACATATATACATAGATATGTATATATACACACACACAGACATACATACATATACACACACATTGTAAATATACATACATTAACACATATATATACATACACACATATATAAATACACATACATATTACACACATATATAAATATATACATACATACACATATATATACATACACAAATATATATACACGCCCCGTTTCCATATGAGTTGGGAAATTGTTTTAGATGTAAATATAAACGGAACACTATGATTTGCAAATCATTTTCAACCCATATTCAGTTGAATATGCTACAAAGACAACGTATTTGATGTTCAAACTGATAAACATATTTTTTTTTGCAATGAATCATTAACTTTAGAATTTGATGCCAGCAACATGTGACAAAGTATTTGGGAAAAGTGGCAATAAATACTGCTAAAGTTGAGAAATACTCATCAAACACTTATTTGGAACATCCCACAGGTGTGCAGGCTAATTGGGAACAGGTGGGTGCCATGATTGGGTATAAAAGCAGCTTCCATGAAATGCTAAGTAATTCACAAACAAGGATGGGGCGAGGGTCACCACTTTGTAAGCAAATTGTCGAACAGTTTTAGAACAACATTTCTCAACGAACTATTGCAAAGAAATTTAGGGATTTTACCATCTACAGTCCGTAAAATAATCAAAAGGTTAAAAAAATCTGGAGAAATCACTGCACGTAAGCGATGATATTACAGACCTTTGATCCCTCAGGCGATACTGCATCAAAAACAGACATCGGTGTGTAAAGGATATCACCACATGGGCTCAGGGACACTTCATAAAACCACTGTCAGTAACTACAGTTGGTTGCCACATCTGTAAGTGCAAATTAAAACTCTGCTATGCAAAGCGAAACCCATTTATCAACAACTCCAAGGAACGCCGCTGGCTTCTCTGGGCCCGAGCTCATCTAAGATGGACTGATGCAAAGTGAAAAAGTATTCTGTGGTCTGACGAGTCCACATTTCAAATTATTATTGGAAACTGTGGACGTGGTCTCCTCCGGAACAAAGAGGAAAATAACCATCCGGATTGTTATAGGCGCAAAGTTCAAAAGCCAGCATCTGTGATGGTATGGGGGTGTATTAGTGCCCAAGGCATGGGTAACTTGCACATCTGTGAAGGCACCATTAATGCTGAATGGTCCATACAGGTTTTGGAGCAACATATGTTGTGATCCAAGCAACGTTATCATGGACGCACGCCGCAGCTTATTTCAGCAAAACAATGGCAAGCCATGTGTTACAACAGCGGGCTTCGTAGTAAAAGAGTGCGGGTACTTTCCTGGCCCGCCTGCAGTCCAGACCTGTTTCCCATCGAAAACGTGTGGCGCATTATGAAGCGTGAAATACGACAGCGGAGACCCCGGACTGTTGAACGACTAAAGCTCTACATAAAACAAGAAGGAGAAAGAATTCCACTTTTAAAGCTTCAACAATTAGTTTCCTCAGTTCCCAAACGTTTATTGAGTGTTGTAAAAAAAAAAAAAAAGTGATGTAACACAGTAGTGAACATGCTCTTTCCCAACTACTTTGGCACGTATTGTAGCCAAGAAATTCTAAGTTAATTATTATTTGCAAAAAAACATTACTTTTATTAGTTTGAACATGAAATATCTTGTCTTTGTAGTGCATTCAATTGAAGATGGGTTGAAAATGATTTGCAAATCATTGTATTCCGTTGTGAATGTTGTCTGTCTATCTGTGTTGGCGCTGCGATGAGGTGGCGACTTGTCCAGGGTGTACCCCGCCTTCCGCCCGATTGTAGCTGAGATAGGCGCCAGCGCCCCCCGCGACCCCGTAAGGGAATAAGCGGTAGAAAATGGATGGATGGATGGATGTATTCCGTTTATATTTACATCTGACACAATTTCCCAACTCATATGGAAACGGGTTTTGTATACAGTGGGGCAAAAAAGTATTTAGTGAGCCACTGTTTGTGCAAGTTCTCCCACTTAAAATGATGACAGAGGTCTGTAATTTTCATCATAGGTACCCTTCAACTGTGAGAGACAGAATGTGAAAAAAAATCCAGGAATTCACATTGTAGGAATTTTAAAGAATTTATTTGTAAATTATGGTGGAAAATAAGTATTTGGTCAACCATTCAAATCTCTCACTGATGGAAGGAGGTTTTGGCTCAAAATCTCACGATACATGGCCCCATTCATTCTTTCCTTGACACGGATCAATTGTCCTGTCCCCTTAGCAGAAAAACAGCCCCAAAGCATGATGTTTCCACCCCCATGCTTCACAGTAGGTGTGGTGTTCTTGGGATGCAACTCAGTATTCTTCTTCCTCCAAACACGATGAGTTGAGTTTATACCAAAATGGATACATGGATGATACAGCAGACGATTGGGAGAATGTCATGTGGTCAGATGAAACCAAAATAGAACTTTTTGGTATAAACTCAAATGGTCGTGTTTGGAGGAAGAAGAATACTGAGTTGCATCCCAAGAACACCACACCTACTGCGAAGCATGGGGGTGGAAACATCATGCTTTGGGGCTGTTTTTCTGCTAAGGGGACAGGACGATTGATCCGTGTTAAGGAAATAATGAATGGGGCCATGTATCGTGAGATTTTGAGCCAAAACCTCCTTCCATCAGAGAGAGCTATGAATGGTTGACCAAATACTTATTTTCCACCATAATTTACATTTAAATTGTTTAAAATTCCTACAATGTGAATTCCTGGATTTTTTTTCACATTCTATCTCTCACAGTTGAAGTGTACCTATGATGAAAATTACAGACCTCTGTCATCATTTTAAGTGGGAGAACTTGCACAATCGGTGGCTGACTAAATACTTTTTTGCCCCAGCGTGTATATATATATATATATATATATATATATATATATGTATATATATATATATATATATATATATAGATAGATAGATAGATAGATAGGGTGACAAGCTCTGCCATCCGGGAGGAACTCAAAGTAAAGCCGCTGCTCCTTCACATCGAGAGGAGCCAGATGAGGTGGTTCGGGCATCTGGTCAGGATGCCACCCGAACGCCTCCCTAGGGAGGTGTTTAGGGCACGTCCAACCGGTAGGAGGCCACGGGGAAGACCCAGGACACGTTGGGAAGACTATGTCTCCCGGCTGGCCTGGGAACGCCTCGGGATCCCCCGGGAAGAGCTAGACGAAGTGGCTGGGGAAAGGGAAGTCTGGGTTTCCCTGCTTAGGCTGTTGCCCCCGCGACCCGACCTCGGATAAGCGGAAGATGATGGATGGATATATATATATATATATATATATATATATATATATATATATATATATATATACATACACACACACAAACACATGTTGTGGCTGGGGGATGTCACCAAGGTAAATGTACCCTATATCTTTTGTACACCTGTGATACACCTGTCATTTCTTAGTACCACAATACTTTATGAATATGTAATGTTATTGATTTGCCAGCTTTTCATCCCATAGTTCTTATTAACAAAACAAAAGTCTCCTCAGTATGAGCCTTTGCAGTGCAATAGCTTTTCTTCAACGGAATAAAGCAAACCAGACAATACAAACACGCATCTGTTTACCTGCCTAAACCACCACATATATGCCACATGCACACTTTAACACAAGGAAACATTTAAGATAACATTTATTGGAAGACGACTGACGTTATCTTCAATTGTCAACAATGAGATGGTGGCGCAAACACAATTAACATCGTGATGACAATTTAATGTGTGTCTTTGTTTCAATGGCAGTACTTACTTGAGTGAATAATTGTGCCTTACCTTGTCGGCCCGTTTCAAAGATGGACAATATGCTCGCTGTTGGTCTGGATTCAGCACAAAGGAGAAATATGATTATTGTATCGCTGCATCGTGATGCTTATTCATGACAGCGACTTAGAACCGACAGAGCAGAACGAGACGAGCTCATTTTCGACATCAAACAAGCTAAATCGACTTTACTGTCTACAAAGCGGTTGGGCAGCTAGCTATATCCGGGTGAACCTTTTCAGAGTAAAAGCATCGATTCATGAGAATCCGGTATCCGAGACTATCACGACTACATACATTTAGTCCAGTTGCTAAAAGACCTATAGTGCGGAGGTGTCCAAAATGTGGCCCATGGGCCAATTGCAGCCCTCAGTTTGTTTTTTAATGGCCTGCTGCTCATTAAAACAATACTATTAAAAAGAAAAAGTGGAATAAAAGAGGAACCAGGTGAAATGTAACGAGAAAATGCTGCAGTGTTGACTCTAATAACACAAAGCTATCATTGAGCTATTTTTTTTAAATCAAAGTCGTTATTGCTAAAAAATATATATATATATAAATCAAAACATTTGATTGGCTCCAATTACTTCACATTGAAAACTCCACTTAAACAAATTTTTATATTACAAACCCCGTTTCCATATGAGTTGGCAAATTGTGTTAGATGTAAATCCAAACGGATATATTCAATTGAATGCACTAAAAAGACAAGATATTTGATTAAACTTGATTTTTTTTGCAAATAATAATTAACTTAGAATTTCAAGGCTGCAACATGTCCCAAAGTAGTTGGGAAAGGGCATGTTCACCACTGTTATATCACCTTTACTTTTAACAACACTCAATAAAAGTTTGGCAACTGAGGAAACTATTTATTGAAGCTTTGAAAGTGGAATTCTTTACCATTCTTGTTTTATGTAGCGCTTCAGTCGTTCAACAGTCTGGGGTCTCCGCTGTCGTATTTTACGCTTCATAATGCGTCACACATTTTCGATGGGAGACAGGTCTGGACTGCAGGTGGGCCAGGAAAGTACCCGCACTCTTTTACTACGAAGCCACACTGTTGTAACACATGGCTTGGCATTGTCTTGCTGAAATAAGCAGGGGCATCCATGATAACGTTGCTTGGATCACAACATATGTTGCTCCAAAACCTGTATGGACCTTTCAGCATTAATGGTGCCTTCACAGATGTGCAAGTTACCCATGCCTTGGGCACTAATACACCCCCATACCATCACGGATGCTGGCTTTTGAACTTTGCGCCTATAACGAGCTGGATGGTTATTTTTCTCTTTGTTCCGGAGGACGCCACGTCCCCAGTTTCCAAATATAATTTGAAACGTGGACTCGTCAGACTGCAGAACACCTTTCCACTTTGCATCAGTCCATCTTAGGTGAGCTCGGGCCCAGCGAAGCCGGCGGTGTTTCAGGATATTGTTGATAAATGGGTTTGGCTTTGCATAGTAGAGTTTTAACTTGCACTTACAGATGTAGCGACCAACTGTAGTTACTGACAGTGATTTTATGAAATGTTACTGAGCCCATGTGGTGATATCCTTTACACACTGATGTCGGTTTTTGATGCAGTACTGCCTGAGGGATAAAAGCTCTGTAATATCATTGCTTACGTGCAGTGATTTCTCCAGATTTTTTGAACTTTTTGAGGATTTTACGGACCGTAGATGGTAAAATCCCTAAATTCCTTGCAATAGCGCGTTGAGAAATGTTATTCTAAAACTGTTGGACAATTTGCTTACAAAGTGGTGACCCTCGCCTCCATCCTTGTTTGTGAATTACTTAGCATTTCATGGAAGCTGCTTTTATACCCAATCATGGCACCCACCTGTTCCCAATTAGCCTGCACACCTGTGGGATGTTCCAAATGAGTGTTTGATGAGCATTCCTCAAGTTAATCAGTATTTATTGCCACCTTTACCAACTTCTTTGTCATGTGTTGATGGCATCAAATTCTAAAGTTAATGATTATTTGCAAACAAAAAAATGTTTATCAGTTTGAACATCAAATATGTTGTCTTTGTAGCATATTCAACTGAATATGGGTTGAAAATGATTTGCAAATCATTGTATTCCGTTTATATTTACATCTAACACAATTTCCCAACTCATATGGAAACGGGGTTTGTATATATTTTGTGTGTTTGGCATAAAAAACTAAGTTTTCTTTGACAAAAAGGGCATAAACACATACAAAAAAACAAGACACAATAATGAAAGCTTATAATAGACGGACATATCTGAAGTTGATCGAGACTTAAGTGTTAAAAGTTTAAAGAAAACATGTTTGACTTATTTTTAACAATTTAATGAATGAGGGCCCTTATGGATTCCCAGATTTATTATTAGTTTTTAACTTTTTTGTTTTTTTTTAATTAATGATGTCATGACCTACTGACATATTTAAGGCTCCAATTACTTTACATTAAATATTACACTTTGAAAAATGTTTTGGGGGAAAATATTGCATACGTATTTTAGGTTTTTGCCATAAAAACAGGGTTTTGACAAAAAAGGGCATCAAACATAAATATATTGATACAAAATTATATCAAGATATAGACCTGAAGTTTATTTAGAGATTCAAGCATTGGATGAAAAAATATATATATGACTTAATTTGAACATATTTATGACTGAGACCCTGAAGGTTAGAAAAATCTATATATTTTATTGGTTATAAAAATGAAACTTATGAAAATGGCTCCTGCATGCTTTGATTTTTCAGTGTTTGGCCCTCAGCGGACAAAGTTTGGACACCCCTGCTATAGTGGAAAAAAAAGAAGAAAAATATTTCTGTGAAATATGATTTTTCATAAATATTTTAAATGTTCAATAACTTTATGAAGATACATTGTACTGCGTCAAAAACACATGACAACTAGATCAGTGTTTTTCAACCTATTTCGAGATAAGGCACACTTTTTTGCGTTGAAAGAATCCGGAGGAACACCAGCAGCAGAAATCATTAAAAAACGAGTTGACAGTAAAAAGTCGTTGTCGTAATTGTTGGGTATGAATTTAAACCATAACCAATATAGCTCTTGTCTCAAAGTAGGTGTACTGTCACCCATACTTGCCAACCTTGAAACCTCCAATTTTGGAGGGTGGGGGCGTGGTTGGGGGCGTGGTTAACAGGGGAGGGGTATATTTACAGCTAGAATTCACCAAGTCCATCCATCCATCCATCCATCCATTTCCTACCGCTTATTCCCTTTTGGGGTCGCGGGGGGCGCTGGCGCCTATCTCAGCTACAATCGGGCGGAAGGCGGGGTACACCCTGGACAAGTCGCCACCTCATCGCAGGGCAATTCACCAAGTCAAGTATTTCATATATATATATATATGTATATATATATATATATATATATATATATATATATATATATATATATATATATATACATATATGTGTGTATATATATATATATATATATATATATATATATATATATATATATGTGTGTATATATATATATATATATATAAGAAATACTTGAATTTCAGTGTTCATTTATTTACGCATACACACACACATAACACTCATCTACTCATTGTTGAGTTAAGGGTTGAATTGTCCATCCTTGTTCTATTCTCTGTCACTATTTTTCTAACCATGCTGAACACCCTCTCTGATGATGTATTGCTGTGTGGTACGCACAAAAGTGCTTTCATCAAATGCACTAGAGTTTGGAATCTTCCATGTCTCCCTAGCACGGCCCAAAACCGGTCAATCTTTGAGATCTTTACTGCCAAACACTTGGTAGTCCACTACTTCTTCCCGGAGGCTATCCAGGTCCAATCGCAGCAGCGGCTTGGAACTTACGAGCGTATTTCTTCATCTTACTCATCGTCGGCGTCACCACGGCAGTATCTTCCTCGTTCTTCTGCTTCATCTCCTTGTTTTGTGCGCAGTTGTGCACTGCACTCTCTAAAAGCCGTAGATGTTATTTTCACATATGCATGCACAGTAGATGGCAGTATTGTCCTGTTTAAGAGTGTCACAACATTGCTGTTTACAGCAGACAAACTGCTTCACGGTAGATGAAAATGTGACTGCTGTTGTTGTGTGTTGGGAGGACGTTAATGAAACTGCCCAACAATAAACCCACATAAGAAACCAAGAACTCGCCTTCGATCATTCTACAGTTGTAACGTCATTGGGCAGGCACGCTGTTTATATTGTGGGAAAGCAGACGTGAAAACAGATTGTCTTCACTCAGGTCCGCATGGAGCTGGAGGGGGCGTGGACTCCAGCTCCGCCTGAATTTCGGGAGCTTTTCGGGAGAAAATTTGTCTTGGGAGGTTTTCGGGAGAGGCGCTGGAGAGGATTTTCCGGGAGGGTTGGCAAGTATGCCGTCACCACCTGTCACATCACGCCCTGACTTATTTTGACTTTTTTGCTGTTTTCCTGTGTGTAGTGTTTTATTCCTTGACTTGCGCTCCTATTTTGGTGGCTTTTTCTCTCTTTTTGGTATTTTCCTGTAGCAGTTTCATGTCTTCCTTTCAGCGACATTTCTCGCATCTACTTTGTTTTGGCAATATAGAATATTTCAGTGGTTTTTATCCTTCTTTGTGGGGACATTGTCGATTGTCATGTCATGTTCGGATGTACATTGTGGACCGCGTCTTTGCTCCACAGTAAGTGTTTGCTGTCGTCCAGCATTCTGTTTTTGTTTACTTTGTAGCCAGTTCGGTTTTAGTTTTGTTCTGCATAGCCATCCCTAAACTTCAATGCCTTTTCTTAGGGGCACTCACCTTTTGTTTATTTTTGGTTCAAGCAATAGATACCTTTTTACCTGTACACCTGTGTCTTTAATCTACATAGCAATTAGCCCTCGACTGCCACTTACTAATATGAAAGAGTATAAAATGGTTACTCTGCCGAGCTCTAGACTACTCAACAACAACAACACATCATTTGCAGACTATAATTACTGATTTCCCCAAAATATTTTTAACCCAAATAGTTGAAATTAGATAATCTCTCACGCCAACACTGGTGTGCCGCGGCACAGTGGTTGAAAAACACTGACCTACATCATGTCTAGATGACTATACCACAAGTCTTATTTTATTCAATAGGTTTCTGAATATACATTATATTGTCTCCAGATATGCATGACATTTGATGGTGTCCAGTTGAACACACTACAAGCCTTGTTCTGGGAAAAAAAAAAAATTTTTTTCTTTGCCTTACATATTTTTCTGTCCCTGTTCCTGCTTTGTGGACTTTTGCTACGTCCGTGTGTCCCTCGCTGACCTCTGAAGTTCCAGTTGTGGACAACATTTTATGGTGTGCGTTGTTGCCTCATCACCTTTTTTGTTGTACATTTTGCACTATAAAAAAAGACTATTCTGTTTTTTTATCTGACCTTGCCTCTCAGCTCTGCATCTGGGGTCAACCCTGTCAAGACACAACAGATTTTTCTGAATGTATTATTTTTTTCCCCCCATTTATTTATCTATCTCAGGCAATGACATAAAAAAGCACTTAATTATATAAATTAATATAATGCAAAAAATAATGTACAGTATGTGAGCATGATGGTCCAGTTTTGCCTAAAAAAAAGGGAGTGGGAAGAAGATAACTTATTTTGTTTAATAGATTTTTGAATATACATTCTATTGTCGCAAAACATTTAACACAGTCTATTTGAGTATATTATAAGTCTTATATGAGGGGGAAATCTATTTTATTGATTTTTCAGAAATGTTTAACATTTTAAATATAGCTTTATAAAAATATTGTGTCAAAAAACACATGAAACATAGATGGTGTCTAGTTGAATATACAATAAGTCTTATTTCTACAAAAATATTTTGTTGATTTTTCTGCATTTTTTTGTTTATTTAAGAATATTCATTAAACCATGTTTAAAAAACACAGGACACATAGTATCTAGTTACATGTACTACAAGTCCGTCCATCCACCCATTTTCTACCGCTTGTCCCTCTCGGGATCACTGGGACTATAAGTCTTATTTTGGGAAAAAAAATATTTTGATTACTTTTCAAAAATATTTTTAAACGGCTGTATGAATATTTATTGTCTCAAAAACAGGACGTAGATCAGGGGTCCCCAAACTTTGGCCCCGCGGGCCAGATACAGCACGCCAGCATCCAAAATCTGGCCCACGGGTAAAAAATATATATATATTTTTCAAATTATTTTTTCTATTTTTATTATTATTATTATTTTTATAATCCCCCTCAGGGGTCCCCAAACTACGTCCCGGGTAAAAATAAAATAAAAAAATATATATATATTTTTTAATCTATAGCTTCTAGCCCATCCATCAATCCATTTCCTACCGCGTGTTACTCTCGGGGTCTCCTAGCCGCTCAGGCAAATGATAATGTCTAAAAATGCATTGTCCCATTAATATCATTACATTTATATATACTGTATATGGATATATATATATATATATATATATATATATATATATATATATACATATATGTTTATATACATATATATGTATACATATATGCACATACTGTATGTATATATATATATATATGTGTATATATGTGTGTGTTTATATATGTATATATGTGTATATATGTGTGTGTTTATATATGTATATGTGTGTATATATATATATATATATATATATATATATATATATATATATATATATATATATATGGGGTGAGTTTTTCCTTGCCCTTATGTGGGCCCTACAGAAGATGTCGCATACACATATATGTTTATATACATATATATGTATACATATATGCACATACTGTATGTATATATATATATATGTGTATATATGTGTGTGTTTATATATGTATATATGTGTATATATGTGTGTGTTTATATATGTATATGTGTGTATATATATATATATATATATATATATATATATATATGGGGTGAGTTTTTCCTTGCCCTTATGTGGGCCCTACAGAAGATGTCGTTGTTGTTTGTGCAGCCGTTTGAGGCACTTGTGATTTAGGGCTATGTAAATAAACATTGTGAGATATATATATATATATATATATATATATATATATATATATAGCTGGGACAAGCTGTAGAAAATGCTGTAGAAAATGGATGGATTGATGTATAGCCCTTCCCCTGGCCACATTTTTTTAACCCAATGCGGTCCCCGGGTCAGAAAGTTTGGGGACCCCTAACAGAGATGGTGTCTAGTTGAATGTCCTGTGGCTCTTATTTTTTAAAAATATATTTAGTTGATTTTTCAGAAATATTTTCAGTTTTAAATAGATTTATGAATATACATTAAATCATGTTGAAAAACACATGACACATAGAGATCGAGCTGAATATACTGCAAGTCTGATTCTGGAGACAAAAAATATTTTTCAGATTTTTCAGAAACATCTTTATTATTCAATAACTGTGTATAAATATACATTATATAGTCTCACCCCCCAAAAAACAACAACAAAAAAACACTTGCATAACAACTGTACAAACGTGTGTGTCGCCTTTTTGCTACGACAAGCTTAGCGATTATTATCGTGTCTGCTTCTGCTTGCCCTCTCTTACTCGTTGTGATGATAATTTAGATACTAGATATAATCATTAAAGGGGAACATTATCACCAAACCTATGCAAGCGTCAATATATACCTTGATGTTGCAGAAAAAAGACCATGTATTTTTTTAACCGATTTGCGAACACTAAATGGGTGAATTTTGGCGAATTAAACGCCTTTCTGTTTATCGGTCTTGTAGCGATGACATCAGAACGTGATGTCACCGAGGTAACACACCCGCCATTTTCATTTTCAATTCATTACAAACACCGGGTCTCAGCTCTGTTATTTTCCGTTATTTCAACTATTTTTTGGAACCTTGGAGACATCATGCCTCGTCGGTGTGTTGTTGGAGGGTGTAAGAACACTAATAGGGAGGGATTCAAGTTGCACCACTGGCAAGAAATCTGCCGCCAGACCCCCATTGAATGTACCAAAGTGTCTTCATATTTGACCGGCGATGCTAAGATAGACATGGCACAGAGATGTATGGATAACCTGCAGATGCATTTGCAACGATTAAGTCAACGAAATCACAACGGTGAGTTTTGTGATGTTGTTGACTTATGTGCTAATCAGACATATTTGGTCGCAGCATGACTGCCAGCTAATCAATGCTAACATGCTACACTAATAAATGCTAACATGCTATTTACGCTAGCTGTATGTACATTTGAAACTAGATACCCACATTTAATGCGAAACAAACACTTACCAATCGACATATTTAAGTTGCTCCAGTATCACAAGATGCGAAAGTCCTGATCGTTTGGTCCGCACATTTGACTGGCTGTGCTAATAAGGCAGCCGTGCTATAGGCCACTTTATTACGTACACCCATGCTATGCCCGAATAGCGTCAATAGCTAGTCGTTCAATAGCTTCAGTTTCTTCTTCAATTTTGTTTTCACTATCTGCCTCCATACTCCGACCATCTGTTTCAATACATGCGTAATCTGTTGAATCGCTTAAGCCGCTGAAATCCGAGTCTGAATCCGAGCTAATGTTGCTATATCTTGCTGTGGTAACCGCCATGTTGTTTGTATTGGCAGCACTGTATGACGTCACAGGGAAATGGACAGTCGCATCGCAAATAGCGAAAATAAAGAACTTCAAAGCTTTTTTTAGGGATATTCCGGGAGGTGTACAATTTTGAAAAAAACTTCGAAAAATAAAACCAGCCACTGGGAACTGATTTTTATTGTTTTTAACCCTTTTGAAATTGTGATAATGTTCCCCCTTTAACTCATGGGAGCGGCTCCACAGTGCGTATGAACACACACTGTTCGCTGCTTTCCGCTAAATGAAAAATAAATGAGAGGAACAGCATTAATAGGCAATGGTCAATTACACAGTTTTTCACAAAACCGACTGACAATAATCAATGGTTGATCGATTGGCGGACTCCCAATTGAATTGCTTCAACAAGACTGACATATGTAGTATTAATTTTTTCTCCTTGTTTGTGTAAACATCCTGTGGCACCATTAGTAATCCACAGGGACTGAAAGCGCTCCAATGGATGGAGGGAATAGTGCCCATGAAAGCAATTCTGGTTTCCAACAGTCTATTGGTGCTCACCTGACTCTTCAAAAGACAGACAAATTCCATTTAAGGTGCGTTTTTTTAAAGCTGATTTTAACCAAAATTAAGTACAAAAATATGTTATGTAAACGCCTGATTGAGAAGCTATAATATACATAATTATATAATCAAAAATATTATAAAAGAAAATATTCTGCACAAAACCTGCACGGGTATAGAGGTAGAAAACATGATTGTCAGTGTCATTGTCCTCCACGTCTGCTGTGGGAGTGGTTGGCACACACTCCTCGTCCTCCTCTTCGTCAGCTGCGGCGCCACTCAACTCGCCATAGTCATTTAGGCCGTTCCTTACTGGCGGCGTAGACTCAAAAGCATGGAATTGGGACATTCCTGTGGTCCCTTGTGGTGGGCGACCTACGTTGCAGTCGCCCCTCCCCGTAAATCTCATGTGGCAGAAAGAATGTGGCATTCTTTTATAGATGTGTCCTGATCCGATATTGTCATCGGTCCGATATCAGCAAAAAAAAACCAAGTGTTAATATCTGGATCAGACGTAAGCAATCCTGTCGCCTTTTAACTTGTCCGAAGCTGGCCAGCCAGTTAACATCTGACACCCAAATGTCCTCCATTAAGCACACATGGTTGGTCTTTTCATGTATTTTAGTCAAGTCTTTTACAAAAAGTAAACATGGTAGGCTATAACAGCCCATTTGCCAATGTAAACAAGTATCAAATAATTATTGTTGTACAAACTCCGTTTCCATACGAGTTGGGAAATTGTGTTAGATGTAAATATAAACAGAATACAATGATTTGCAAATCATTGTATACTGTTTTTCAGTAGAATATGCTACAAAAACAACATATTTGATGTTCAAACTGATAAACATTTTTTTTTGTGCAAATAATCATTAACTTTAGAATTTGACGCCAGCAAAACGTGACAAAGAATTTGGGAAAGGTGGCATTAAATACTGATATAGTTGAGGAATGCTCATCAAACACTTATTTGGAACATCCCACAGGTGTGGAGGCTAACTGGGAACAGGTGGGTGCCATGATTGGGTATAAAAGCAGCTTCCATGAAATGCTAAGTAATTCACAAACAAGGATGGGGTGAGGGTCACCACTTTGTAAGCAAATTGTCAAACAGTTTTAGAACAACATTTCTCAACAAGCTATTGCAAGGAATTTAGGGATTTTACCATATACGGTCCGTAAAATCATCAAAAGGTTCAGAGAATCTGGAGAAATCACTGCCCGTAAGCGATGATAAAACTGACTTTTAACCCTCAGGCGGTACTACACCAAAAACCGACATCAGTGTGTAAAGGATATCACCGCATGGGCTCAGGAACACTTCATAAAACCACTGTCAGTGACTACAGTTGGTCGCTACATCTGTAAGTGCAAGTTAAAACTCTACTATGTAAGGCCAAACCCATTTATCAACAATATCCTGAAACGACGCTGGCTTGACTGGGCCTGAGCTCACCTAAGATGGACTGATGCAAAGTGGAAAGGTGTTCTGTGGTCTGACGAGTCCACATTTCACATTATATTTGGAAACAGAAGACGTGGTGTCCTCCAGAACAAAGAGGAAAATAACCATTCGGATTGTTATAGGCACAAAGTTCAAAAGCCAGAATCTGTGATGGTATGGGGGTGTATTAGTGCCCAAGGCATGGGTAACTTACACATCTGTGAAGGTACCATTAATGCTGAATGGTCCATACAGGTTTTGGAGCAACATATGTTGTGATCCAAGCAACGTTATCATGGACTCCTCTGCTTATTTCAACAAGACAAGTGTTACAACAGCGTGGCTTCGTAAAAAAGAGTGCGGATACTTTCCTGGCCCGCCTGCAGTCCAGACCTGTCTCCCATCAAAAATGTGTGGCACATTATGAAGCCTAAAATACGACAGCGGAGACCCCGGACTGTTGATCGACTGAAGCTCCACATAAAACAAGAATGGGAAATAATTCCACTTTTAAATCTTCAAGCTTTCATCAGTTCCCAAACGTTTATTGAGTGTTGTTAAAAGAAAAGGTGATGTAACATAGTGGTGAACATGCCCTTTCCCAACGATTTTGGCACGTGTTGCAGCCATGGAATTCTAAGTTAATTATTATTTGCAAAAAAAAAAAAAAAATTATGAGTTTGAGCATCAAATATCTTGTCTTTGTAGTGTATTCAATTGAATATGGGTTGTAAAGGATTTGCAAATCATTGTATTCCGTTTATATTTACATCTAACACAATTTCCCAACTCATGTGGGAACGGGGTTTGTATACTACTTACATATACAAAATCTCCAAAGGCAGACGCGTATTAGAAATGATCCAGTAACAAACGTGGCCGCATCATTGAACTGCATCATGAGGGTCGTTTACAAAAACTAAACGTGGTAGGCTAAAGACGACTGGGAGTCTTTAACAGCCCATTTGCCAATGTAAACAAGTATCAAATAATTAAAGTTGTATATTACTTACATACCCAAAATCTCTAAAGGCAGACGCGTATTAGAAATTATCCAGTAACAAACGTGTCCGCATCATTCAACTGCGTCAAACTAATTTCCATTTCAGTTTATTTAAAGACAGCATGAGTCCAATTCAGCCTGTTTTTTTTATACCTATCATTGTTCTCTGTTTGAGTAATTTCACTTGATCAAGCCTTTCAAACAAAAAAAATAAAAGTCCTTTGTACGAAATAATAAAAGTATGTGTTATGATTCGTGCTGATACCGGCTTAATATCGGTATCGGCCAGTATTGAAAGCTCCAATATCAGTATTGTATCAGAAGTGGAAACCTTTATGTACGGAATTGGGGGTTAAATCATCAAAAATGATTCCCGGGCGCGGCCACCGGTGCTGCTTACTGATCCCAGGGGGTGAGGGTGATGGGTCAAATGCAGAGGATAATCTCACCACACCTAGTGTGTGTGTGTGTGACAATCATTGGTACTTAACTTGAACTTGAAGTAGATATGATAATGCCCTGCGATGAGGGGGCGACTTGTCCAGGGTGTACACCGCCTTCCGCCTGATTGTAGCTGAGATAGGCACCAGCGCCCCCCGCAACCCAAAATGGGGTAAGCGTTAGAAAATGAATGGATTGCTTTATAGATATGATTATGCCCTGCGATGAGGTGGCGACTTGTCCAGGGTGGACACCGCCTTCTGCCCGGTTGTAGCTGAGATTGGCACCAGCGCCCTCTGCGACCCCAAATGGAATAAGCGGTAGAGAATAGATGGATGGATGGATAGATATCATTATTATCTGACCATTTGGTCAGATCTGGGTGTTTTAATTGGTCCATCTTTGCTTTATAAAGAATTTTCATCCATCCATATTCTACCGCTTGTCCCTTTAGGGGTCGGGGGGTTCGATGGAGCCTATTTCAGTTGCATTCGGGAGGAAGGCGGTTTACACCCTGGACAAGTCGCCACCTCATCGCAGGGCATAATCATATCTATCCATCAAACCATCCATTTTCTACCGCTTACCCCATTTGGGGTTGTGGGGGGCGCTGGTGCCTATCTCAGCTACAATCAGGCGGAAGGCGGTGTACACCCTGGACAAGTCGCCACCTTATGGCAGGGCATTATCATATCTACTTCAAGTTAAAGTTATGGCATAATGAAGAACCAATTACAAACAAAAAAAATGTAAAAATAAAAATGAACTAAAAGCAGCTTTTTATTCAGGATATGTCGACTTTTTTCTTATAAAAATGGGAAAGATTTCTCATATTCTGTATGTTTCTGTAATATTGCAATATTTTCCTGTGAAATTATATTTCTTTTAATGTAAAATAACTTTTTTGTCATATAAAAATCTGAATTGTATCACAATATAGCAACTTTTGTTTTTGTTCTTGTAAAATAGTGATATTTTTCGACCATTTATTTTGTTTTTACTGAAACACCTGCAACATGTATCACACATGCATTCCACGCAGATTTGAGGTAAATCTGAATGCTTGTCAAGATGAACTTCTGTTATTCCCGACTTCAAATTGCTTGTCCATCCACATCTCTGCTAAATGCATTGTTGAAGCATACGTACTCGACTTGGACCCGAGGCACATTTTCAATTGCTTTGGATCAAGACCTGGGCTGCAATGGACCGGATGATAAACATGAATAATTCCTGGCTCCTGACTGCGAAACACTTTCAAACCAGAATGAACGACCTTCGTGAAAAGGTCGACATCTTCCAATCCCCAGCCAAGGATTGAGGTGTCGAATCCACCAGCTTGGAGGAGATCGCTCTTAAAAACGCAAGCTATGCCAAAGCCGTAATCGCGCCAAAACCCGCTTTTTTTGGTTAGAACAAACTTGTTTTCTCTCTCGGCTTTATCGGCATACACGATACTGGGGTCGTACTGACTAAATACGATGGGGAAAAAGACCTGTTTTCCTTGCACCGTGTTATCTCTGCAGCGCTGAAGGGCGTCCGCGTTGAAGATGAGATCCACGTCACAGAAGAATAGTAAAGTGCCATTGTCAGACAGCGAGGAGCCAAGTTCAAGAGCAAATCCCCGAGAAAAGTTTCCTGTCACTGGAATCACTGCCAGCTCAGCTTTGGGATATTTTTTGTTGTAATTTTTGATTAACTGAACATGTTTCCCTTTGCCTTGATAACTCTCAGAGTCCACTAGGATGACTGAGAGTTGAACGTTTTGTTTGGGTATCAAGCACACTTGTTCGAAGTTCTCCATAAAACGGACAAAGGTGTCATAGCGACCGGACAGCGGGACCAGGATGTTGACTTTCCTCTGGCTTTGCTCCCTCGTTTCTCTGGTTGACTCGTAGAACTGGAAAGGAGACAGTAACCTGAGGGGGTTGGACAGAAAGGATAGGGACCGGGATCCAGAGTCGATAGCGAGCACAAGTTCAGCCACGTTTAACTCCTCGGTTTCGCAAAAGAAGGGGCGGCTGAAGGACTGCTGGAGGTAAGCGTGACGCCTCACAGGCACGGTTATTTTACGACGTTTTCTGTACAGGAGCAATAAGTCTAAAACGTACTCAGCCCCGTGCATCGGATCCACCCGGTAATAACCGTACTCAATCTCTTTGAAGTTGATCATGCGGCCGCGTGTTTTAGAATTTCCGTTGATCATTTCCATCACCTGGAGCATGATGTCTTCTAAAGCCGTCCGAAGTGAGCTACCGAGGCTTTGCCTGGCCATCTTGTTTTCAACGGCGGAGTAAATGTGACGGCCGGTCAAAAAATTCCACTCGATGACGTCATCGCGCTCACTGGGTTGATACCGCATGTAGGAAGGCGGTGCTCCCAGCAGCTGGTCCTCCCAATTCATTTCTGCATCGTTGAGACGTGTCATGGTCAGGTCTTCACGGTGCAGCAGGATGCTGTTGTGACGCAGCCTTGAGATTTCACGGGACAACATGTAGTTATGGAGTCGGTACAGGTAGTCGGGCCATTTATTGGGATGTAGCGTAATGGCATTGTGGATCTTGCTGCGGTGAAGCTCCTCAATGAAACCTTTCTTGTGTTCGTAGTTCTCGTAGAACAGCTGCTGCGTCTGTGGACCAGGAACATATGATTTAGGAACGAGTACGGTGGTACAATGTCTTAAATGTGCTTAAACTTGAACATGTTTTGAGATAAGAGCCGTCTCTCGGTTAGTTGTTATACTTTAAAGGGGTTATGTACTTCCGAATTTCAGTGCCCCTCTCGAAATTCTCCCGGGGAAACCATTCTCTTGATTTCCCCCCGGAAAACAATATTGGGGGCATGCCTTAAAGGCACTGCCTTTAACGTCCTCTTCAACTTGTCGTCAGGTCCGCTTTTCCTCCATACAAACAGCGTGTCGGCCCAGTAACATAATATATGCATCTTTTACAGACACAAACAAGTGACTGCAAAGCATACTTGGTCAACAGCCGTACAGGTCACACTGAGGGTGGCCGTATAAACAACTTTAACACTGTTACAAATATGCGCCACAGTGTGAACCCACACCAAACAAGAATGACAAACACATTCGCACTGTAACACAACATAAACACAACAGAACAAATAACCAGAATCCCTTGCAGCACTAACTCTTCTGGAACGCTACAATATACACTCCCGCTACCACCAAACCCCACCCACCTCAACTCCCCCCCTAGCCCCATCTCCAATTTGGAGGTCTCAAAGTTGGCAAGTATGCTTTGGTCTGGTTTAGGGGTCGGCAACCCAAAATGTTGAAAGAGCCATATTGTACCAAAAATACAAGGAAAAAAATCTGTGTGAAGCCACAAAAAATTGAATGCCGTATATAAATGTTATAATGAAGGCAACATATGACGTGTCCATGTTAGCTATATTAGCCTACTATCAAAATTACTTTAAAAGTCTTAAATAAGTGTTATAATGAAGGCAACATATGATGTAAGTGTCTATATTAGCTATATTAGCCTACTATC
The DNA here is from genome assembly GCF_033978795.1 of Nerophis ophidion. Classification (NCBI taxonomy): domain Eukaryota; kingdom Metazoa; phylum Chordata; class Actinopteri; order Syngnathiformes; family Syngnathidae; genus Nerophis; species Nerophis ophidion. The sequence continues at coordinate 36,711,480 of NC_084627.1, forward strand.
AAAATTACTTTAAAAGTCTTATATAAGTGTTATACTGGAGGAAACATATGATGTGAGTGTCCATATTACCTATATTAGCCTACTATCAAAATGACTTTAAAAGTCTTATATAAGTGTTATAATTAGCCTGCTATCAAAGGCAGACACAAATCTTCGTTGACAGAAATGTCGTATTTTAATTCTTTTTCCTACACATTTTTGCAACATTGGAAATCATTAGTAAAATGCAGGCTTCTCACAGGATGAGATAGCTTTTGGAAATCACTCAATCAGAATGGCCAAAGGTTGTCTTCTTCTTCGCAAAGCACACAACGTTTGGTGGACAAAATGAGACAAAGAAGGAGCGGCATAAAACACGTCTTTCTGTGGCAGCATTGGAGAAAGTTGTACACGTCAACAAACTACGATGAAATTAGTAGGACAAAACGGTGCTTGCCAAATATTCTCATCAGTAAAGCATGTATAACATAAACAGTGGGATTTCTAACAATTAGGAAGGTTTGTGTCATGTTTGTTTTCCTACAGAAAATATATTAAAACAAAAAGTATACTTTTCTTCATCTTTTGCCATTTTCACACATCTCTGAAAGAGGTCCAGGGAGCCACTAGGGCGGCGCTAAAGAGCCGCATGTGGCTCTAGAGCAGGGGTCACCAACCTTTTCGAAACCGAGAGCTACTTCTTGGGTACTGATTAATGCGAAGGGCTACCAGTTTGATACACACTTAAATAAATTGCCAGAAATAGCCAATTTGCTCAATTTACCTTTAATAAATAAATAAATATATACATATAAAAATGGGTATTTCTGTCTGTCATTTTGTCGTACATTTTTTTTCCTTTTACGGAAGGTTTTTTGTAGAGAATAAATTATGAAAAAAACACTTAATTGAATGGTTTAAAAGAGGAGAAAACAGGAAAAAAATTTAAATACAATTTTGAAACAGTTTATCTTCAATTTCGACTCTTTAAAATTCAAAATTCAACCGAAAAAAAAAGGAGAAAAACTAGCTAATTTGAATCTTTTTGAAAAAATAAAAAAAATAATTTATGGAACATCATTAGTAATTTTTCCTGATTAAGATTAATTTTAGAATTTTGATGACTTGTTTTAAATAGGTAAATATCCAATCTGCACTTTGTTAGAATATACTGTATAACAAATTTGTATATTGCTATATTTCTAACAAAGACAATTCATTATTTCTTCTAGATTTTCCAGAACAAACATTTTAAAAGAAATTCAAAATAAGATTTAAATTTGATTCTACAGATTTTCTAGATTTGCCAGAATATATTTTTTTAATTTTAATCATAATAAGTTTGAAGAAATATTTCACAAATATTCTTCGGCGAAAAAACAGAAGCTAAAATGAATAATTTAATCAAAATGTATTTATTATTCTTTACAATAAAAAAATAAATACTTGAACGTTGATTTAAATTGTCAGGAAAGAAGAGGAAGGAATTTAAAAGGTAAAAAGGTATATGTGTTTAAAAATCCTAAAATCATTTTTAAGGTTGTATTTTTTTCTCTAAAATTGTCTTTCTGAAAGCTATAAGAAGCAAAGTAAAAAAAAAAAAAAAGCATTTATTTAAACAAGTGAAGACCAAGTGTTTAAAATATTTTCTTGGATTTTCAAATTCTATTTGAGTTTTGTCCCTCTTAGAATTAAAAATGTCGAGCAAAGCGAGACCAGCTTGCTAGTAAATAAATAAATTGTAAAAAATAGAGGCAGCTCACTGGTAAGTGCTGCTATTTGAGCTATTTTTAGAACAGGCCAGCGGGCAACTCATCTGGTTCTGACGGGCGACCTGGTGGCCGTGGGAATAGCGTTGGTGACCTGCTCTAGAGCCACGGGTTGGACAATTAATTAAATTATGGTTTCGATTTCGATTTCGATTATGGCTTCTCACGATTTAAAAAATATAATGATCGAAAAAAAGAGTTAATAGTGCACGCAAATTCCTAAGCCTGTGACGATGAAACATATGAGTGGAAAAAAAAGCAACTCTACCAGAAGTTTGGGCTGTCTGCATGGTTGTTACTTTTTATTTGACACAACGCTAATATGCCTAATCAATAATCACTAAAAGTAAGGCCACATGATTTCCGCATTTTCGTAACGACTGAAATAGCTGGCCAATAAAACGGAACACGGTGTTAAACGCAGAATATCAAGGAAATTGTGAGTGAAAAGTTGTCATTGTGAGGAGAAGAAACAGCGCTCATTCATCCTCTCAATCGCTCTGCCCTAAAACTAAACAATGTCGAGGCGGTCACCTGAAACAGCGACTAAACTACGAAGCTAAAGCCAGCAAGAACAATCCATAACCCCACAACACATTTCATCTGCTTTGTGTTGTTGTGAACGACATCATCGATGTAAGATCAATGTGCAATCAGAACAGCGGTCGCATCTTGATAGGCTCTCGTTTTTTAACCAGCCAGAAGTGAGTCACCTCTTTACTCATCAAGTTGAGAACAGCAGCACGCCCTTCACAATAATAGCCCGGTGCGCCACATCCAGTCTGATGAAAAAAAACAACAAAACTAGATGAGGCAATTACTGAAGGAATTGCGTGTGAATGCTCCAATGCTGAAGTTGAACTGAACCCTGGAATTTTTTTTTAGAATTGTTGAAGTAGAGCACATAATTCCCAAACAGGCTGAATATTTTGAAGTTGGAACAGTTTGAATTAGATGACAAATGTGGGATTTGTGGAACTTTGAAGAATGTCCCTGTGAGGAGGTGTGGCCTGCGGTCCTGCAGAGAGGCGGGGTGGGCTGGGGCAGGCTCCGAGATCGGCGACAACAGGGCACGTTTTACTAATCACCTGTCACTGTGTAAAAAGGGCAGCAGCCGAGAAGGACGGGGCTGGAGAAGTTGGAGTTGAGGGGAGAGTGTCGTTGATGGATGACTGGCACGCGCGAGGAAGAGCGAGATGGAGATGGAGACGAGGAAGGGTGAAAAGCGACCCGAAGAAAGAGGCCGTCACGAGAGGCGAAAGCTGTGGAATAGTAACCAGAGCAAGCTGAGGTTTATTGAAAAATAAACAGAATTTCAAAACTGCCACGCCTGTCATGTCTCACATTGGTGGTCCGAGGAACCTGGAGGAAAGAGTCCTTCCACAATCCCATTGATTTCAATGGGAATTTCCCCAAAATTTGGGAAATTCGGTAAAAGCGGGAATTTTTTAAAGAATGGTGAAAAAAAATTGTATGGTCTAAATGAGTTGAAATGGTTTGGGTTTAAATTTTTTAAGTAGTAACATGTTGAATTGAGAAATGGTATTACAGAATTCCTGGAATTTCGGGAAAACCAGGAATTTTTCCAGTTCAAAAAACAACTAGGTTTTTTTGTCCTGATTAAAAGGAATGTTTGACGGTGGAACGGTTGAAATGCGTAAAAAAATGTGGAAGGAGTAGTCGCCGGAAAAAAGGGTGGAAAATAGGGCTTTAGAAAACCGGGAATTCTGGAAAATCCTGGAATTTTTTGGAACTTAGACAAAAGGCAGTATAAATTTCCCGGATGGTGAAATGTGTTGAAGGTGGAATGGCTTGAATAGGTTGAAAAATGCTGAAATGGTTGAAGTTTGAAAAATGGCCAATACATTTTGAATGGGAAAAATGTCCCGGGAAACCTGGAATTCTGAAAAATATGGGAATTTTTGAATTTGACAAGGGAATATACTGAACAGTTTGAAGTTGGAACGGTTGGAATCGGGTGAAAAATGTGGAAGGTAGAGCACGCCAAAATCTGGAGAAGAAGAAGAAAAAAAGTTGAATAAATATGTGAATTTGGGTGTAGAAAACCATACGCGTGAATGCTTTGGAGCATTTGCACAACCAGAAAATACAATATCTGTAGAGATGGCATGTGCTTTGGTTGAACTGAAATGTAGAAGGGACGTAGGATGATTGTATGAATATGTTTGAATGAACATTAGGAATGGTTTGAATATTGAAGAATTATCATTTAAATGTGAGTGGAATGTAAAAGGAAATGTCACGGCCAGGGCGCAGGAATGCGCCGTCATCCTTGCGCTCTGCTTGTCGCACCTCGGGACGCGCCCACACATCCAGGGACGCGACGAGCGTGTCTCTGCCCTGCAGCAGCCACCAGCTGCAATCATTCACCGGCAATCAGCGCACCTGCCTGTAATGAAGGAACTGCCTTCATAAGCCTGCTCAACCTGCCATCCCGGGCCGGAATATAGTCTTCTGTGCCATAAGCCGACACCCAGCTTTATGCTCTCTCTCTCTCGCTCTCTCTCTCTCCCTCTCTCTCTGTCTACGTGTCTCGTTCCGTGTTTTCAGTCTGTGTTTTCTTGTGTCGTCCCCGCATTACCCTCCGTCGCCTTGGAAGTGAGCTGTGCGTCTCACTTTTTCCTGGATCTCCCTCTGGACTCTGACTGCTTCCTTCGATCCTTGACTACTCGCTGACCTCTCTCTGCCCCACTGATCTCACGTGAATCTCTGATCCCTTCTGCGTTGCCCTCTTTGGTTTTGTCTGCTCCCTCATTCAACATTTATGGTAACACTCAACAATTAATTACACACATAGTCTTACACCACACACTCTTGTATTTTGGTCACACACTCCATTCCATAGTTTAGTAGTATTGCTTGTTATTATTATATACAAACCCCTTTTCCATATGAGTTGGGAAATTGTGTTAGATGTAAATATAAACGGAATACAATTATTTGCAAATAATTTTCAACCTATATTCAGTTGAATATGCTACATAGAAGACATATTTGATGTTTAAACTGATAAACCTTTTTTTTTTTTGCAAATAATCATTAACGTTAGAATTTGATGCCAGCAACACGTGACAAAGAAGTTGGGAAAGGTGGCAATAAATACTGATAAAGTTGAGAAATTCTCATCAAACACTTAATTGGAACATCCCACAGGTGTGAAGGCTAATTGGGAACAGGTGGGTGCCAATATTTGATATAAAAGCAGCTTACATAAAATGTTAAGTAATTCACAAACAAGGATGGGGTGAGGGTCACCAATTTGTAAGCAAAGTGTCGAACAGTTTAGAACAACATTTCTCAACGAGCTATTGCAAGGAATTTAGGAATTTTACCATCTACGGTTCGTAAAATCATAAAAAGTTTCAGAGAATCTGGAGAAATCACTGCACGTAAGCGATGATATTACGGACCGTTGATCCCTCAGGCGGTACTGCATCAAAAACAGACATCAGTGTGTAAAGGATATCACCACATACGCTCAGGAACACTTCGTAAAACCACTGTCAGTAGCTATAGTTGGTTGTTACATCTGTGAGTGCAAGTTAAAACTCTGCTTCGCAAACCAAAACTCATTCATCAACAACACCAAGGAACGCCCCCGGCTTCTCTGGACCCGAGATCATCTAAGATGGACTGATACAAAGTGGAAAAGTGTTCTGTAGTCTGACGAGTCCACATTTCAAAATATATTTGGAAACTGTGGACGTGGTGTCCTCCGAAACAAAGAGGGAAATAACCATCCGGATTGTTATAGTCGCGAAGTTCAAAAGCCAGCATCTGTGATGGTATGGGGTGCATTAGTGCCCAAGGCATGGGTAACTTACACATCTGTGAAGGCACCATTAATGCTGAATGGTCCATACAGGTTTTGGAGCAACATATGTTGTCATCCAAGCAACGTTATTTCAGCAAGACAATGCCAAGCCACGTGTTACAACAGCGTGGTTTTGTAGTAAAAGAGTGTGGGTACTTTTCTGGCCCGCCTGCAGTCCAGACCTGTCTCCCATCAAAAATGTGTGGCGCATTACAAAGCGTAAAATACGACAGCGGAGACCCCGGACTGTTGAACTACTGAAGCTCTACATAAAACAAGAATGGGAAAGAATTCCACTTTCAAAGCTTCAACAATTAGTTTCCTCAGTTCCCAAACGTTTATTGAGTGTTGTTAAAAGAAAAGGTGATGTAGCACAGTGGTTAACATGCCCTTTTCCAACTACTTTGGCATGTGTTGCAGCCATGAAATTGTAAGTTAATTATCATTTGCAAAAAAAAAAAAAGTTTATGAGTTTGAACTTCAAATATCTTGTCTTTGTAGTGCATTCAACTGAATATGGGTTGAAAGGGATTTGCAAATCATTGTGTTCCATTTATATTTACATCTAACACAATTTCCCAACTCATATGGAAACGGGGCTTATACATACATATATATATATATATACATATATATATATATATATATATATATATATATATATATATATATATATATATATATATATATATATATATATATATATATATATATATACATATATATATATGTATATATATATATATTCATATATTAACTATATGTATAATAAATCATACATACATCTCCCCTCAGTAACCACAACAGGAAAGGTGGAAACGATTTAATAAAAAATTGGTTTGAATGTAGAATTACTGTGATTGTAGTAAAAATGTTAATGTTGAAGACAGGAAACTTTACTGCAACGTACTATTAATTTAGAAATGAAAAATATATTTTATAATAGTTGGAATTAAACTATGAGGCTGGCTGTTAAATTAGCCAAGGAAGTATGCATCCCAGAATGAACTTACTAAATTGACCCTCACGGGTGAGTCCATGCTTTCAGGCGGTTAGGGATTTGGAATAGGGCCAATTGGCATTCTCTCAAAGGGCTTCAAGAGGTGTCACCTGAAATGGTTTTCACTTCACAGGTGTGCTTGAAGCTCATTGACATAATGCCAAGTGTGCAAAACAGTATTCAGAGCAAAGGGTGTGTATTTTAAAGAAACTAGAATATAAAACATGTTTTCAGTGATTTCACTTTTTTTTGTTAAGTATATAACTCCACATGTGTTCATTCATAGTTTTGATGCCTTCAGCGACAATCTACAATGTAAATAGTCATGAAAATAAAGAAAAGGCTTTGAAAGAGAAGTTGTGTCCAAACTTTTGGTCTGTACTGTACTGTATATTGTGATAAAGTTTCCAGCCATATCGCCCAACTGTGATGTGCACATCAATCAGTCTGAGGAGTAAAATGTGTCACTTTTTCAGATGAACTGTTACCCAGCCTCACTTATGTGTGCAGCCAAAGTATCCACAGCCTGTAAAAATGTGCGTATACCAGCTATGAAGTTGCCGTGGACGAGCGCACATTTCCATATCGATGTCAGTTTTAATACATCTCACCTTTGCCGTGCAAAAAGGACGCACGGCAGGTTTTTGTGCGTGCGCAAGCTTTGTACGTGCGGCCCAAGCGGCCTATGACGCTTCCTTCCTTTCTCTCTTCCGCTCGCGTATAGTCTCCATATCATACCGACAATAAAACACGGTTAGCCCGTTGATCTCGCTATATCATCTGGGATGTTGTGTTGTGGTGAAAGTCACCCAAAACAGATGGCTTTTGTTGGTCATCTATGTCCAAAGTGAACAATAAAAGCTAGTTATAAAACAAAAAAAACGACAAAGCATTACTGCCGGTAGGGGGCGAATGCCGATTCAGTGTGAGGGGGAGTGGTGAGGAAGGGTTCATTTGCATCTAACAACTCTGCCTCTCAAAACGAGCTGTTTTAATAGATGGCTTATAAACAGGTCTGTAAAACAAAACCAATGCAAATGTGTCACTTTATGTGTTCCATTGAAAATATAGAACATTACACATGGCGCTTAAAAATGTGTTAACATGTTTTAGTACGGGCTTCACGTTGGCAGAGGGGTTAGTGCGTCTGCCTCACAATACAAAGTTCCTGCAGTCCTGGGTTCAAATCCAGGCTCGGGATCTTTCTGTGTGGAGTTTGCATGTTCTCCCCGTGAATGTGTGGGTTCCCTCCGGGTACTCCGGCTTCCTCCCACTTCCAAAGACATGCACCTGGGGATAGGTTAATTGGCAACACTAAAATTGGCCCTAGTGTGTGAATGTGAGTGTGAAAGTTGTCTGTCTATCTGTGTTGGCCCTGCGATGAGGTGGCGACTTGTCCAGGGTGTACCCCGCCTTCCGCCCGATTGTAGCTGAGATAGGCGCCAGCGCCCCCCGCGACCCCAAAAGGGAATAAGTGGTAGAAAATGGATGGATGGATGTTTTAGTACGACTTTGGTAAGCTATGAAGCTGCACCCCTTGATGGATTGTCGGCGCATTAAACATACCAGTATTATTATGGTGTGTGTATAAGGTAAGACATATTTTTTGGCATTTTGTTTCACAATGTTATGCAAAATCTAATTTTGTTACCTTCTGGCACCTGCTGATTTGTCCTGAAAAATTGCGCGCTTCCGCCTTTGTAGTCCACACCAACAACGTAGTCGATAAACTTCTTCTTTTTCTCTATCTTCTATTTATGTGACATTCATCCTCCGCTCTTGCCATTTCTAATATAAAGTAGTGTAAAGTTCTTACTTATATCCGTCAGTAAACTCGCCATGAAAGCGCTAAAACATACCGATTTAGTAAGTTTACATTATTCACCCAAGGAACTGTATTTATTAGAGAGTTCCCGGTTGGACGTTTTTTTCACGGTACACATTTTCGGCGGATGAGGAGATGCTGTTCTGTTATTAATTTAAGTAAAGTCTGAATGTCATTAAAACAGTTAGCTCCATCTTTTGACACTTTTTCATTCCCGTCCTTGCACGCTACACCACTACAACAAAAATGATGGGGAGAAGACGCTGCTGAGGGTGAGCCACGTAAATAAGACCGCCCACAAAACAGTGCATCCTGAAGCGAAGGTCAGAAAGCGGCTTAAAGATGATCTGAAAATCCTTATCTTTGCAACATTTTGACCAAAGAACCACCGTTACATGTTATGTAGACCAGTGTTTTTTTTAACCTTTTTTGAGCCAAGTCACATTTTTTTGCGTTGAAAAAAATCCAGAGGCACACCACCAGTAGAAATCATTAAAAAACGAAACTCAGTTGACAGTAAAAAATCGTTGTCGCAACTGTTGCATATGACTTTAAACCAAAACCAACTATGCATCAATATAGCTCTTGTCTCAAAGTAGGTGTACTGTCACCACCTGTCACATCACACCCTGTCTTATTTTGAGTTGTTTGCTGTTTTCCTGTGTGTAGTGTTTTAGTTCTTGTATTGCGATCCTATTTTGGTGACTTTTTCTCTTTTTTTTTGGTATTTTCCTGTAACAGTTTCATGTCTTCTTTTGAGCGATATTTCTTGCATTTGCTTTGTTTTAGCAATTTTTTATCCTTCTTTGGGGGGACATTGTCGATTGTCATGTCATGTTCGGATGTACATTGTGGACGCCGTCTTTGCTCCACAGTAAGTCTTTGCTGTCGTCCAGCATTCTGTTTGTGTTTACTTTGTAGCCAGTTCAGTTTTAGTGTTCGTTCTGCATAGCCTTCCCTAAGCTTCAATGGCTTTTCTTAGGGAACCTCACCTTTTGTTTATTTTTTGTTTAAGCATTAGACACCCTTTCACCTTCACACTGCCTACCGCTGTTTCCGACATCTACAAAGCAATTAGCTACCTGCTGCCACCTACTGACATGGAACAGTATTACACAGTTACTCTGCCGAGCTCTACACAGCACTGACACTCAACAACGGCACTTTATTAGCAGATTATAATTACTGATTTGCAAAAAATATTTTTTTACCCCTAATAGGTGAAATTAGATAATCTCCCATGGCACACCAGACTGTATCTCATCGCACACGAGTATGCCGTGGCACAGTGGTTGAAAAACACTGATGTAGACCACAAGGAAGTGCTTTCAGTTTAGAAAAAATTATATTAATATGACTCCTTTAATGAGCCCTATAATCCGGTGCGCCTTATATATGAAAAACGATCGAAAATAGACCATTCCTTGGCAGTGCGCCTTATAATCCGGTGCGCCCTATGGTCCGGAAAATAGGTAAGACAATCCACCTCGCACATTTTTAGTAGATTAGCTTTGCGTTTACTATCAAGTTTGCACATTTTTTAATAAAAGGCAAACCTTTAGTAAATCAGGCCCATACTATGTACGGTTATATGAAATTGACCCCAGTTTTCAGTACAAAAGCCTTTTAAACCAACATAGTTCACAACTTCTCCAGCTAACTGTGTAAATGAATTTGCAATGACAATGCACTTAAAAGATGTGATTTTTTTTGGGATGATGCATGAACAAAAGAGGAACAAAAAACATAGAGCAATAACTTCATTCATCATACCTCATAGGCCCACACGCACTGCGTCCCTGCAAAGCGTCGTACACAGCGGCCGACTTCCACATCCTCGTGTGTGGTGTACATCTCCTTGAGACAAGAACCGATGTGCGGCACCATCCTGCGTAGAACCTCTCTGCTGAAGATCATCCCAGGTCCGCCCATGCAGAAGTTCTCCCCGGGCTCCAGAGCTAGTTTGCCCAACTCCTCTGCCATGCCGAGGCCAGTTTGGCCCAGGTAAAGAGGCTCACTGCTGTTCAGAGAACTCAAAAACAACTCCAGCTTCTCACCTGAAGAGGGTGAAGATAAGTTGAAGATGATTTGAAGTGTAACAAACTGACAATACATCAAAATAAGCGTACAATTACGGAATATAATCCCCCAATCCACTGCAACAATTGAGTTACACTGAAAATAGGCAAATGCATCTCAAAATAATAATAATGAATTGTTTGCTTTTGGTATTATTGCGTTTGAACTCCCTTGTCAGAGCATATATTAAAGCAGGGGTCACCAACGCGGTGCCCGCGGGCACCAGGTAGCCCTTAAGGACCAGATGAGTAGCCCGCTGGCCTGTTCTAAAAATAGCTCAAATAGCAGCACTTACCAGTGAGCTGCCTGTATTTTTTAAATTTTATTTATTTACTGGTAAACTGGTCTCACTTTGCTCTACATTTTTGATTCTAAGAGAGACAAAACTCAAGGAAATATTTTAAAGACTTGGTCTTCACGTGTTTAAATAAATTCATTTATTTTTTTACTTTGCTTCTTATAACTTTCAGAAAGACAATGTTAGAGAAAAAATACAACCTTAAAAATGATTTTAGGATTTTTAATCACGTATACCTTTTTACCTTTTAAATTCCTTCCTCTTCTTTCCTTACAATTTAAATCAATGTTCAAGTAATTTGATTTGTTTATTGTAAAGAATAATAAATACATTTTAATTTAATTCTTCATTTTAGCTTCTGTTTTTTTGACAAAGAATATTTGTGAGATATTTCTTCAAACTTATTATGATTCAAATTCAAAAAAATTATCCTGGCAAATCTAGAAAATCTTTAGAATCAAATTTAAATCTTATTTCAAAGTCTTTTGAATTAAAAAAAAAATGTTCAGGAAAATCTAGAAGAAATAATGATTTGTCTTTCTTAGAAATATAGCTTGGTCCAATTTGTTATATATTCTAACAAAATGCAGATTGGATTTTAACCCATTTAAAACATGTCATCAAAATTCTAAAATTAATCTTAATCAGGAAAAATTACTAATGATGTTCCATAAATTTATTTTTTAATTTTTTCAAAAACATTTGAATTAGCTAGTTTTTCTCTTCTTTTTTTCGGTTGAATTTTGAATTTTAAAGAGTCAAAATTGAAGATAAACTATGTTCCAAAATTTTATTTTAATTTTCTTTGTTGCGATCCGTGACTCGGATCTTCACATATTATTGTTTATTTTTCCATCTTTGTTCTCATTCTCCGTTTGATCCGTTTATTTCCCGTTTAGTCCATCACCATGGTTACTTATTAGTTTCAGCTCTTACTCCCAGTTCCCGCACACCTGTTCTCTGTTAATCACCTTCCCTTTATAAGCCTTCCTCTTTTCATTCTTCGGCCTGGGACTCTAGTTTGTTTTCACACAACGGTACGTCTGCTTTGCACTTTTGCTTACATGCAATTCCTGTATTATTCTCGCGAGCTCTTACGCTGCGCAATTTTATTCATTCTTAGCTCATGCTAAATGTTTTGTTTTCCCCTTTGTGTGCCTATGTGCCAGTTTAGTTTACTATTTGTTTATCCTAGCTTTCGTGCTAGTGTCTTTTGTTTGCCTTTTCTTAGCTCCAGTATTTTTGTTTTCTAACACCTTTTGTTATTCAAATAAATAGTTAAACCTTACCTTTGCTGTGTTCTATTTCGACGCATCCTCGAGGGAATCGAACCACGATGCCGAACAGATGTAATATTTTTCGTGTTTTGTCCTCTTTTAAACTGTTCAATTAAGTGTTTTTGTCATCATTTATTCTCTACAAAAAACCTTCCGTAAAAGGAAAAAAAATGTACGACGGAATGACAGACAGAAATACCCATTTTTTAAATATATACTGGTATATATATTTATTTATTAAAGGTAAATTGAGCAAATTGGCTATTTCTGGCAATTTTTTAAGTGTGTATCAAACTGGTAGCCCTTCGCATTAATCAGTACCCAAGAAGTAGCTCTTGGTTTCAAAAAGGTAGGTGACCCCTGTATTAAAGTAACGCTGCCATTTTTGTTTGTGCTGAAAAGTTTTTCAAATTATTCTAAAATACATGATTTGGCAAGTGATATATAAGAGCGTAATTAGTCAAAGAGTAACACGTTAAACCAGTAACCTGTTATTCTTCTGCTAATTAAAGCTAATTATAGTGACACACACACAGGTGTGGTGAAATTACCCTGTGCATTTACGTTTATTAAGAACACTGCTGCTACAGCCAGCAACTGGGCAAAAACCTATTCTACTTTACATAAGTATATGTACAAGTCAGACTTTGAAAGTATCCACCTCACTTTGTTCTGTTAAAGTTCTCGCCACTGCTGTGACTCGCCAATGACATTGTAAATTCATTTTATAGTTATATACAGGCACAACTTGCTAAATCGATTAATTTATAAATATTTACACAACTACTAAAACTTGTCATAGGTGACCCTGATGAATCCCACTCCGCATCCTTTTGTATATGACACAGCATCCATCCATTTTCTGCTGCTTATTGCCTTCGGAGTCGCGGGGGACGCTGGTGCCTATCTCAGCTACGATCGGGCGGAAGGCGGGGTACACCCTGGACAAGTCGCCACCTCATCGCAGGGCCAACACAGATAGACAACATTCACACTCACATTCACACAGCATATTTACAATAATAATAAAAAAATAGAAAATGTTGTTTGGCCTGCTGTCTGTACCTCGCCCCATCCTTTCTTGTGAAAGACTGAGCATTTTTTGGGAAGCTGTTTTTATACCCAATCATGGCACCCACCTGTTCCCAATTAGCCTGCACACCTGTGGGATGTTCCAAATAAGTGTTTGATGAGCATTCCTAAACTTTATCAGTATTTATTGCCACCTTTACCAACATTTTTGTCACGTGTTGCTGGCATCAAATTCTAAAGTTAATGATTTGCAAAAAAAAAAATGTTTATCAGTTTGAACATCAAATATGTGTTGTCTTTGTAGCATATTCAACTGAATATGGGTTGAAAATGATTTGCTAATCATTGTATTGCGTTTATATCTACATCTAACACAATTTGCCAACTTATATAGAAACAGGGTTTGTACAATGTGTCAGCATTTCTTGACATCTTCGAGTAAAGGCCACTGTTGAACCCGTCCAACTCTACATCATTAAGTGACTGTGCCGGCACGATGTTTATATGGAGTAAAAGCGGACACCAGGACAGCTTGCGGCTGTTAAGGGGTGAAGGTTTCAGGTGAGAGAGGACGCTAAAGACAGTGCCTTTAAGGCACGCCCCAAATATTGTTGTCCGGGTGAAAATCGGGAGAAATTCGGGAGAAAGGTTGCCCCGGGAGATTTTTGGGAGGGGCACTGAAATTCGAGAGTCTCCCGGGAAAATCGAGAGGGTTGGCAAGTATGGGGGGACCTTAAACGATGGTTTAGTGTGGCTGAAACAGGGCTTAGGCTAAATATTCCTTTAGGGCATGGGTGTCAAACTCTGGCCCGCGGGCCAAATTATTTCATTTGGCCGTTGAGGCAATTTCCAATTAACATTAGAGGTGGCCCGCCGGTACACCGCATTCACCGCTAATACTCATACTTGCCAACCCCCCCAATTTTCCCGGGAGACTCACAAATTTCAGTGCCCCTCCTGAAAATCTCACGGGGCAACAATTCTCCCAAATTTCTCCCGATTTCTACCTGGACAACAATATTGGGGGCGTGCCTTAAAGGCACTGCCTTTAGCGTCTTTTACAACCTGTCGTCATGTCCGGTTTTCCTCCTTACAAACAGCGTGCCGGCCCATTCACATAATATATGCGGCTTTTACACACACACAAGTGAATGCAAGGCATACTTATTCAAAAGCCACTGAGGGTGGCCATATAAACAACTTTAACACTGTTACAAATATGCACCACACTGTGAACCCACAGAATGACAAACACATTTTCGGGAGAACATCCGCACCGTAACACAACATAAACACAACAGCACAAATACCCAGAAGCCCTTGCAGCACTAACTCTTCCGGGACGCTACAATATACACCGCTTGCTACCAACAACCGTGTGTCGCAAACTGAGCAGTAAAAAGGCCTGAATGGTTGATTTATTCGTTGTTACTTTATTTTCAAATGTATTCGCCTGTGGAAAAAGTTAATGTTGATATTTACCTCAGAAGGCTGCAAATAGAAAAGAGGCATTAAATTTTCCTTAAATTTTTTTTATATACCATTGATGTTTTTTCGTTTGTTTTTTTAAAGTTGATTTTGCACTATTAAGTTATATAAGCGTTGCTTTTTCCATATTCAGTGTTAAAGCAAATCAGTGTAGCAAACTGAGCAATAATTAAGGTTTTTTTCATACACTTTCTCTTGCTTCAAGGCTTGAATGTTTGATTCATTCATTATTATTTTATTTTCAAATTCATTATTAGCCTGCGGGAAAAAAGTTTGTTTTGATATTTACCCCAGAAGGCTGCAAATAGAATAGAGGCATTAAAGGTTTATTTAAATTTTATTTGATATGCCATTGATATTTTTTATTATTTGTAACTGGATTTTGCATGTCTCTATAAAATTATATAAGCCTTGCTTGTTCAATATTCAATGCAAAACTTGTTTGGGTCCCTATTAAAAGGTTAATTTTTTCAACATTGGCCCGCGGCTTTGTTCAGTTTTAAATTTTGGCCCACTCTGTATTTGAGGTTGACAATCCCTGCTTTAAGGGGTTAAACGACTTAGTGTAGACATAGCCTTAGTGTAAACCGGGCCTTAGTTTGACACCCCTTAGAGAAAAATGCGTAAAATTATCTGAACAACGGGGGCCATAGATAATTAACTTGCGGGCCGGATCTGGCCCGTGGGCCTTGACTTTGACACCACTGAACTAAACCATTTAAAATACTCTGATATCAAGTGACAACAAATAGAAAATAAATTCAAAATCATAATCACCTCTGATGTAAACATCATCATCCGCTCGCATGAACCATTCATATTGATCCAAGTAATGGTCATGGATGTACTTCAGCATCATGAAGGACTTTTTCTGCGGGGGATAGGAGTCGTCCACGCCGGCCAGTGAGACCACTGGAAGCGGAACGGGGACCTCCACGCTGTCGGAGCCATCACTGGAGAAGAACTCCACCTTCCCGGGAATGGATCTCACCCAGGTGTTGAACGCAGCCACGGCCCGGGTATTGATATACTTCTTAGCCGTCATCACGCCCACATAGAGGAAGTGTCTGGGCCGGCTTTCGGCTCCACGGTGGTCCATATGACCGGGACTCGTCGATATTTTCCCGGCGGCACTATTGAACGAACACGGGGATTCATTCCGTTTCTTTTCCTGTACTTGGGGTAGAATGAACCAATGGCACGCAGTGAAGCCGATAATGACGCCGAACACGACAGTCGTCCATTGCCTCCTTGACTGCAAAGGCATGCTGGAAGATGGGAGTCCGCTAAAAAGTCTATGAATGATTTCGTTGTCCGGAGAGCTGCTGACGTGTTAGATAATCCCACGTCCCCTGAAGGCAACACCAGATGTGCTGAAAAATACTTAGTAAATACATTCATGTCCTTTTCTTCCGTTGTGTCTTCAACGTCCGCATGCTTTCGTCGACGCCAACGCTGTTAATTGTGACACCAAATATTCCCGAATGTTGTCAATTAAAATGCCTCATTTCTACTTCAGCGTCTTGTAAGGGATTAATGAATCCTGGCGAAATAAATAAAGTAGAATTCGAATTGAAACTATTTGTTTTTAGTCCAGATAGTCGACCGCGTCTTCGCTGCGTCTCGATGACTTCACGCCATAATTGGCTCTGTTTATCTTCCGTTGTTATGAGCCCGGCTTTTCAGAATAAAAGTCCGACACGTCAAAAACATAAACAATAACTGAATAATAAAATAATTGTGTTGGACTAGATCTGACCAAGTCTATGAGCACAAATTAATGAAGCGGCGAAACGTCTTGTAAGACAAACCAAACAGTCCAGTTGCGATCGATTGAATGCCCTGGGATGACAATGACCTGGATGAATGACAACATTCATAGACAATAACAAAAAGTCATAATTTATTTAAAAATATTGTAGATTCTTTTATACGGTGTTGTTCTTAGAAATGTTGTGTCCGTCTTCTGTAGTTATTTTTTATTTTTCGTGTGCTGTAATAACCAAATCTGCCAAAAGGTGGCACAAGAGCCAAAGTTAACATTGCTGCCTGGGATTGTGTGTCGTTTTGTCTTTGAAATGTATCATACTTATGCAGAATAGAGTGTTTAGCAGCCCTGCGATGAAGTTGCAACTTGTCCAGGGTGTACGCCGCCTTCCGCCCAATTGTAGTTGAGATGGGCACCAGCGCCCCCCGCGACTCCAAAGGGGAATAATAAGCGGTAGAGATGGATGGATGGATGGAGTGTTTAGTACCAAGTAAATTATATATGTGTATGTATATATATATATATATATATATATATATATATATATATATATATATATATATATATATATATATATATCTATACATACACACATATATATACATACATACACATATATATATACATATAAATATGTATATATATATACATATATATGTATGTGTGTGTGTATATATATATATATATATATGCGTGTGTGTGTATATGGATATATATGTGTACATTTTTTTATATATATATACGTGTGTGTATATATGGCTATATATACATGTATAAATATGTGTGTATGTATTTTGTATGTACACACATAAACATGTATGTTTATGTATATAGACAGCGACTTGTCCAGGGTGTATCCTGCCTTCCGTCCAATTGTAGCTGAGATAGGCGCCAGCGCCCCCCGCAACCCCAAATGGGAGTAAGCGGTAGAAAATGGATGGATGGATGTATATATATACACATATGTGTGCAATCTGTGTATATATGTATGTACATACGTATATATGTATATATATACAGTATATATACATACATATATATGCATGTACTGTATTTATTTATATTTATGTATGGATGTATGTATATACATACATATGTGTGTATATATGTATGTATATTTATATGTATGTATATATACATATACATGTGTGTGCATATACATATATGTGTGTATATATATTTACATATATATATACTGTATATTATTCTATATGTATATATATATCTTTGTGTGTGTATATATGTATATATATTTACATATATACGTGTGTGTGTATATATATGTGTGTGTACGTATATATATATACATACATATAGGTGTGTTTGTGTATATATATATCTATATATATATATATATACATATATATATATATATATATATATATATATATATATATACATGTGAGTGTGTATATGTACATATACATATATATATATATATATAAACATATACATATGTGTGTATAATATACACACATATATAAATATATATATATATATATATATATATATATATGAGAAGATAGCAGACATTAACATAAGACAGAATGAAATAAACATGTTCTAATTGTTCATTGAAAATTTCCATTGTCTTTTTTCTTTTTTTGTTTCCTGGTTGTGATTTTATAAAGTGCATAAAAACCTCAGAGGGATAGTTAGAGATTGTACAAAGTGCATAAATACCTCATAGGGCTAGTTAGATAACATTTGTTTGAATACGTTCAAAATGTGTATACCACGTTCATTAATACATATCTTGAGTAATTCGGGATCACAGTTATCTCAAAGAAGGTGAAAGTCCTTCATTGGGTGAGAGCCCGATGACGTCACGACCGCTGTCACGCAAGTGTTTTGAGGACAAGCAAAGTTTGTTCTTGTGCTCCGGAGATGCTGACTTGAAGCATCTAAGAGGGCAAATTAACTCGACGCGTTTGATTTGTTCGTCTTCACGTTTGCTTTCTCTCAGTGGAAGTCTTTGTTATTATTGTTAATGTTATTGTTAGTCACGGTCACATCAGCGTTAGAAGACGGACTCATGATCAGGACAAGACTGCTGTTCTCTGATAGTTAAGGTAAAACTTCTTCTATCGCTCAAAGATGAAAGATTGGACTTAATTTGTTGGTTAATGATTTATATATACGTTTTTTATTGGAATGTGTACAATGTGTCTTAGGTCTTCCTTTAAAATAGAACTCCTAAATAGTTTTGTAACAAGAGTGGCTCAAATAGAATAATACAATTTATATTTTTAATGTGGCGCTTTGTCAAGATTAACTGATTAACATATTCTGCTTTGTTATTGCTCAAAAGTAAAAACAATAAAAAATAAATAAATAACATAAAAGTTTATTAGTTTGTTATATATATATATATATATATATATATATATATATATATATATATATATATATATATATATATATATTTTCTTATTTACTCAAACCCTTAATTTGAAATGCTAAATCGGATGTACTAAAGGGCTAAATATTCCCCCATTAAATTACAGTCAGAAAACAAAAAACAACATACCACTAACCAGACCAATCTGTTTTTTAAAACAATGTACAATTATTTTAGGAATATGCTTTGACCAGCCCTTTATGAAAATAACTGCATGCAACAGCCTTAAACTTTGTTTTACACGGAACCAAAGCTGCATAAAAAAAAAAGAATTATGTTGATATTTTTGTATGCAGGAGTGTGTGTGTGTGTGTGTGTGTGTGTGTGTGTGTGTGTGTGTGTGGATCCCGGGTGTCAAACTCATTTTCATTGAGGGCCACATCTCAGTAGTGGTTGCCCTCAGAGGGCCGCTTTCAACAAATGCTCCAGTGACCCCCCCGTGACCCCAAAAGGGACGGGCAGTAGAAAATGGATGGATGGATGGATGCATATATAGTACATTAACAATATCTTTTTTAACATGATCTGCAACATTTAAAAAAAAATTTTTACTTAAAAAACTGGCAGCTCAATCGCCAGAATTGTACAGTAAAAGCAGTGTTGTTGTTTTTTTACAGCATATAAAAAAAATGTAATAAATGGAAAAACAATCCCACTGTTTTTAGCTGTATTCAAGCAAAATAGCTGTCAGTTTTTTGTTTTTGTTTTTTACCGTAAAATTTTGTTTTTAATGTTTTTTTGTTAGGTTTTTTTAATGTATTAGTGTCTTACTGTATATGGAAAAAAACAGTACCAAAGTTGATTGTACGGTAAAAAAAAAACTTTTCTGAATTTTACAGTCTACAATTCGATTGATAAATTGTTTTGAAATCATAAGTCAAGCAAATATTTAAGTACCGTATTTATCTTTATTTTAACAAAAAAAATATTTTTGGTGTACGTGATAAACGGTAAAAATCTTGTAAAATCTTTTGTCAATTTTACAGTCTACAATTTGATTGATAATTTGTTTTGAAATCATAAGTCAAGCAGATATTTAAGTACGGTATTTATTTTTATTTTAACAAAAAAATATTTTTGGAGTACGTGATAAACGGTAAAAATCTTGTAAAATCTTTTGTCAATTTTACAGTCTACAATTTGATTGATAATTTGTTTTGAAATCAGAAGTCAAGCAGATTTTTAAGTACAGAATTTATTTTTATTTTAACAAAAAAATATTTTTGGAGTACGTGATAAACGGTAAAAATCTTGTAAAATCTTTTGTCAATTTTACAGTCTACAATTTGATTGATAGTTTGTTTTGAAATCAGAAGTCAAGCAGATTTTTAAGTACAGTATTTATCTTTATTTTAACAAAAAAAGGATTTTTGTAGTACATGATAATACAATATTTTGATTTTGATATTTACTTTTAAAAGATATACAATTGCATACAGTACATGATGTTTAATGTCAAAAGGGAAAGAACAAATATATTTAGTAAGAAAAGATTGAGTATTTTATTAATGCAAATTATTTCCAGACTTTCACAGGCCACATAAAATAATGGGGCGGGCCAGATTTGGCCCCCGGGCCTTGAGTTTGACACATGTGGTGTAGATTGCTTGTTGTGGTCTTCATTGTGGTTGACATGTGTTGAGCATGTT
Organism: Nerophis ophidion; assembly: GCF_033978795.1. Classification (NCBI taxonomy): domain Eukaryota; kingdom Metazoa; phylum Chordata; class Actinopteri; order Syngnathiformes; family Syngnathidae; genus Nerophis; species Nerophis ophidion. The sequence goes on from NC_084627.1 coordinate 36,731,880, forward strand.
GGGTTTGACTTGCTCTGTGGTTCTTCAGAAGCTCAAATACGGAGGACAGTATATGTCCACTTATACATTACATATAGTCATTCTTAATAAGAAGAAACGGAGTGCTCCAAAAACCTGACTACTAAAACATGATCGATACACTGACACTGTCCAGTCCCTCCAGGATCTTGTGGGTGTGGGCTTTTTTTAAAATAATTTTCACATCCCAAAATGCCTGAATTCGTGGCAGCTTTTTCAACAAGTTGTGGCAAAAGTTGTAGTGCTTTGAGGCATTTTATTTTAATAAGATTAAATCAACTTGTGACTTAATGAGTTTGTTATCAATGTTTTATGTCGGGGGTCAGCAACTCGCGGTCTTTAGTGCCGCCCGAGTGGCTCCCTGGAGCATTTTTTTTTTAAAAAGGATTGAAAATGGAAAAAGAGGGGGGATACAAACAAACGCAACAGTTTATTCACATGTAAAATCTTCCACTCCTTCTTTGTCTCATTTTGTCCACCAAAAGTTTCATGCTGTGTGTGAATGCACAAAGATGGGCTTTGTTGACGTTATTGACTTGTCGAAGTTCTAATCAGACATATTTGGTCAGTGCTAACCCCTGCTAACATGCTATTTAGGCTAGCTGTATATCCATATTGCATTTTTATTTTTCGTTTTAGGGTACATTTGATCTCATTTAATATCATTTACTTTGATCCTCTTTGTATATAATTTAGTTTTAGATGTCTCATGACACATTATCTGTATGTAACATCGGCTGCATTTTTCGTGCGCCATGTTGTTCCAGACCACAGCAAACGTTACCCAGCTTGCAAACATTGTAATTAATCAATTAAAAGAAGACAGCCTGCCGTTTCCTTTAACTTGGACACACATCTATACCTTTGGCCATTAAAAGACAGTAATTTCTAGGAGTTATCTTACCTTCTGAGTAGCCTCTGATTTACTAATGGTTTCTAATGTTGTAAAAATGTGTAGAATAAATTGTACATTTCAACATTTCTGTCAACGAAGATTTTTGTCAGCCCGCGACACATAGTCATTTTGATAGTAGGCGAACCTGCTCAGTGGCCTTGTGGTTAGAGTGTCCGCACTGAGATCGGAAGGTCCTGAGTTCAAACCCCAGCCGAGTCATACCAAAGACTATAAAAATGGGACCCATTACCTCCCTTCTTGACACTCCGCACCTAGGGTTGGAATTGGGGGTTGAATCACTAAAAACTATTCCAGGGCGCGGCCACCACTGCTGCTCACTGCTCCCCTCACCTCCCAGGATGTGAGGGTAGTGGGTCGAATGCGAAGGATGATCTCTAGTCTCTCATTCGTACTAGAAGGTAATGACATCTTTTATTATTAACTCAAAAACAAAAGGAACAAACAAAAGGCGCTCCCAGCAGAGGTTCAAAACTTAGCTCTGAAAACAAAAACTCGCACAATGGCCGAACTATGGACAACAAAAACGAAAACACTTACTGTGACGTGAAAAGCATGAATCTATGGCAAGAAGTGAGCAATAAGGTATCAAGGGTGTGTAGAGGGTGATGTCGCCAGGCTGACTGCCTGGCAACTACAGGCTTAAATGGTGCTGTGATTATTGACAGGTGCGTGAGTCCAAACAAACCAGGTGCGTGACATGACAGGTGGAAACTAATTGGTAGTCATGGTGACAAAACAAACAAGAGTGCCCAACGAGTCCAAAACCAAACAGAACGTGACCACAAAACATGACAATTTTAGCAAAACATTTAAAAACAAGCTGTAAAAAATGGATGGATGGATGGTAAAAAAAAAGTATTTTAAAGATGTTTTATTTGTTTTATATTGTTTGAATGTGATTGGGTATAGGCTACACATCCATACAGTAATGAAAGACAATGCTTATATTGGGTTATCCAAAAGTATTTTTTATTGGTTTTATTGTTATCTGAATTAAACACAGATAAGGCAGCCTAGAATGGGACAAGCGGTAGGAAATGGATGGATGGATGGAATAAAATGGAGCTTGTTTCACGGTGGTACGATGGATACGAGTTTGATTGGTTTTGTGATGCAGTTCTTACCTGGTAATGCCAAACAGTATTGTCCGTTTAAACTAATTAAATTAATTGAATTAGTGTGTCAGGCTTTCCCCTGACAGTTTGTCTATGTTTTAGTTTTTTCCTGTACATTTGTCTGTTTCTTCTGTGTTTAGTATTTCCTGTCCTTAGTTCCTGTCTAGTGCTCTTATTTTGTCAGCTTCTTGTCTTGTTCCCTGAGTGCTGTGTTCCTCCTCAGCTGCGGCTGATTGGCACCTGGCCACACCTGATGCCAATCAGCCCGCACCTATTTGTACCTGCTTTGTTTTGTGTCAGTTGCTGGATCATTCTATTGTCTTGTCGATGTCACGTCTAGTCGCTCTTGTGACGTGTTATCGCTCCTGTCGGGTCGTACCTTGTCTTTGCAGCGTAGCGGTAAGCTATATTCAGTTGATGTTTGTAGCTTACTGTTTTTTGTTCCCTGCTTCCGTTTTATTTTTCATTATACAAGTACGACTTCTGTTTGCCTGTTCGCTACCCGCTAGATTCCATGCTAAGCTCATGTTCGTTATTTTGTAGCTCCCAGGCTAGCTCCTTTTGTCTGATTATCCGCCTCGTGCGTGCTTTGTGTTTGTACCCTTTTGGTTTTATTTTTGTCTTAGTATTTAATTAAATCATGTTTTCTCATTCCATGCCTGCCTCCATCTCTGCATCTTGGGGTTCGTCACCAAATAACCCTGACATAGTGCTTGGACACCCAAAACATGGAATTTGCCTTTAAAAAAGACAAAAATTGTTGTGGCTCGTACAGCCCTTTGAGACACTTGTGATTTAGGGCTATATAAAATAACATTGATTGATTAATAAGTAAACTTTAAGATAGTATGAAAAAAAATAAAAATAAAATGTCATTCTGCATAGCCTTTCTTAAGCTTCAATGCCTTTTCTCAGGGGCACTCACCTTTTGTTTATTTTTACCTGCACGCTGCCTCCCGCTGTTTGCGACATCTACAAAGCGATTAGCTACCGGCTGCCACCTACTGATATGGAAGTGTATTACACGGTTACTCTGCCGAGCTCTAGACAGCACCGACACTCAACGACAACACATCATTCGCAGCCTATAATTGGTTTGCAAAAAATATTTTCTACCCAAATAGGTGAAATTAGTTCATCTCCCACGGCACACCTGACTGTCTCAAGTGGTTGAAAAACACTGCTATAGAATATCCTCACACGAAGCTACTGTATAAACTGAAGGGAATGGTTGTGGTTTCCCAGTGAAAGTGAATGAGGAAGTCATGTGTTGCAGGAGACACATGTCTGCCTGTGGTGGCTGGAAGACAAAACACAGCCTACTCAATCAAACGAAACACGACACACAACACACACACAGCACGCGAGACACAAACACACACATAGCAGCTGGGGATTGTGAGGTTTCACTCACTCAGCCAGTAGTAACAGATGCTTTTGAGTAAACACAGATTTGACTTCCGCCTGTACTTTCTCAGTGAAGATGCTGGCGTCACTGAGTGGGTGGTCACTCTTTGCCTGGTTTGTACACTCACAACATGAGTACACTATTTATTAATGGCTTCGGACTCTTGGGAATGGGGTGAAACATAGTCGACTACAACGGAGTCATGGTACCAGCAGATCATTTTTAATAATACAGTGTTTTGACTTAAAGGCCTATTGAAACCCACGACTACCCACCACGCAATCTGATAGTTTATATATCAATGATGAAATATTAATATTGCAACACATGCCAATACGGCCTTTTTAGTTTACTAAATTGCTATTTTAAATTTCCCGGGAGTTTTTTCTTGGAAACGTCGCGTAATGATGACGTGTACACTTGACGTCACGGGCTGTTAGGGAATATGAGCGCTGCGCACACACACAGCTAAAAGTCGTCTGCTTTAACCGCATAATTACACAGTATTTTGGAGATCTGTGTTGCTGAATCTTTTGCAATATGTTCAATTAATATTGGAGAAGTCAAAGTAGAAAGATGGAGTTGGGAAGCTTTAGCCTTTAGCCACACAAACAAACGGTGATTCCTTGTTTTAAAATTCACGGAGGTGAAACTTTACTATGGATGACAGCGAACATGGATCCCAATCGAATGTCAACCAGCAGGTTTCGGTGAGAAAATTGTGGTAAAAAGTCGCTTCTTACCGGATATCAGCTGAGCTTGTGCCGCCCATAAAGCTGCCGTCGACTTCCCTGAGACACTGCGCGTCAACACACCCAAAAGCTGCCGTCGACTTCCCTGAAACACTGCGCGTCAACACACCCGTGGATGTACACCTCCGACTATCAGGTACTGTTAAACTCACTAAAACACTAGCAAAACAATAGAAAGATAAAGGATTTACCAGAATTATCCTAGTAAATGTGTCTAAAAACCTCAAAATCCGTCCCAATGCAATCGCGTTTTTTTTTTTTTTTCTAGTCGGTCTCTATCAATATCCTCAAGCACGAATCTTTCATCCTCGCTCAAATAATGGGGAAATTGTCGTTTTCTTGGCCCAAATAGCTGTTTTTGTTGGAGGCTCCCATTAAAAACAATGTGAATATGTGAGGAGCCATCAACATGTGACGTCATCGTCTGCGACTTCCAGTGGAGGCAGGGCTTTTCTCTTAGTACCGAAAGTTGCAAACTTTATCTTGGATTTTCTCTATTAAATCTTTTCAGCAAAAATATGGCAATATCGCGAAATGATCAAGTATGAAACATAGAATGGACCTGCTATCCCCGTTTAAATAAGAACATCTCATTTCAGTACGCCTTTAAGGATGTTAGCCTGTCTGACTCAGATAACGTGGTCGGAGTTGTAATGTACAGTGTACAGTATGCTGACCAGCTATGTTCAATCTGGAAGGATCTACGGAAGGTTGATCCTCAGCTGTTGTTTTGCCTAGCATGACCAATGAGCCAGAATGGGAAAGTTGAAGCATCTGTTTTCTCCCAAACTGTCATGATCCGTGGGCCGGATCATGTTTTGTTTAGTTATGTTCTGTTTGTGTTGGATTCCCCTCAGTTCCTGTTTGTGCAACTCCTGCGTTTGTTACCATGGCTACTCATGATTTTCACCTGCCTCTGGAGTTCGGGACACTCACCCGTTTGTAATTAGAGACATTATTTAAGCCTGCCTTTGCCAGTCAGTCGGTCTGGTTTCTTTGTTTGCTCCACTCAACAAGTTACGTTGGTTATTCATTAAGGGTGTGGGAAAAAAATGATTTGAATTTTTACTTTATTTATTTATTTATTATTATTATTTTTTTAATCAATCCGACAAACCACTACACAGCAAAACCATAACAATGCAATCCAATTCCAAAACCAAACCTGACCCAGCAACACTCAGAACTGCAATAAACAGAGCAATTGAGAGGAGACACAAACACGACACAGAACAAACCAAAAGTTGTGAAACAAAAATGAATATTATAAACAACAGTATCAATATTAGTTATAATTTCAGCATAGAATTAATTAAAAATCCCTCATTGACATTATCATTAGACATTTATAAAAATAAAATAAAAGAACAATAGTGACAAAGTGGCTTACACTTGCATCGCATCTCATAAGCTTGACAACACACTGTGTCCAATGTTTTCACAAAGATAATGTAAGTCATATTTTTTGTTCGTTTAATAGTTAAAACAAATTTACATAATTGCAATCAGTTCATAAAACATTGTCCTTTACAATCATAAAAGCTTTTTACAAAAATCTACTACTCTGCTAGCATGTCAGCAGACTGGGGTAGATCCTGCTGAAATTCTATGTATTGAATGAATACGGAATCGTTTTGAATCGTAAAAATATCGTTTTTGAATCGAGAATGAAATCGAATCGAAAACATCGATATATTATCGAATCGTGACCCCAAGAATCGATATTGAATCGAATCGTGGGACACCCAAAGATTCACAGCCCTATTATTCATCCATCCATCCCATCCATTTTTTACCGCTTATTCCCTATGGGGTTGCGGGGGGCGCTGGTGCCTATCTCAGCTACAATCAGACGGAAAGCAGCGTACACCCTGGACAAGTCGCCACTTCATCGCAGGGCTTGGTTATTCATGTGATTCTTGATTCTTGTTCCTGCGCGAAGCTTCGCCATAGCTTCCCATGCTATCGCCCCGCTTTTCTGTTTATTCTTGTTTTTGTATGCTTGTATCTACGGTGTATAATTTATGAGAAATAAATCATCTCCTACCTTCACCCTTTCGTCCGGAGTGGTCCGATCTGCATCTGGGGAGGAACGACCCCGTATAAAGATGCGACCCCAATGTGACACAAACTCCAGCTCCAGAAAATTGTCACATGTTGTCTCCTGTTCTCACCAAAGTTGCAAAGCAAAAGCAACCAAGCTATTTGGTGGTGATTCCCTGTTTTAAGGGTACGGATTTCAATTTTACCCAGTGGCGGGCCCTGCGTTTCCCACCTAGGCCTTCAGTGATGTCCGACTTCAATGAATACCTCTCAAAATACCATAATTGATGTCACCGTATGACCATTGCTGGAGAAATACTGTACAGGAACACATTTAGAGATTGTAGTTTAGTCTTTATTTGAAGGGACAATGCACAGAAACATTAAGCTCAAATACAGATCTGTTCTGTACCAGATTATAGCTAAAAAGCTAATTTCCATCTGCAGTCCCTGGTTACCTAAATTAAAGGGATACCAAAATCATGCAATACAATTATGACAATAAAATCATACACATATGGACTTATGTCATGTTTTGTGGTTACGTTCTGTTTGGTTTTGGACTCATTGTGCACTCTTGTTTGTTTTTGTCACCATGACAAGTCATTAG